>NW_024424453.1:26012439-26161261 GCF_017311325.1 Ursus maritimus
GGCATTTAAAAACTGATTTTAAAAACATTTTGATAAAAGTCATAGAACATCTTTTCTTAATATGATTAATGAAGAAGGCACACTGTCTTTCACATCAGTGGAATATAATAGAATCCAGAAATATACCCAAGTACTAGTGAAAATTTAGTAAGTGTATCTTAAAACATGCGGAAAGAAGAGAGGCAAATTGCATCTACACTGAGATATCATTTTTCACCTATCAGATTGATAAATTTAAAAATTACAAGAATACTCTGCTGGTTAAGCTGTTAGAAAATAGACATTGTTACATTGTTTCCTGGAATAAAAATTGATACATCTCTGATGGAAAGAGATTTGGCAATATCTACCAAAACTACATTTGTTTTTATCCAGCCATCCTACTTCTATATAAATTTGTCATGAAGATATGCCTCCAGAATTAAGAAAATACAGGCACAGGGTTACTTAATACAATATTATTATTGCAAAAATTTTGGAAACAACCTAAATACTCATATATAGGAAAATGATTAAGTAAATTGTCACAGAGTGTACACAATGGAATTTTTGTAAAAAATTCCACTGTGAAAAAGAATGGGAAAGATCTCTGTGGACTGATGCAGGGAGATTTTCAGGATACATTTTTAAGGGCGAAAATGCAAAGTGCAAAAGAGTGTCTGATAGTATGCAACTTTCTTGGGAAGAAAGAAGGGGAAAATGGAATATACATATGTATACCTTCTCTTGAGCAAATGGAAACAGAGGAAAGACCAAACAGAATATTGACTGGCTATCTGCAGGGTGTGTGTGTATGTAAATGAGGTGGAAAGTCTAGAGGGAATTTGGGGTGAAAGGGTGATACTTAATTTTGAATATGCCTTCTTTAAATTGAAGTATATTGACATACAATATTAGTTTCAGGTGTACAACATAATGGTTTCAAATTTATATACATTATGAAAATGTTCCCTCATGATAAGTACAGTTGTATCTCTCAAGTTATTGTACAGAGTTATTACAGTATTATCTTCACTATATTTTCTATGCTGTATTTTTCATTCCTGTGACTTATTTTATTTTATAACTAGAAGTTTATACCTCTTAATCCCCTTCACCTATTTCCCACCTAATTCCTCCCCTGCCCCTTTGGCATCCATCAGTCTTCCATTTACAAGTCTGTTTCTGTTTTCTTTGTTCATTTGTTTTGTTTCTTAGGTTTCACTCTATATGTGAAAACATTTTAAGGTATTTCTCTTCGCCTGACTTGTTTGTGATAGCATTATACCCTCTAGGGTCCAGACATGTCATATGGGATGTCCATCAATTTTGCCATGCTGATGGCAAGATTTCTCATTCTTTTTATGGCTGAATAATACTCTGTTGAATGTGCACGTGCATGTGTGTGTGTACACACACACATTCTTTTTTATCCATTCATCTATCGATGGACATTTAGGTTGCTCCTATATCTTGACTTTTATATAAAATGCTGCAAACATAGGTGTGTGCATATCTTTTCAAATTAGTGTTTTCATTTCTCTTTCTCTTTCAGGTAAATACCCAGAAGTGGAATTACTGATCATAAGGTATTTCTATTATTAATCTTTTGAGGAACCTCCACACTGTTTTCTCCTTAGTGGCTCACCAATTTATTATTCTCACAATGCATTAGGGTTCCCTTTTTCTCCACACTCTTGCCAATACTTGTTATTGCTTGTCTTTTTTGATGCTGGCCATTCTGGCTGGTTTGGAATGATACTTCATTGTGGTTCTGATTTGCATTTCCCTGATGATTAGTGATGTTGGGCATCTTTCATGTGTCTGTTGGCCATCTTTATGTATTCGTAGGGAAAAATGTCTGTTCAATGCCTTCTCGCCCATTTTTAAATCAGATTGTTTGGGGATTGAATTTTATGAGTTCTTTTATATATTTTAGACATTAACTTCATCAGATATACGATTGCAAATATTTTCTTCTATTTGTTACATTACCTTTTGTTTTATTGATGGTTTGCTTCACTGTGCAAAAGCTTTTTTAGCTTGATGTGTCCCTATTGTTTATTTTGCTTTTGTTGCCTTTGCCCAAGGAGATAGAACCCAAAAATACTGGTAAGACTGGTGTTCAGAGGTATACTGCCTATGTTTTCTTTTAGGAGTTTTATGTTTTTGGGTCTTACATTTGTGGTCTTTAATCCATTTTGAGTTTATTTTTGTATATGGTTTAAGAAAGCGTCCAGTATTCTCTCTCTCTCTTTCAATAAATAAATCTTTTAAAAAATTTTTAAAAGAGAAAGTGGTCCAGTTTTTTTATTCTTTTTGCTTGTAGCTGCCCAGTTTTTGTCAACATCATTTATTGAAGACTATCTTTTCACCATTGTATATTCTTACTTGTTGCAGATTTAATTATAAATATATTGGTTTATTTCTGTACTCTGTGTTCTGATATGTTGATCTGTGTATCTGTTTTTGTGCCAGTACCATACTCTTTGATTACTGTGGTTTTGTAGTATAGTTTGAAATCAGGAAGCCTGATACTTCCAGCTTTGTTGTTCTTTCAAGTTTGCTTTGACTGTATGGCATCATTTTGTGGTTCCATACAGGACTTTAGGGTTCTTCTAGTTCTGTAAAAATACTATTTGTACTATTAGGATTGTATTGAATCTGTGGATTGCTTTGGGTTATATGGACGTTTTAACAATATTAAATCTTTCAGTCAGTGAGCATGGTATATCTTTTCATTTGTTTTTGTTGTCTTCAGTTTCTTTCATCAGTGTTTGGTAGTTTTCTAGAGTATAGGCCCTTTTCACCCCCTTGGTTAATGATTTATTCCCAAGTGTTTTATCCTTTTTGCTGCAGTTATAAATTTCTCTTTCTGCTAGTTACTTATTAGGCAAAACAAACGTAACTGATTCTTTTTTATATTAATATGGTATCCCGCAAATATTACTGATTCTGTTTATTCGCTCTAATGGTTTCTTGATGGAGTCTTAGGTTTTTTATATATAGTGTCATGTCACCTGCAAATAGTGACAGCTTAATTCCATCCCAATAACAATTTGACATGCCTTTTTTTTTTCTTTGTAGTGTTTGATTTGCTGTGGCTAGGACTTCCAGTCTATGTTGAATAAAGTAGAGGGTCATCCTTTGTCGTGTTCCTGATCTTGGAAGGAAAAGCTTTCAGCTGTTTATCATTGTGATGTTAACTTGATTTGTCATATATGAATCTTTATTATGTTGAGGTGTGTTTCTTCTATATTCTGTTTAGAGTTTTTATCATGAATGAATGGAAGTTGAATTTTGAGATGATCACAGGGTTTTTGTCCTTTTTATTTTGTTAATGTGGCCTATCACATTGATCTTGTGTAGATGTACTGAAACCACGCTTGCATCCCTAGAATAAATTCCACTTGATTATAGTATACAGAGACCCTTTTAATATATTGTTGAATTTGGGTTTGCTAATATTTTGATCAAGTGATTTTTATTACATATCCACTGTGGATATTGCCTGTAATTTTCTTTTAGTATCTTTTGTCTGGTTTTTGGTATATATGTGATGCTGAGTCTTGGAGAGTGAATTTGTGTTATTTTTTCCTCCTGAATTTTTGAATAATTTGGGAAGGATAGGTATTAACTCTTTTTAAAATGCTATGGAATTCACTGGTGTGCTTCATCTGATCTTCTAATATTGGCCTTTGGTTTGTTGGGAGTTTTTGATTACTGGATTCAGTTTCATTACTAGTCATTACTGATTCAATCTCAAGTATTAGTAATCTGTCCAGATTTTTGTTTTTCTTCCCAAGTCATTCTTGGAAGATTGTGTGTTTCTAGGAATTTATCCATTGCTTTTAGGTAGTCCAGTTTGTTGGTGTATAATGTTTTGTAGCAGTTCTTATTCTTTGTATTTCTGTGGTGTTAATTGTAATTTGTCTTTCATTTCTAATTTTTAAAGATCTTTCTTTCTTTTTTTGATGAATGTGGCTGAAAGTTTATCAATTTTTCTTGATCTTTTCAAAGAACCAGTCTTAGTTTTATTGATCTTTTCTATTGTTTATTTAGTCTGTAATTAAGTTTTTTCCACTCTTGTTCTTGTTTTTTTTTCTTTTACTAACTTTGTGCTTTGTTTATTGTTCTTTTCTGTTTCTCTCAGGTGTAAGTTTAGATTGTTTGAGCTTTTTTGTTGTTTGTTTCCTTGAGGTAGGTTTGTATTGCTATAAAAACTTCATCTCTTACAACCGATTTTTCTTTTCATAAATATTTTTGAACTTCTATATTTCCAATTTCCGTTTATATCTTGGATATATATATTTTAAAAGACACCTTTATTCAGCGTCATGATCAGACTAGTTACATTTAGCAATCAATAATATGGGTGCATAAAAAAATCTACATTTAAAACCCTCCTTTGTTGAATCTTTACACTTTCTGTAGAATAGGAAACTAAAATAACCTGTATTATTCAATTAGTCACAAAATACAGTCCTCGAAGTTTTTTGCCCTACACATGAGTATTGTCTAAAACATGTCTTCTTTGTTGCAGCTAGGCCCTGCCACCACTGTGCTTGGCTGAGTTCACAATCTGTTGTAACCTGTAGCTTCCCTGTCACTTCTCTGGCTCTCCTCTCCTGCTGAGCTTTGTTTCCTGGGAGTAATTAAAACCTTCTGCCACTGCCATAGCTACTGCTGCTGCTGGAACTGCCATAGCCACCTTGGTTTTGTGATTTGGCAGCATTGGCCTCCACCACCATAGGGCCAGAGCTTACCTCCAAAATTTCCTCCTTTCATGGGTCAAAATTTGAGGGTTGATTGTTGTAATTACTAAAATGTTATAGCTTCTGCCACCTCCAAAGTTAGCTTCCATCATTACAAATCCGTTATCCCATCCAACTCTGCCACCATATCCACCACGCACCTCAACTGCTGCCAAAGCCACTCCTCACACCCATTGAAGTTCCCTCCATGACCAAAGTTGTCATTCCCATTACAAACCACCTCCATGACCACCACTCAAAGTTTCCAGAACCACTTCGACCTTTGGCTGGTGAAGCACTAGCCATCTCTTGCTTAGTCAGGGCTTTCCTTACTTTCACAAAGTTGTGGCCATTCACAGTATGGTATTTTTGAATGACAATCTTGTCTACAGAGTCGTGGTCATCAAGAAATAACACCAAAAAGAAGCAAAACCTCTCTTTGCCACTGCCCTGATTTATAAAATGATCCAACACTTCAATTCCTACCTTCAAAAATAATCTCCTAAATGAGTGTTCTTCAGTGTCTTCTTTAATGCCACCAACAAAAAATCTTTTCACAATTAAATGGACACCAGGTCTTTGAGAATCTTCTCTTGAGACAGCCCCTTTGGTTCCACAGCTCTTCCATCCACCTTGTGCTGCGCCTTGCATTCATGGCTACATCCACCTCCTCCACAGTGGCATACAGTGGACAAACCCAGAGCCTCTGGGCGCTTGGTGTTGATCTCTCTATTACCACACAGTCCGTAGCTGTCGCCCCATTGCTCAAAATGGCTCCTCAGACTCGCATCGGGTTGTTTCCAAAGCTCAAACCTCCGAGAAGAGCTTCTGCAGCTGTTCAGAGCTCTTTGGGAGACTCTGACTTAGACATGATGGTGGTGGGAGGGGAGACTTTAACTTGATGCTTACTGCATGGCGTCCACGGGCAGAAAGGAGTAATCAACGAAAGTATCTCTATCTCGTGGATATTTTCCTTGATGTACTTTTTATTTCTTTGTTGACCATTGGTTGTTTTAGTAGAATGTTGTTTAGCCTCAGGTGTTTGTGTTTTTTTTCAAGGTTTTTTTTTTCTTATAATTATTAGTTTCTATAGTCTTATGATTGGAAAAGATGCTTGAGTATGATTTCAGTCTTATTAAATTTATTGAGACTTGTTTTGTGGCCTAACATGTCAGACCTATCTTGGAGAATCTTTCTATGCATTGGAAAACGTGTGTATTCTACTAAATTTTGGTGGAATGTTCTGTATATATCTGTAGGGAGCCATCTCATCTAGTTGTGCTGTTCAGAGCGGTGTTTCCTTATTGAATTTCTGGTTGAATGATTTATCCTGTGATATGCAAGTGATGTGTTAAAGTCCTCTGCTATTATTGTCAGTGTCCGCTTCTCCTTTATATCTCTAAATATTTGCTTAATGTATCTTGGTGCTCCTGTGTTCAGTACATAGATATTTAAAATTGTTATATTTTCTTGCTGGTTATCCCTTTATCATTAGGTATTGCCTTTCTTTTGTTGCTTTTCATCTTTGTTTTAAGTCTGTTTTGTTTGATATAAATGCCTACCACAACTTTTATTTGAGGGGGTCTTCTATTTGCATAGAATATCTTTTTTTCTCTTTATTCACTTTCAGTGTGCAGGGTGTTTTTAGGTCTGAAGTGAGTCTCTTGTAGTCAGTCAAGCATATAGATGGGTCTTTTTAGTTTTACGTTTGTCCTTAGTCTTTTGATTAGATCAATTCAGTCCATTTGCATTAATGTGTTATTGATAAGTATGTTCTTAATACTGTTTTGTTAACTATTTTCTGGTTGTTTTTTGTAGTTCTATTTTGTCCTGCTTCTTCTTATTCTACTTGCCTGTTGATTTGATGACTTTTAGCATTAGGCTTTTTTCTTTGTCTTTTTTATTTTTATGTCTATTGTAGGTTTGGTTTGTAGTTATCATGAGCTTCGTATATAACATCCTATATATGTAATCTGTTTATTTTTAAGTTGATGGTTACTTAAGTTTGAACACATTCTAAAAGCATTACATTTTTCTTCCCCTTCCATGTTTTATGTATACAATGTCATATTTTACATCTTTGTATTTTTTGTATTCCTTAATAATTATTGTAGGTAAAATTGATTTTAGTGTTTTTGTCTTTTAACCCTCGTGATCTAGCTCGATAAGTATTGATCTACTTCATTTATGCGTTTTTACTTTTCCAGTGAGATCTTTTCTTTTCACAATTTTTTATACTTCTGATGGTTTTCTTTCTTTCCACTAACAAAGTTCTCTTAGAATTTTAAGACTCATTTAGTGATGAGGAACTCCTTTTAAACTTTAATCTGGGAAACTCTTTATCTTCCTTCAGTTCTTGAATGATAACGCTTACGCAGGTAGAATATTCTTGGTTGTAGTTTTTCCCTTCAGCACTTTGATTATATCACACAACTTCTTTTGGCTTGCAAAGTTTTTCTTGAAAAATCGGTGTCCTTGTATGTAACTAATTGCTTTTTCTCTTATTCCTTTTTAGGATATTCTTTAAATTTTGCATTTTAGTTATTTTCTTACTGTGGAATCTACTTGGGATTCATCTTGTATGGGGTTCTTTTCTCTGTCTGTACCTGATGTCTGTTTCCTTTCCAGGGTTAGCGAGGTTTTCAACTAT
Organism: Ursus maritimus; assembly: GCF_017311325.1. Lineage (NCBI taxonomy): Eukaryota > Metazoa > Chordata > Mammalia > Carnivora > Ursidae > Ursus > Ursus maritimus. The sequence continues at coordinate 26,019,823 of NW_024424453.1, forward strand.
TAATTTTTCAAATCAGCTTTTTGCCTTTTTCTGTCTTCCTTGTGGGACTCTTATGTGAATGAATTATGTGGTACTTCTTGACATTTAACCAGGGTTCCCTTAATTTACTCTCAGTTTTTTAAATTCTTTTTTTTTTTTTTTTTTTTTTTTAAAGATTTTTATTTATTTGACAGAGATAGAGACAGCCAGCAGAGAGAACACAAGCAGGGGGGAGGGAGAGGAAGAAGCAGGCTCATAGCGGAGGAGCCTGGAGTGGGGCTCTCGTCCCAGACGCCGGGATCACGCCCTGAGCCGAAGCGTACGCTTAACCTTCTGTGCCACCCAGCGCCCCTTAAATTCTTTTTTTTTTTTCTTTTTAAGTTGTTCAGTCTGAATGTCTTCAGATCACCGATCCATTCTAAATCTTCTAGTCTGCTGTTGAATCCATCTAGTGTATTTTTCATTTCAGTTACCATTCTTTGCTTTGATTGGTTCTTTTTTATATTTTTCTATCTCTTTGTTTGAAGTTCTCACCGAGATTCACCCACTTTGTCTCAAGTCGGTGAGAAAGGTTTATGACCATTATTTTGAATTCTTTGCCAGGTAGTTGTTTATCACCATTTCATTTAGTTGTTTTTTTTTTGAGATATTGTCTTGCTTTTTCATTTTTCTGTCTCTTACATTTGTGTCTTATTCTGTGTGTTTTTGTTTCTTGCAGCTATTAGGTAGGTCAGGTAATCTCCTATAGCTCTTGAAAGTAGTGACCCCTTCCCAGGGCAAGGTTGCTTTGAGGGTGCCAGCGGCCATGGGGCTGCTGTCAAGTGGACAGGCAATAGTCACTTTTGTGGGGACACTGGTTTCAACTGAGATTGCCTGCTGGGTGTGAACTGAGCTCAAGGCGCCTTTGGTGGATGCCAGCTGGTGCCAAGTCCCCAAAGGATCGCCAAGGAGCATGACATGGGGTGCCAACAAGACAGATGGATAGTGTCTCGAACTGGCTCTTCTCATCTCATTAAAAGAAGTCTACCTAGGCTGAAGGAGAGCCGGAAAAATGTAGTGCCTGCCAGCACTTCCACTTCTGAAGAAGTTCCTACAGATTCCCTACTGTTTTGGCACTGACCTAAAAGTAGTCAGTAAGTTGTCTTTGGTGATACAGGGCTTTGCAAACTGCTGTCTCAGTGCTGGATCTCAGAATGAAGTGATATACTAACCCATTGGGGCATTGTCTCATTTCACTGTAGCACTCCTTGCTCTTTTTAGAGTTAAGCCTTTCAAAGGGCTTTTTCAAAGCCAGACACTAATGGCCTCATCTTCCTCATGTAGTTCTCAGAGGGTGGGGATGTGCCTGATACAGGAGCCTTGATCCCCTCAGTCCTCAGGTAATACTTCTGTGCCTATGATATCCTTCTTGCTTGTTGGGCTGTTTTACTTTGTTTTTTTTTTTTTTGTTGTTTGTTTCTGATTGGATTTTTCCCCTCCTATCCTTCTAAGGATGGTTGTTTTTCTTTATTTCTTTAGCCCTGGAATAGCTGTTTGGGCTTTAGGTCGCTTTTCAGAGTGAGTTATAGTATATATAGTTGCTATGCGCTTGGTCATGTGTCTGTAGGAGGAACTATTAGTTCGGGATCCATCATACTTTGGTATCTTCCCAAGGTCCTGAATGTACTTTGGAATAGTCCTGACTTTTAGAGTTACCTTAATGTTTCACATACTCAGAAAAGCCAAGAACAGTTTGTAAGGAAAATCCTCAAATTGTATGCAGATGAAATAGATAACCATATACTTTGCCATACCATAAAACATACCACACTCTGAAGAGTGTTAAAAATACTAAGTAAAGTAACTTCTTTGAATTCAATTTTTGGGCTTTAAAACTAATGGAGAATGTTTGAGGAAGAACACAGTATTTGCCTAGTCTCAAAATGTCTCTCTTCAAGTTGTCTGTTATTTACAATGGGTAAAATAATAACCATTATAGTGTATAAACAATAGGTACTACCATAACCAAATGAAGAAAGCAAATATTTCCGGCTGTTGACCTAGTTAATAACATGTGCTTCCTAGATGCATTAGAAGAACTTCACTTCTTCCATGGTTTTCTTGCTCAAAGTGCAGAGACCCCTAAAATCTACTCTGCGGAAACATCAGGCAAGCTCACATTGAGATATATTCTTTAAAATTACTACTTAACAAAAATCAGTTGTGAAATACAGCTTAATGACCTCAGAGAAACTGTATTAGATTAAAGACAAAGAGCTATGACAACCAATGCAGTGCACAATATTAGATTTTCTTTTGACATAATGGATGTTATTGAGACAAGCACTGAAATCTGAATTAATTCTGTGGTCTTAGAACATATGTATCACTGTGTCATTGTTAATTTCATGATTCTGATGATTATACAGTGTTGTATAAGAAATTGTTTTTAATTAAAAATACACACTGAAGTATTAAAGAATAAGGGATACATGGAGTGAAGAAGGATGAAACAAATGTAAAATATTTACATCTGGGAATTCAGAAATGCTCTGTACCTTTCTTACAACTTTTGTGTAAAAGTCTGAAAGTCAAAGTAAAAAAAATGAAAGGGAAAAAGTTTTTAAATCATAAAACTAACATTATGCTGGCAAGGGAAACTGGTGGAGTCCTTAGCACACTGCAAGTCAGACAAGGCAAAGTAACCATCTCACAACTCCTCTTTGATACTATGTTGATGATACAAGTTAACACATTTAGACAATGAAATGAAGTAAGTATGGTATCTAATTCAAAATACTGTTGAATGTTTAGAAAGTTCAAGAGAATTTGCAATATTAATATCAAAACGGTAAAATAATTCAATAAATTATTGGGCTTATAAAGTCAATATAGATAAATTAATATATTTTGTTTATATAAAGAATAGCCAGTTAAGTAATGGAATAAAGACCCCCCACTTCTTTAAAGTTTTTATTTAAATTCCAGTTAGTTAATCATATAGTGTAATATGAATTTCTGATGTACAATATAGTGATTCAGCACTTCCATACAACACCTAGTGCTTCTCACAGCTAAGTGCATGCCTTAATCCTCATCACTTATTTCTTTTTTTTTATTTTAATTTTATTTATTTATTTATTTATTTTTATTTATTTATTTGACAGAGAATGAGAGAGACAGCCAGTGAGAGAGGGAACGCAGGCAGGGGGAGTGGGAGAGGTAAGAAGCAGGCTCCCAGTGGGAGCCTGATGTGGACTCCATCCCAGGACTTGGGATCATGCTCCTGAGCCAAAGGCAGACGCTAACAACTGGAGCCACCCGGCGCCCTCCCTCATCACTTAATTTACACCTTTTCCCCCACCTCCCTCTCATAACCATCAGTTCTCTATAGTTAAGAGTCTGTTGTTTTGAGTTTTCCTCTCTTTCTCTTTTCTTTTACCCTTTGCTTGTTTGTTTTGTTCTAAACCAGAAATTCCAGGTATGAAGGTGAAATTATATGGTATTTGTATTTCTTTGACTGCTTATTTTCCTTAGCATAGTAACTTTCTGGCTCCAATCCATGTTTTGCAAATGGCAAGATTTCTCATTCACTTTTTATAGCTGAGTAATATTCCATTGTATATATATACCACATCTCTTTTTTTTATTTATTCATCAATCGATAGACACTTGGGCTGTTTCCCATAATTTGGCTCTTGTAGAAAATGGTGTATATAAGCGGAGGTGCAGTTATCCTTTGAATTTATGTATTTTTGTATCCTTTGCGTAAATACCTAATAGCACAATTCCTGGATCCTAGGGTAGTTTTATTTTTAACTTTTCAAGGACCTCCCATACTGTTTTCACTAGTGGCTATACAATTTGTAATTCCTACCAACAGTGCTATGAGGGTTCCCCTTTTCTCCACATCCCTTTTCCATCTTTACCTGTTGTTTCTTTTGTTGTTGATTTTAGCCATTCTGACATTGTGAGGTGGTATCTCTGTTATAGTTTTGGTTTGTATTTCTCTGATGAATGATGTTAAGAATCTTTTATTTATCTGTTGGCCATCTACATGTCTTTTTTTTCAGGGATGTCTATTCATGTCTTCTGTCCATTTTTTATGTGGAGTGTTTGTTTTTTTGGGTGTTGAGTTTTGTAAATGCTTTTGTATGTTTGGATATGTCATGTTCAAAATTTCTTCTCCTATTCCATAGCGTTGCCTTTTATTCCTGATATATCATTTCAAAATATCTTTTTCTCATTCCATAGTTGCCTTGTAGTTTGATTGTTTCCTTTTCTGTGCAGAGCTTTTTATTTTGATGAAGTCCAATAGCTTCATTTTTGCTTTTGCTTCTCTCTTGCCTCAGGAGACATATCTACAGAACTAAGCTGCTACGGCTGATGTCTAAGAGGATTGTGCTTGTGTTCTCTAGGATTTTGATGGTTTCCGTTTCACATTTAGGTTTTTTCATCTGTTTGAATTTTATTTTTGTGTATGGTGTGAGAAAAGTGAGTCAGTTTCATTCTTTGCATGCTGTTGTCCAAGCTTTCCCTAACACCATTTTTAGAAGAGATTCCCCCTCCATTGAATATTCTTTCCTGCGTTTTGTTGAAGATTAATTGACCATATGGTTGTGGGTTCATTTCTTGGTTTTCTGTTCTGTTCCACTGATCTGTTTTTGTACCATACTGTTTTGATACGACAGCTTTGTAATATAACTTAAAGTTCAAAATTGTGGTGCTTTCCAACTTTGTCTTTCTGCATTTTCAAGATTGCTTTGGCTATTCGAGGGGTCTTTTGTGGTTCCATATAAATTTACTGATTGTTTGTTCTAGTCTGTGAAAATGCTGTTGGTGTTTTTGATAGGGATTGTGTTAAATGTGTGATTTCTTGGTAGCATAGACATTTAATAATATTTGTTCTCCAATCCATGAGCATGGAATATTTTCCATTTGTTTGTGTCATCTTCAAGCTTCTTTCATCAGTGTTTACAATTTTCGAGAGTACAGGTAATAGATTCTCCCCCCCACCTTTTTAAGATTTTATTTATTTATTTGAGAGAGAGAGAAAAGAAGTGCATGCATGATGGGGAGAGGGGCAAGAGAGGAAACCAATCAGACTCCCCTGTTGAGCTTGATTCCATACTTTAAGATCACAACTTGAGCCAAAGTTGACAGCTTTAACTGGCTTTGCACCGCGGCGCTCCTAAACTCCCTTTTAAGATACAAATGGGAAAGTGTTGGAAATTATTCAGTTGTACTCTTCAATTGATTGTATATATGAAGTTGAATTTCTAATGCATCAACGATTTAAATATAAAATCAACAAATAGCAGAAACAAAGACAGAAACGATAGATACCAGTAAGAAGAAAAGCACTCAGAAGTAAACATGGAAGAATTCCTTTGTAATTGGGGGAAAATCTTTTATTGATGTGACTCACAATTAATTTTTGACGTCATAATCTGTAAAAGAAAATAAAAATATATATAAAAACATATAAGACAAAAATTGGTAAGTTAAAAGAACGGCTAAAATATGTACTGCAACTTTACATGGAGGGCTAACATAGGACAGTCAAAGATAGAACAAATGGGGAAAATTGTTTTTATTACAAAAGAGGCCAATCAATATCTATTATATATTTGAGGTAAGACTTGTGTTGAAATCCTTGTATTGACATCCTTGTGTTGAAAGCGTTTCTCAAATTTATATTGGTATTCTATGTTATATCAAGCCCATTTTTTCTAAAACTATATCAACTAAAGACAAAACGATATTAAACAATCCACTGAAGTGGGATGAGAATCAGAGAAGGGAATAAGAACCACAAACCTTTTTTTTCTAGTTCCTGGCTAGAAGGGACACCCCTCCAATGGCATGACAAATTGTAATGTCATGTCAGTATGAGTAAAGAGTCTGAAGGAAGACCCCTCTTTCTTGTGGCTCTAGTATCATTATGTTCTCATGTACCCCTGTAGTCTGCAGTGGATGTTATTTGGCTTCCTACTTTAGCTACCTTAAGGTTGCATCAGCATCCTATTTGTTTCTTTAACTCTGCCCACACATTGTAGTTATGTAATGAAATCTTACTTTATTTGAACCATCTGGAGTGAATTGTATTTAACTGCTCAGGATCCTCGAATATAAGCTAATTCAGTGTGTGTGACGTTATAGGGATTGGTATTCAGTATCAGTGGAGTAGGAAGGATGGGGATTGAAAAGTTGATTAAATAATATTGACTTAGGGGCACCTGCTCCAGTTGGTTAAGTGTCCTTGTTGGTTTGCCAGGTCATGATCTCAGAGGTCATGAGATCAAGCCAGTGTTGGGCTCCGTGCTCAAGCAGAGGAATCTGCGTGCCTACTCTCTGTTCCTGCCCACTGCTCCACACTATGCGTGCATCTCTCTCTCTCAAATAATGAATGAATGGTGATATAAATAATATTGACTTAGGGAGTGCATTTTAAGTGTATAACTTTATAAACTTCATAGGAATAAATTCTGAGGAAGCTAAGACAAACACCAGATTGATTTGAACATGTTTATGATATATGTATGACAAAGATACATTATCCCTATATTTAATATATTATTTTTAAATGCCCTTTGGTACAGGTATATGTATTCGGGTATATGCTAATATCAAGTATATAACTATATTTCAGAAATATATATCAGGATATTGATAAATGGGGTTTTTTGGACAAATGTCAAAATATATATAAAATAAGTAAATAATTGGTAAATTAAAAGAACACTAAAAATGTACCAGAAACTTTACATGGAGGGTGCAAACAGGGGAAGTCAAAAATAGAACAAATGGGGGAAAAACTCTCTTTTTTATTACAAAGCAATCACTTTATATATATATTTGAGGTAAGACTTGTCTTGAAATCCTTGCATTGGACTCTCTTGTGTTGAAAAGCATTTCTCAAATTACTTTTACTGGTATCTAACATTAGTCTCAGTCTCTTTAGAAGATAGGAACCGGTGTTTGTTATGTGTTTGATTATATATTAATCAGTATGGTGTTTCAAAGTTTGGTTTTAATGAATTCTTTGTCCTCCTTATATGCACAGTGTGTAGTAGATAGATGAATGATAATTCAATAATGCTTTTCTCTAAATCCTTTTAATTGTGAACATCTTATATATACAGAAGAGTACATAAACTGTAGATGAATATGCGTAAATAATACTTTACTTATGAATCCCAGTGTTACCAGTACTCAGCTCAGGAAAATAACATTGCCATATTCATTGCTACTGGGACTTCCAGAAGACTCCTTCTCTTATGTCTTGTGTGCTCCTCCTCTATCACAACCACCTCCATTTTCCACAGAGATAAAAATATACTTTGATTTTTGTGATAATTATTTCCTTGCTTTTCTTTATAGTTTTACCATGAGTGGATCTATCCTTAAAACAGTTTTAGTTTGCCTTCTTCTTTAGATAATTAACTGTTGTTTCTTTCGCTTGTACAGAATTAACTCTACCTATCTTTGTCTCTGTTTTTTTGCTCAGATATCTTTCTTTTGATTTATGAGATTCATTTATGATTTCCTGTACCATATTTCATTAATTTTCATTGTTTTAAGGCAAACAGCTCTTTGGTGTGGTGGGCTCTTCCCCATGCATTGTAGCATGTTTAACAGACATCTCTGGTCTCTACCAATTAGATGCCAGTTACACATTCCTGTTCCCTCCCCACCTGCTTCTCTTGTTTTGACAACCAAAAATGTCTGCAGATAATGGTAAATGTCCCCTTGGGTACAAAATTTCTGTACTATGAGAACTGTCCTAAAGTATTTACTATGTGAAAATACTAGTTCATTTAAATTTCCTACACTTGAAGGAAGTTGGGTTGTTGCTTTTGATAGGCCTATGAACAATGATGCTACTCCTAAGCTGTCTTTGGTCATGTTAATTCAATGTCCCTGTGCATGCAAGATGCTGTAGTGTGTGTCCTGAGAATTGAAATTGCTGGAGTGTAAGAGATGCAGCTTTTCTAGGTAATGCCAGACTGTTTTCTGAAGTGGTTTGAGAAATTTCTTTTGTCCTTTTGTATTTTTCATGTATATTTTAGATTGTCACATTCCCTTAAAAACCTTTGTTGGAGTTTTGAATAGAATTAAATTTATTTGTATAATAAATTTCTCTCAACCTCCATAATGTTTGACATTGGGGCTGAATAATTACTGTTTGGGGGAGACTTTCCTGCATTGTAGAATATTTAGCAGCATCTCTGACCTCTATCCCTAAATGTCAGTAGCATCCCACCCTAACCTTCAATTATTCTAACTATCTGTGGGGAGTGGAAGCAAAAGTTGAGAATCTACTGCTGTATATAAGAGAAGGGTGAATCTTACATCTTTATAAAATCAAGCTCTTCAAATTCATGATCATTGTGTATATTTCTCCATTTATTTAGATCTTTATTTGTTCTAGTATTTCATAGTGAGTATTTTTATGCATGAGTGAAAAGGTTTTATACATCTTTATTAAAATCTGTAGTTTCGACTTAAACATTTTAAAAATTATTATAAATAGTGTCTTTTATTAAGTAGGCTTTATTTTTTGAGAGGAGTTTTAGGTTTACAAAAAAAATTGAGCCAAAATATTGAGAGTTTCTCTCTTCTCTCGACCAATTTCCCCTTATTATTAACATCTTGCATTAGGCTTGGTATTAGTTACAATTGATAAATTATTGATTACATTATTAACTAAGTTCATAGTTTACATTAGGATTATCTCTTGTGCTTCAAAGTTCTAGGTTTTTCAAAATGTATAATGTTACATATCTACCATTATAGTATCAAACTGAATAGTTTTATTGCTCTTAAAAATACCCACTGTGCTCCTTCTTTGCATATCTGTCACCCATCCCCCAAGTCTCTACCCCTCATTCCCTGCGTACCCTGATTTCTTTTTCTTTTAAGTATTAAATCTAACACGCCTTCCTGAAAATGAATTCAACCCTTGATCATGATGTATTTTTAAAATTATTGGTTGGTTTCGTTTGGCTAATATCTTGTTTAGATTTTTTTTTTTGTATTTGTATTCATCGATGAGATTGGCCTGCAATTTCCCTTTCCATTGTTTTCCATCTCAGGTTTTATTATCAATTTGCTAGCCTTAAAAATGGAGTGGTAGAAAATATATATATATATATATATTTATAGTATATATTTCTTTTCTTTTTTTTTTTTTTTTTTTTTTTTTTTTTTTTTTTGGTTTCCTGGAAGAGTGTATGAGATTGGAATTGTTTCCAGAACATTTGTTAGAATTTGCTTGTGAAACCATAGTGGGCTCTCGAATTTTTTTTTGTTTTTGTTGGGAAGATTTAAACTTCTGATTCAATTTCTTTAGCTGATTTAGCACTATTCAGGTTTGTTTGTTTTGACAAAAGCTGTATTCTATAGGAAATTATCCACTTTTCATTTTGAATTTTCACATTGTTTAATATGATTTATTTTTAATAGCCTATATTTTTAATGTGTATAACATCCTGGGAGATTCCCTTGTCATTAGTTCAATTCAAAATATTTTCTTTTTACTTATTATTTATTTATTTATTTATTCATTCATTCATTCATTCATTTTTTAAATTATGATTCTCAATTACAAACTATAGTACATCATTAGTTTTTTTTTTTTTTTTTTAAAAGACTTTTATTTATTTATGTGACAAGAGACAGCCAGCGAGAGAGGAGAACACAGCAGGCCGAGTGAGAGAGGAAGAAGCAGGATCCCAGCGGAGGAGCCCGATGTGACGACTCGATCGACACGCGGGACCGCCCTGAGCTTGGCGAAGGCAGAGGCGCTTTTAAATTCGACTGCGCTACCCAGGCGCCTCACCATCTAGTTTTTGATGTAGTGTTCAGTGATTCAGTGCGCTGCATATAACAATCTAGTGCTCATCACAACATGATTGCCACCTACCTCACCCATCACGTGGTTACCCCATCCCCCACCCCACTCCCTCTGTAACCCTCAGTTTGTTTCCCAGAGTCCAGAATCTTATGGTTTGTCTCCCTCTCTGATTTCTTCCCATTCAGTTTCCTCCCTACCCTGATGGTCCTCAAGCGCTATTCCTTATGTTCCACATATGAGTGAGGAAACCTATGATAATTGCCTTTCTGAACTTGACTTAATTTCACTTAGCATAATCTCCTGCAGTTCCATCCATGGTTACGATGCAATGGTATTCATCCTTTTTGATGGCTGAGTATATTCCATTATATATATGAATCACATCTTCTTTATCCATTCAATCTGCTTAAGGACATCTTGGCTCCTTCCACAGTTTGGCTATTGTGAACATTGCTATACTGTGAACATGGCAACAAGAGGAATCAAAATGTTTTCTAATTGTTTTTTTTTCTTTGATTCATGGTTATTTAAAAAAAGCCTATTTCTTAACTTCCAAACATGTAATTTTCTGGTTAACTTTTTTGTGTGATTTCTTCTATCTTAGTTGAACTTGAGGCCAGAGAAAATGATCGTGTAGTGTTGGTCCTTTTTGTGTAAGGTCATATGGTCAGTGTTTGCAACCATTTTATGTGTGCCTTGAAATCTGTGTTTATTATGTATTTTTCAATGTAGTTATGTGTCCATCAAGGTTAAGGTTGTTCTATAATGTGTGTTGAAATATTTCTAATATTTTTAATCTTTACTTTTCTAGCAGTTACTGAGAGAACTGTTTTTAAATAACATCAAGGTTGTAGGTGTATATATTTCTTCTTTTATTTCTCCTTGAAGGCCTTCCCCCTTTCCCTCATCCTCTTTTTCATGTCTCTCCTTCCCCCATCACGTGCTTTGTTAGTAGGTGCATATAAATATTCAAATATTTCTTATAACTCAAATGTTTTACATTTATCTAATGATCCTCTTTATCTCTGGCAGGTGCTTTTTTTCTAAAATTTTATTTATTTGAATATTAATGAAGCTCCTTTTTATGGTTTTTTGTGGCCCAGCTTTTTTTCTTTTTCTTTTCATTGTTTTGTAGTCCTCACCTCTTAGATGCCTTTTGTAAACAACATATAGACAGATCATATTTTTTATGCAGTCTGAAAACTATTTTAATTATATACTTCAATCCTTTTACATTTAATGTAAACATTGGGTGTTTGATTTATTTTTTTTATTTTATTTTTTTTTTAAATGATTTTTTATTATATTATGTTAGTCACCATACGTACATCCCGCGTTTTGCCGCTCGATGATTCATTAGTTGTGTATAACACCCAGTGCACCATGCAATCGTGCCCTCCTTACTACCCATCACGGTCTATCCCATTCCCCACCCCCTCCCCTCTGAAGTCCTCAGTTTGTTTCTCATAGTCCATGGTCTCTCATGTTTCATTCCCCTTTCTGATTACCCCTTTGCTTTATCCCTTTCTTCCCTCTACTGATCATCCTAGTTCTTATGTTCCATAGATAGAGAAATCATATGATAGTTGTCTTTCTCCTTGACTTATTTCACTTTAGCATTATCTCCTCCAGTCTGTCCCTATGTTGTAGCAAATGTTGAGAACTTCGTTTCTTTCTGATAGCTGAGTAATATTCCATTGTATATATGGACTACAACTTCTTAATCCAGTCATCGATTGAAGGGCATCTCGGTCTCCTTCCACGATTTAGCTATTGTGGACATTGCTGCTATGAACATTGGGGTGCTATGGCCCTTCACTTCACGTACGCTGTATCTTTTGGGGTAAATACCCGAGTAGTGCAATGGCTGGATCATATAGGGTAGTCTCAATTTTTTTAACTTTTTAAGGGACCTCACACTGTCTCCAAGTGGCTGTACCAACTTCAATTCCACCAACAATGTAGGAGGGATCCCCTTTCCCATCCTCCAACAATGTTGTTTAACTGCCGTGTCTATTTTTGCCATTCTAACTGGCGTAAGGTGGATCTCCGTGTGGTTTTGATTTGAATTTCCTTGATGGCTAATGATTTTGAACATTTTTTCATGTGTCCTGTTAGCCATTTGTATGTCTTCATTGGAAAAGTGTCTGTTCATATCTTCTGCCCATTTTTTGATTTGTTATTTATTTGTTTCTCGTATTGACCAAGGTTTGAGAAGTTCTTTTGTAGATCTTGGATACCAGTCCTTTTATCAGTGTGTCATTTGCAAATATATTCTCCCCATTCCAGATGGTGCCTCTTAGTTTTTCTGATCTTTTCTTGGATGTGCAGAAACTTTTAATCTTGATGAATCCCATAAATTCATTTTATCTTTGTTTCTCTTGCCTTTTGGGAATGTTGTCAAGAAAATGGCTGCTTGAAGATGTCGGAGGTTGTTGCCTATGTTCTCCTTAGAATTTTGATGGATTCCTGTCTACATCGAGAGTCTTTCATCCATTTGGAGTTTATTTTTGTGTATGGTGTGAGATAGTGGTCAAGTTTCATTCTCTTGCATGTAGCTGTCCAATTTTCCCAGCACCATTTATTGAAGAGATTGCTCTTTTTCCCACCCGGATGTTTTCCTGCTTTATCAAATATGAGTTGCCCAAAGAGCCGGGGTCCATTTCAGTCTCTATTCGTTCCATTGGTCTATGTGTCTGTTTTGTGCAGTACCATGCTGTCTTTGTTGGATCCAGCTTTGTAGTACAGCTCGGAGAATCCGCATTGTATGACCCCAGCTTTGTTTTTTCCTTTTCAACAGTTCCTTGAGATTCGGGCCTTTTCTGGTTCCATAGCATATTCTAAGGACTGTTTGTTCCAGTTCTTTGAAAAATGATAACCCATCCGGTATTTTGATCGGGATAAGCATTGAAAGTGTAGATTGCTCTGGTAGCATGGACATTTTAACTATGTTAATTCTTCCGATCCAGAGCATGGAATATCTTTCATCTTTTTATGTCTTCCTCAATGTCTTTTAAGAGTGATTTATAGTTTCTAGAATATAGGTCCTTTACGCTCTGGTTAAGTTAATTCCAAGGATAGCATTATGGTTTTTTGTGCTATTGTAAATGGGATGGATTCCCCTAATTTCTCTTTCTTCGGTCCCGTTATTCTGTATAGAAATGCAACTGATTTCTGAGCATTTGTATTTTGTATCCTGCCACGCTTACTGAATTGCTCTATAACTTCCTAATAGTTTGGGAGTGGACTCTTTGGGTTTTCTATATAGAGTATCATGTCATCTGCAAAGGAAGAGACATTTTGACTTCTTCTTTGCCAATTTGAATACCTTTGATCCCTTTTTGTCGTCTGATTGCTGTTGCAAGGACTTCTAGTACTATGTTGAATAATAGTGGCGAGAGTATGGGCATCCTTGTCGAAGTTCCTGATCTTAAGGGAAAGGCTTCCAGCTTTTCCCCATTGAGAATAATATTTGCAGTAGGCTTTTTCATAGAATGGCTTTTTATGAGATTAGAAATGTACCTTCTATTCCTACCTCTGAAGGGTTTTAATCAGGAAAGGATGCTGTATTTTTGTCAAATGCTTTTTCGGCATCGCTTCAGAGGATCATATGGTTCCTGAGTCTTTTTCTTGTTGATAAGATGTATCACGCTCATTGATTTGCCGAATATTGAACCAACTGCCATCCAGGTATGAATCACTTGATCGTGATGGATAATCCTTTTAATGTACTGTTGGATTCTATTAGCAAGTATCTTGTTGAGGATTTTGGCGTCCATATTCATTAGGGAAATCGGTCTGTAATTCTCCTTTTGATGGGGTCTTTGCCTGGTTGGGGATCAAAGGTAACATTGGCCTCATAGAATGAGTTTGGTAGCTTTCCTTCTGTTTCTATTTTTGAAATAGCTTTGGAGAATAGGTATTATTTCTTCTTTGAATGTTTGGTGAATTCCCCAGGAAAACACGGTGGGCCTGGAGTTTTGTTATTTGGAAAGGTGGTTTTATCACTGACTCAATTTCTTCATAATTAATTGGCCTGTTTAAGGAATCAATTTCTTCGGTTTCAATCTTGGTAGTTTATAGGTTTCAGGAAGGATTCCACTCTCTTCCAAGATTGCTTAGTTTATTGGCATATAGCTGTTGATAAAAATTTCTAATGATCCTTCCATTTCAATGGTGCTCGTGAGTGACCTCCTTTTTCATTCATAATTTTTTAACAATCAGTCCTTTTTCTTGGCATTTCTGCGCATAAGTCTTCCATGGCTTCAATTTTATTGATTCTAAAAACTGTACTTCAGTCGCTGTGATCTGCTCTACTGTATTCTGGTTTGCTGTATTGATTTCAGCTTCTATTTCGGTCACCCTGCTTCCTCTGCATGGATCAGGCCCACTCTCTGTTGCTTCTTCCAGTTCTTTTGAGAATATAAAAACTCATTTTAGATTTTTCTATCTTTTTGAGTGAGGCGCTTGGATGGCTATATCATTTTCCCCATAGTGACTGCCTTTGCAAGTATCCCTTAGGTTTTGGACTGTTGTATTTTTCATTCTCATTGGTCTCCATAAATTGTTTAATTTGATTTTTGATTTCCTGGTTTTATCGATCACATCCTGAGCAGGATGGTTCTTAGTCTCCAAGTGTTTGAGTTTCTTCAAATTTTTCCTTGTGGTTGAGTTCCAATTTCAGATGCGTTGTGGTCTGAGAATATGCAGGGATAATTTCAATCTTTTGGTATCGAAGCTGAGACCGTTTTGTGATCCCAGCAGAACTGGTCTATTCTTGAGAATGTTCCATGGGCATTAGAATAGAATGAGTATTCTTTGGTTCTGGGGTGTAGTGTTCCTATATATATTTGCAGTTCAACTTCTACGAGTATGGCATTCAAAGCCTTTGATTCTTTGCTAGTTTTGCCAGGGTGTTCTGTCTATTTCTGAGAATTGGGAGTGTTGAGGTCCCCTACTATTAACGTGATTTTTATTTATATGCTCTTATTCTGGTTGAAGAGTTGGTTTGTGTATCTTCTTACATCTCCCTGTTAGGGCATATATAATTTATAATTGTCATATCCCACTTGTTGAATACTTACCTTATAGAATCAATATAGTGCCCTTCTGCATCTCTTCTATATAGTCTGTAGTTTAAAATCCAATTTATCTGATGATGAAAAGAATTGCTACCCCCAGCTTTCTTTGAGGTCCATTTGCGTTGAAAGATGGTACTCCATCCCCTACTCAGTCTGAATGCATCTTTGGGTTGAAATGAGTCTCTTAGAGAACAGCAAATGGATGGGTCATTCTTTTTATCCAATCCTGCAACCCTGTGACGCTTTTATGCGGATGGTTCAAACCATTTACATTAAGACTGATTACTGAGAGATATGATTTTTAATGATTGCCATGTTGCCAGTAAAGTCTTTGTTTGCTATTGGCTGTGACTTTCTGTTCTGTGTATCACTCTGGGCTTTTTATCTTTTATAGAACCCCGTAATATCTCCTGTAGGGCTGGTTTCATGGGTTACAAAATTGGTTGTGACTGGCTGATTCTGAAATGTCTTTATTCTCCATCAATTCTGAATGAGAGCCTTGCTGGATAAAAGGATCCTTGGCTGCATGTTTTTCTCTGAAGAGCTTTAAATATGCTCCCCCAACCCTTTCTCTCATTCCAGGTCGTGTGTAGACAGGTCTGAGCGTAATTCTGATTGCTTTTGCCTTGGTACGTGAAATTTCTTTTGCCCTAGCGCAATGCTGTATCCTTGCATGTAATACTACTTAGTAAGCGTTGCACTATGATGTGAGCGTGGCGTAGGTTTGTCAGTGGTTGAGCTTGGGAGGGTCCCTCTGCCTCTTGAACCGAATGTTTGTTTTTCCCTTGGCTAGATTAGGGGAAGTTTTCAGCTACAATTTGTTCAAATATCTCTTCTAGACCCTTTGTTTTTCTCCACCCTCGGGATGCAGATGATTCTAACATTGGATCGTTTCATTGAGTCAGTAATCTCCGTAACCTACATTGCGTGGCGTGGATTTTTTAAGACCATCTTCTATTTTCATTTTTTCCTCTATTAACCCATCCCAATTCTACCTAACCCGCTTCCTCTGCTAACCTGCCACCCTGGCCGTCTAGAGCCTCTAGTTTTGCTTTCTGCAGTTTGGCTCATAGAATTTTTAATTTCTGTCAGATTCAGCTTCCTCATTTTCTGTCCTTAGGAATCTATATTCTCAGTAACCTTTCGTTAATAGTTTTCTATTCTCATCATTTTGACCATCGTTACTCTGAATTCCATTTCTGATAATTTGGTTACATCCATATCCATTTCTGTGGCAGAGGCCACAGAATACACTTAATCTTTTCTTTTGCTGGGGCTTCTCCTTCTTGTCATTCTGATGAAGAAGGGTTCTCGGGGTTTCAGTAGAGCCCAAATTATTGACTGGGTCCCAGCAGTGTGCTCTTGTTTTATAGTAGGGATCTTAGGGATGTGGTGCTTCTTCTTTAAAGATTTTATTTGATTTTTATGTGGCAGCCAACCAGCGAGAGAGGGAATAGACAGAGGGAGTGAGAGGAAGAAGCAGGTTTCAGCGGAGGAGCCCGATGAGGACTCCTTTTCTCCGGAACGCGGGATCACGCCCCCAAGCCGAAGGCAGGCACTCACGGACTGCCACCCCCGGCTCGGTTGCTGGGCTTTTGATTTTTCAGCCTGCCTTCGTGTTCTGGGAGAGGCTGCCGCGCGCCGCATACTCAGGCAACCCTGTTTGGGTAGAGTCCGAAGGCGTCCCCTGCGAGGGGATGGGGATGGGAGACTCCCGAGGCCGGTTTTTCCGGCTTTTTTTCTCTGGCGGCTTTCCTGGCGGTTTGTGTGCCTCTTCTGAGACGTCGAGAGAGCAGCTAGCCATTCAGACCTCCTCTGTCACAGAACAGAGGGATTGCGGCCCGTCTCTCTACTAATGTTCTGGCCACTTTAACTCTGTTTCGTTGGTGCTACTCGTCCCTGCAGTCTCCCGATGCGCCCACACCCGAGCGTCAGACCCTCACTTCCAGGGCCGGCGCGCGCTTCTGTCCTCTTTGTGTTTAATGCCGCCAGCCGCCCGCGCGCGCCTCCGGTCTCCGGTCTCAGTTCCGATCCAGTGAGCGCACCGGGATTCCCGGTGTTCAGCCGAGATGCCTTGAGTGGGCGTGCGCACCCGCTTCACGGTCTCAGTCAATGTGTTTTGCGATTGCCGTCCAGCGGCCCCGCCCGCTTCCCGGCAAGTGGCTACCGCGCTCGGCGCCTCGAATACCGAACGCGGCGGCTCCCTCCCCCTTCCGTTTATCTTCTGATATCTGTGCACAGCTTCATGGCTCCCCCCTTCGTACCTCAATACTCAGCGCTGGAGATGTTCATTTGTAGAGATCCAGATGCGTCTTCCTGCATCTCAGGCTGGTTCCGTGGTTGTTTAGGCTGGTCTGGTACCTATCCAGCTCGACTCGGAGGACCGGCTGAAAACGGTGTCTCCTACTCCTCCGCCATCTTAACTCCGAGCTGGGTGTTTGGATTTATATTGAACTAATGTTTGTTGTTTGTCCTGACTGCTCTGTATGTTTTCTTGTTTTTTTTTTTTCTTGCCTTTAGAGTCTTTGAATTCAAAAGAATTCTTTTCCACCCTCTATTTATTTGGACATCTTTGTACTCTTTACATGCATTTAATGGTTACCCTAAAGATTATAAAAGTCATACTTTTATTGCACAATAGCACAATCCAAAGGTAATTACCACCTCCATCCTTTTCCCAGAAAGGACAAGGAACTAGAGATATAATTCCATTTACCTTCTTCCTTGTGCTGTAATTTAAATCGATTTCATTTTCCCATAGTCATTATTATTTAAAAAAATCAAGTTATTGTTGTTTTAGCTTTACCTGTGTACATGCCATTTTATTTGTTCTTTTTTTTTTTTTTAAACATTTGTATATCTGAGGTCACTTCTGCCTAAAGTGCAGCATTTAGAAATTCCAATGAGGTTTTATTGGAGATTCTGTAGACTCTGTTGGACTTTGTCTGAAGATTTGTTTAACTTGTCTTTATTTCTTAAAATATATTTTGATGGGTATATTGTATAATGTTGGCAGTTATTTCCTTTTAGTGCATTGAAGACATTTCACTGTCTTCTGGCTTGTATTGTTGAGAACTGCGAATAATAATTTTTTTCTCTTTCAATACTTATTTTTCCCAACGTTTAAGGTTTTTCTTTGTTTCTGGTATTCTGTAGTCTGACTATATTATGTTCTATAGAACATATTTCTTTGGATTGGTGTCTTTCATTAGTTACCTTTTTAAATCCTGCTGCTTCTCATTTTATTTCTCTTCTCTTTCAATAATTTTGTTTAAACCTTGCATATTGTCTTCTATGTACCTATTTGCATTTTGTAATTTCTGTGCTGCTAGAATTCTGTATAATATATACCCTAAATTCGTTTACTTACTTTTTTTTCATCTGTGACGATCTATTTCAGTTACCGTATTGGTCTTTTCTAGAAATTATAGTCAACATGGGTCTCTCTCGCTCCTTTTTTTAAAGATTATTTATTAATTAGAGAGAGAGAGCACAAGCTGGGGCGAGGGGCAGAGGGAGAAAGAGAAGCAGACTCCCCGTTGATCAGGGAGCCCAACGCAGGGCTTTATCACAGGACCCTGAGATCATGACCTTAGCCAAAGGCAGACACTTAACTGACTGAGTCACCCAGGCACCCCATATGGCTCTGTTCTACAGAAAAAGAAGTCAATGGAATTGTTCCCTATGAATATTCATTCAGTCTTATATTTTCCTTTTTTTAACATGGGGAATTTTTTTTTACAGTCTCTATCTAATAATTCTAATACTTCAAGTTTTAGTGAGTCTGTTTCTATGGTCTTTCTTTTGTTTGTTCTTTTGCATATCATCTTTCTTGATGTGTTTAGTTACTTTTTGTTCCAAGCTCCACATTTTCTCTCAAGCTTATTTGAAGCCTAGGATAAAGGTACTTTTCCTCTAGAGAAGATTTAAGATTTGCTTGACACGTGCCCCACAGTACTTCCAATTGAGGACTACTTGCAACTAAGTCCCATCTGAAGTTTTCTGTATCAGATCAAGTGAATTTAGAATATTTGTGAGAGCACCAGTGTTTGATTACTATCTCTCAGGTATCTGTCTCCTTCTACACAGCATTAAAAAAAGCTTTCTTTATAGACCACAGAATATAAGGTGTTAGAAACTCTTACAAATGAAATCTTTTGAGCCCCCACTACATAAAAGAGTTGTTCTTTTAGACCTTTTGCCTCAGAAGTCCCAACTTGTGCATTGTAGTCTCACTAAATATTATCAGAGAAGTGATTTTAGTGTTCTTTCTGTATTTTGGTTTCTGCTTTTAGTTTGTTTTTATCCTACTAGTTCCCACTACTTCATAAGGTTTTTAGATGCTTTTCAAATGTTTTTCATATTTTCATTAGCATTTCAGAAAGAGGGTTTATATAAAAATATTGCTTATAATACTAGCCTAATCAGAACTTTTGTATAGCAATTTAAAGTGATTTCTTCCCTTGAATAATTGTGTGTGTGTGTGTGTATGTGTGTGTGTAAATGTAAGTCATAATTTTGAAAGTTCCGCACTTTGGACATATTTTGCATATTTATGTTTTCTATTGTTGTAAGGTAATTTCTACTTTCATGGACTTCTAATCTCTTGAGACTCATTAAAGTCTCAATTTTGCATTATTCTTATGTTTTTGGAAGAGCTTTCAAATGTAGAGACATACGTAGCTACTATTTTAGGAAGAGTGCAGTGAAACTCACAGGTAATCCTGATAACTTTATCATTTAGGAAAAACTGTTGGATGTGCAGAGTATAGGATAAAAATTATTAAAATAAGAGGAGAATGGAACATGAACTATTTTGGTATATTTTATCCTCCTTTTTCTAGGTCCAGTGGGTTTCTGAAGAGTGTGTGTGTGTGTGTGTGTGTGTGTGTATACACACATACATCAAATTTGTGTAACCTAAATTATTCTTTAAAAATATTAAAAGAATCACATAAATATAGTCAACTGATTTTTTTCTTATGAAGATACAAAGGCAATTAAATGAAGAAATAGTCATCTTTTCAACAAATGGTACATGAACAGTTGGATATCCATGTGGAAAAAAATGAACTTAAACACAGATCTAACCCCTTTGCACAAAACTTAACTCATCTTAAATGTAAAACTCTAAATTTCTAAAATAAAACATAAGAGAAAGTCTATATGACTTTAGGTTTAATGACAAGGTTTTGAGGTTTTTAAAGCTGTAACGACCAAGAGCACAATCCATGAAAGAAGCAATTGGCAGGTTGGACTTTACTGAAATTAAAATTTTTTCTGCTCCACAAAATTTAAGAAAATTAAAAGAAGAGTCACAGACTGGGAGGATATATTTGCAAGACATATGTATGATAAAGGATTGTATTCAAAATACACAAAGAGCTCAATAAACTGAATGATAAGAAAATAAATACCCAATAAAAAAGTGGGCAAAGACCTGAACAGACATACCACAGAAGATACACAGATGGCATATAGACATGTGAAAAGATGCTCAACATCATTTGTCATAAGGGCAGTGCAAATTAAAACAATAAAAAGATATTACTACACAGCTATTAGAATGGCTAAAATACAAAAAACTGGCAATACCAATCACTGTCAAGGATGTGAAGCTATAGGAAATCATGGTTGATGGGAATGCAAAATGGTATAGCCACTTTGGAAGACAGTCTAATAGTTCCTTACAAAATTAAACATACCCTTCCTGTAAAATACAGCAAAAATAAACAGGTATTTACTAACTGATTTGAAACATGTCCATACAAAACCTGCATGTATTTATAGTAATTATATTCGTTAGTTTCCAGAAGCTATCTAGATGCCCTTCAGTAGATGAAATGGATGAACTGTGCAACATCCATACAGTGGAATACTATTTGGTGGTAAGAAGGAATGAGTGCTCGTGCCATGCAGAAAGCATAGATGAATCTTAATAGGTATTGCGGAGTGATAGAAGCCAGTCTGAAAAGGCTACATACTACGATTCCAGATTATGTCACATTCTGGAAAAGGGTAGATTGTAGAGATAATAAACAGATTAGTGTTTGCCAGGGTTTTAGGGAGGAAGGAGGGTTGAATCACAGGGGATTAGGGTGATGAAACTATTGTGTATGATGCTGTAATGGTAATATATGATACTATGTGTTTCTAAAACCCATAGAACTTATAGCACAAAGAATAAACATTGATGTTTGCAAATTAAAAAAAAAACTCTTATGAGGTCATTACAGGTTGAATTCAGACTGTGACATAAAATCAAACTATATTACAAATGCATGAAATAACCTTGCTGAAGGGGTTTGGGGGACAAGTACTGTCCTAAGTAAGTGAATAGTGGAGCCTGTAAGACTAAAGGCAAAAGGAACTAAAATGCATGGTACTCTAGTTGCGGTTATTTTCCACCGGGCTATGGACTACCAATTCTGAAGTCACTTTATACATGTGTACTGGAATTGAAAAATTAAGTAAATAGATGGTTGATGGTGGGAACCAGAATTTTCACTGTTGGGAGATTTCACTGTAGGAAATTATGGATAAAAAAAGGGAGGACTCTAGAATATTCCATGTGGTAATGGAGTTAAAGATATTAGTATAACTTATATATAGCTTAATGTAGATACATATGGCTACATATAGAAATGGCTATGTTTGTATACATACATATATATTTCTGGTTCTTTACGCTGAGAGGGCCTAAAAGAAATGACATTCCACTAGCAATGAGCCAGTAGCAATAAACACACTTAGCATATAGATCTTGGTTTCTAATTCCATTCTCTAGTAAGGAACTATTCTTTACTGTCACCATTTAATTTTTCTCTTCAGTTCCTTAAGACTAAAAACCTTTGGCTGGTATTTTCCCTCTAATGTGTAGTTTTTACCTTCTGGAGTTCTCAAATTCCTTTAATAATAGCCTGAAAATTTGGGTCTTTCTCCACAGAAGTACATAGACCTAAATTTTCATAGTTTCAAAAGGTCCATAGATATTTAAGAATCTATATGCCACAGATTAAGAAGCCCTGCTTCTCTTGAATCATATTAATAGTAGTGCTTGAGGTAGCAGATTTATGTTTTAAAAAGTAAATTTATTTTTCTTTTTGTCCTTTCCTTTAATTCTTGTCTTATGTGGACTGAAGATGAGGTTGTTTTAATAGCTGTTGGAGATTTGGTGAAAGTGGTTTGAAAGATTAAAGCCCTCAGACAATGCTTGCTCAACCAAGCTCCAAATTTTGAAATTCGAATATTTAGTAAATTTATCCGTTCTTGAAATGGATGAAATGTACCCTATGCAGTCTTCGAAGACTAGTCAATTGGTACTCCCATATCATGTGCCAAAGTGTGAGTTTTCTTTTTGAACATTTAATTTGATGTTTCACTTATCTTTTGTTTATACAGAGGAAGAAGTACATAAGCTTTTTATAAGGAATGTTACCACGTGCAGTCTACCATTTAGAGACAGACTCATCACTGGAGATACAATCACAATTTTTTTTTTTTATTCATGCAAGGTACCTGTGGAGACCTATAAAACAATTTCAATATTTTTTTTAAGTACGCTCCACACACAGTATGAAGCCCAACATGGGGCTTTAATTCCTAACCCTGAGATCAAGACCTGAGCTGAGCTCAAGAGTAAGATGCTTAACCTACTGAGCCATCCAGGTGCCCCCAACAATTTCTATTTTAAGACATTCTAAAAGATACGTTTCCAAAAGTCTTTGTTTATAATAACCTTTGAGGTATTTTTTTTCCATTTGTGTACATACTACTTAGACAGACTTGCATGTATCAGAAGTTTTTATAATTAAGCTTGAAATACTCATTAAAAAGCAACCAAAGTATATCTCTTTCTCTACCTTTCTTTCATTCCCTCTCTTCAAATCTTTTTTTAAATTTTATTTATTTTTATTTATTTTTTAAATATTTTTTATTATATTATGTTAGTCACCATACAGTACATCCCTGGTTTTTGATATAAAGTTCGATGATTCGTTAGTTGCGTATAACACCCAGTGCATCATGCAATACGTGCCCTCCTTACTACCCATCACCAGTCTATCCCATTGCCCCACCCCCCTCCCCTCTGAGGCCCTCAGTTTGTTTCTCATAGTACATAGTCTCTCTTGCTTCATTCCCCCTTCTGATTACCCCCCCTTTCCTTATCCCTTTCTTCTCCTACTGATCTTCCTACTTCTTATGTTCCATAGATGAGAGAAACCATATGATAATTGTCTTTCTCTGCTTGAGTTATTTCACTTAGCATTATCTCCTCCAGTGCCATCCATGTTGCAGCAAATGTTGAGAAATTGTTCTTTTTGGTAGCTGAATAATATTCCATTGTATATATGGACCACAACTTCTTATTCCAGTCATCTGTTGAAGGGCATCTCGGTTCCTTCCATGATTTAGCTATTGTGGACAATGCTGCTGTGAACATTGGGGTGCATGTGGCCCTTCTCTTTACTACGTCTGTATCATTGGGGTAAACACCCAGTAGTGCAATGGCTGGATCATAGGGTAGCTCAATTTTTAACTTTTTAAGGGACCTCCACACTGTTTTCCAGAGTGGCTGTACCAACGTGCATTCCCACCAACAATATAGGAGGGATCCCCTTTCTCCACATCCTCTCCAACAGTTGTTGTTTCTTGCCTTGTCAATTTTTGCCATTCTAACTGGCATAAGGTGGTATCTCAGTGTGGTTTTGATTTTAATTTCCCTGATGGCTAATGATTTTGAACATTTTTTCATGTGTCTGTTAGCCATTTATATGTCTTCATTGGAAGAGTATCTGTTCATATCTTCTGCCCATTTTATAATTTGTTTATTTGTTTCTCGTGTATTGAGTTTGAGAAGTTCTTTGTAGATCTTGGATACCAGTCTTTTATCTGTAGTGTCATTTGCAAATATCTTCTCCCATTCCGTGGGCTGCCTCTTAGTTTTTTTGACTGTTTCCTTGGCTGTGCAGAAGCTTTTTATCTTGATGAAGTCCCACAAGTTCATTTTTTCTTTTGTTCCTCTTGCCTTTGGAGATGTGTCATGAAAAGACCTGCTGTGGCCGATGTCATAGAGGTTGCTGCTTATGTTCTCCTCTAGGATTTTGATGGATTCCTGTCTCACATTGAGGTCTTTCATCCATTTGGAGTTTATCTTTGTGTATGGTGTGAAAGAGTGGTTAAGTTTCAATCTTTTGCATATATCCGTCCAGTTTTCCCAGCACCATTTATTGAAGAGACTGTCTTTTTTCCACTGGGTGTTTTTTCCTGCTTTGTCAAAGATTAGTTGCCCAAAGAGCCAAGGGTCCATTTCTGGGTTCTCTATTCTGTTTCATTGGTCTATGTGTCTGTTTTTGTGTCAGTACCATGCCATCTTTGTGATCACAGCTTTGTAGTAGAGCTTGAAATCCGGCAATGTGATGCCCCCAGCTTTGTTTTTCCTTTTCAACAATTCCTTGGCGATTCGGGGCCTTTTCTGGTTCCACACAAATTTAAGGGCCATTTGTTCCAGTTCCTTGAAAAATTTCATTGGTATTTTGATCGGGATGGCATTGAAAGTGTAGATTGCTCTGGGTAGCATGGACATTTTAACTGTGTTAATTCTTCCGATCCATGAGCATGGAATATTTTTCATCTTTTTGTGTCTTCTTCAATGTCTTTCAAGAGTGATTTGTAGTTTCTAGAATAGAGATCCTTTATGTCTCCGGTTAAGTTAATTCCAAGGTAGCGTATGGTTTTTGGTGCTATTGTAAATGGGATGGATTTCCTAATTTCTCTTTCTTCAGTCTCATTATTCGTGTATAGAAATGCAACTGATTTCTGAGCATTGATTTTGTATCCCGCCACATTACTGAATTGCTCTATAACTTCTAATAGTTTGGGAGTGGATTCTTTTGGGTTTTCCATATAGAGTATCATGTCATCTGGGAAGAGAGACATTTTGACTTCTTCTCTGCCGATTTGGATACCTTTGATCCCTTTTTGTTGTCTGATTGCTGTTGCAAGGACTTCTAGTACTATGTTGAATAATAGTGGCGAGAGTGGGCATCCTTGTCGTGTTCCTGATCTTAAGGGAAAGGTTTCCAGCTTTTCCCCATTGAGAATGATATTTGCTGTAGGTTTTTCATAGATGGTTTTTATGAGATTGAGGAATGTACCCTCTATCCTACACTCTGAAGGGTTTTAATCAGGAAAGGATGCTGTATTTTGTCAAATGCTTTTTCTGCATCTGTTGAGAGGATCTTATGGTTCTTGATTCTTTTCTTGTTGATATGGTGTATCACACTGACCGATTTGCGAATGTTGAACCACGCTTGCATCCCAGGGATGAATCCCACTTGGTCATGATGAATAATCCTTTTAACGTACTGTTGGATTCTATTAGCCAGGATCTTGTTGAGGATTTTGGCGTCCATATTCATTAGGGAAATCGGTCTGTAATTCTCCTTTTTGATGGGTTCTTTGCCTGGTTTGGGGATCAAGGTAATATTGGCCTCATAGAATGAGTTTGGTAGCATTCCTTCTGTTTCTATTTTTGAAATAGCTTTAGGAGAATAGGTATCATTTCTTCTGTTTCAATCTCTTCATACTTAATTGGCCTGTTTAAAAAATCAGTTTTCCTGTTTCAGTCTTGGTAGTTTATAGGTTTCCAGGAAGTCCTCCATCTCTTCCAGATTGCTTAATTTATTGGCATAAAGCTGTTGATCAAAGTTTCTAATAATCCTTCCAATTACTTTGGTGTTGGTTGTGACCTCTCCTTTTTCATTCATAATTTTATTAATTTGGGTCCTTTCTCTATTCTTTTGGATAAGTCTTGCCAGTGGTCTGTTAATTTTATTGATTCTCTCAAAGAACCAGCTTCTAGTTCTGTTGATCTGCTCTACTGTACTCCTGGTTTCTAATTCATAGATTTCTGCTCTAATCTTGATCAGCTGCTTTCTCGTGCGTGGATTAGGCCTGTCCCTCTGTTGCTGTTCCAGCTTCTTGAGGTGAGAATATAAAAACTGCATTTTAGATTTTTCTCTTCTTTTGAGTGAGGCTTGGATGGCTATGTATTTTCCCCTTAGGACTGCCTTTGCAGTATCCCATAGGTTTTGGACCGTTGTGTTTTCATTCTCATTGGTCTCCATAAATTGTTTAAATTGATTTTTGATTTCCTGGTTTATCGAATCATTCCTGAGCAGGATGTTTCTTAGTCTCCATGTGTTAGAGTTTCTTCCAAATTTTTCCTTGTGGTTGAGTTCCAATCAAAGCGTTGTGGTCTGAGAATATGCAGGGAATAATTTCAGTCTTTTGGTATCGGTTGAGACGTGTTTTGTGACCCAGAACATGGTCTATTCTTGAGAATGTTCCATGGGCATTAGAATAGAATGAGTATTCTTTGGTTCTGGGGTGTAGTGCTCTATATATATCTGTGAGGTCCAACTCGTCGAGTATGGCATTCAAAGCTCTTGTTTGTTTGCCGATTTTCTGCTTAGGTGCTCTATTTCTGATAGTGGAGTGTTGAGGTCCCCTACTATTAACGTATTTTTATCTATATGTCTCTTTATTGTGGTAAAGAGCTGGCTTGTGTAATTTGCTGCTCCCCTGTTGGAGGCATATATATTTATAATTGTCATATGCACTTGTTGTATACATCCCTTAAGAATAATATAGTGCCTTTCTGTGTCTCTAACTATAGTCTTTAGTTTAAAATCCAATCTGTCTGATATGAGAATTGCTACCCCAGCTTTCTTTTGAGGTCCGTTGGCATGAAAGATGGTATTCCATCCCTTTACTTTCAGTCTGAATGTATCTTTAGGTTCAAAATGAGTCTCTTGTAGACAGCAAATGGATGGGTCATGTCTTTTTATCCAATCTGCACCCTGTGGCATTATGGGAGCATTTAGGCCATTTACATTGAGACTGATTATTGAGAGATATGATTTTAATGATGCCATGTTGCCTGTAACGTATTTGTTTCTATAGATTGTGACTTTCTGTTCTGTATCACTCTTGGGGCCTTTTCACTTTTATAGAACCCCCCTTAATATCTCCTGTAGGGTTGGTTTCGTGGTTACAAAATTGGTCAATGACTGGCGATTCTGGAAGGTCTTTATTTCTCCATCCATTCTGAATGACAGCTTTGCTGGATAAAGGATCCTTGGCTGCATGTTTGTCTCTGAAGGAGCTTTAAAAATATCCCCCCAACCCTTTCTCTCATTCCAGGTCTGTGTAGACAGGTCTGATGTAATTCTGATACCTTTGTCTTGGTACGTGAGAAATTTCTTTGCCCTGGCCACTTTCAGTACTGTATCCTTGGATCTAATATTTGTGAACTGCACTATGACGTGACGTGGTGTAGGTTTGTCGTGGTTGAGCTGTGGGGGGGGGTGGTCCTCTCTGCCTCTTTGACACGAATGCTTGTTTCCTTTGCTAGATTAGGGAAGTTTTGAGCTACAATTTGTTCGAATATCTCTTCTAGACCTCTGTTTTTCTCCACCCCCTCGGGGATGCTGATGCTTCTGACATTGGAACGTTTCATTGAGTCAGTAATCTCCCCTAACCTACATTCTTGAGATTGGATTTTTTTGATCCAAGTTTCTGTTTTAGCTTTCTCTTCTACTAACCCATCCTCCATGTCACTGATACGTTCTTCTGCCTCTTTCACCCTGGCTGTCAGAGCATCTAGTTTTGACTGCATTTGATTCATAGAATTTTTAATTTCTGCCAGATTCGCTCTCATTTCTGCCCTTAGAGATTCTATATTCTCATTAACATTTTTGGTAATACTTTTTTCAAGTCTACACATCATCTTGACCATTGTTACTCTGAACTCCATTTCTGATAATTTGGTTATATCCATATCCATTAGTTCTGGGGCGCCTGGGTAGCGCAGTCGTTAAGCGTCTGCCTTCGGCTCAGGGCATGATCCTGGCATTCCGGGATCGAGTCCCACATCGGGCTCTTCTGCTGGGAGCCTGCTTCTTCCTCTCCCACTCCCCCTGCTGTGTTCCCTCCCTCGCTGGCTGTCTCTCTGTCACATAAATAAATAAAATCTTAAAAAAAAAAGAAACATATCCACAGACTCATTGTCTTTTGTCTTCTGGGGGGATTTCTCCTTCTCGTCATTCTGATGAGGAAAGGTTGCGGGGTTGTCCAGAGCCCAAATTATTGACCGGGACCCAGGCAGTGCACACTTGTTTTATAGGGATCTTTGGGATGTGGGCTTCTTGATTTTTCAGTCTGCCTTCTCGGGGAGCGGCCTGCCGCCGATACACAGGCAACCCCGTTTGGGTAGAGTCTCCGGGTCCCCTGCGAGGGGGGATGGGGATGGGCACACTGTGAGCCGGTATTTCCAGGCTTTTGTTTTCTGGCGGTTCCCTGGTGGTTTGCTGTGCCTCATCTGAGAGAGTAGCAGTGGCCAAATCCCAGCGTGTCTCAGAACAGAGGGATCGCAGACCGCTCTCCACTGATGTTCTGGCCACTTTAAGTCAGTTTCTTTTGGTCCTGCCCAATCCTGCAGCGTCCCTGGATGTGCACCCCACACCCGCCATCCCAGCCCTGACTTCCAGGGCCGGTGCTTCTCTGTCCTTTGTGTTTCTAATACCGCTAGCTGCCAGCCATCCCCGCGCGCTCCGGATCTCCTTGTCTCAGTCTGGTTCCAGTGATCGCACCGGAGCTCCGTTTCAGTCTGGTCGCTTGCGTTCCCCGGCTCTCGGTCTCAGTCTGCTCTCTCTTGGGTGCCAGTCCACGAGTCCGTCCGCTCTCCCATACAGGTGGCTACCGCGTCCCGGCGCCCAAACGCGGCGGCTCCCTCCCCCTTCCGTTTATCTTCTGATATTTGTGCGCGGTTTCATGGCTCCCCGCTTCGTGCCTCAATATTCATCGCTGGAGATGTTCATTTGTACAGATCCAGATGTATCTTCCTGCGTCTCAGGCTGATTCCACGGATGTTCAGGATGGTCTGGTACCTCTCCAGCTCGACTCAGGGGACCAGCTGAAAAAGGGGTCCCCTACTCCTCCGCCATCTTAACTCCTCCCATCTCCCTCTCTTCAAATCTTGAGAAAGATTCCTGTATGTATGCAGTCACTGAATCTTAAGTAACTGTTAAGTTCTGTATTCTGGTATGCAGTGTTTCTTTAGTAAATACTTCTTCGTTGGAGTAGCCTCAGCATCTTCTCCTTTTCAGACTTAGAAAAGTTTTCTCTAGTAATTTATCCATATTTATTTTCAGGTTTTCTTCATTTCATTTTGATATACAACCTGCTGTCTAATACTTAAAGTAATATTGAAACAAAAAATGAGGCTACCAAAAATTGTCCTGTTACATGCTTGGATTTTCTCTTCTTCATCACCAGATTAGATTTTATTTATTAAGACTCTACAATCCAGTCCTTTTTTTTTTTTTTTTTTTAATTTGATAGATCAAGCAGGGGGAGCAGCAGGCAGAGGCCGAGGGAAAAGGAGAAGCAGGCTTCTTGCTGAGCAGGGAGCCCTACATGGGGCTTGATCCCCTACCCTGGGATCATGACCTGAGCCCAAGGTAGACGCTTAACTGAGTAGTCACCCAGGTACCCCTGTAATCCAATCTTTAAAAGAAAATCCTTAAAATAGAAAGCTGTTTCCTATATGGGACAGCTAGTAAGAAAGCTCTGGGGAACACTGTCTGCTGAGTGCTCTTAGGCAATGTTAGTATATTTAATGATCAACCAGGTTCACTAATAATATCTCCATTATATCTCTAAACCACAGCCACGTATTTCTCTTTCCCTGAGGCAGCCAATTTTGCCAGATATTTGTATATCTTTCCAGAAATACTTTAAAGCATATACAATCAAGTACATATATATTCCTTTTTTTCATCTATGAATATATCCTACAGATCTTTCCATATCCAACACAGACCTGTTTATCATTTTAGACAGCTCCATGGATCCCATTGATTTTAGTCAGTTAAGAGTAGTGCTTAGTCATGGACCCTATAGCCAGACTGCATGCATATAGAACACGAATCTGCTACTGGGAAACCCCTTTTACAAGTTGCTAAATCTCTAGGTGCCTCAATTTTCTCTTCTGTATAATGAGAGAAAAATGGTACGTTCTTCATAGGTGGTGTTGTGAAGATTAAACATGTTAACTTCAAGGGTTTATTTCTTAGAAAAATGCCTGGCAGATAATGAGCACCCAAGTGTTACCTGTCACCACCATTATTACTATCATCAACACTTTTAGTTATTAGTTAGAATCTTATTTATGGGTATATGTATTTTTCCTTTTGCTTTCACAAACAGTGCTTCAGGGAATAACATCGTACCTTCATTATTTCATGTGTGTGAGTTTATGGTTTCTTTGCAACACGTACAAGAATATCAAGACAAGGAGTATGTAAATTGTAATTTCAGTAAACATTTGCCAAATTGCCTACCATGGGGATTGTCTCAAGTTATGTTCTCTCCAGCAGTTTGACATAATTTAAGTGTTAGAGAACTTGATGGTCACTTTCTGATGTTATTGTTTCTGGAATTATTCATGGTTAAAGATGACAATTTTTAAAGTTGTTCCTTTATCTTCATTAGAAGTATAATCCTGTCAGGAGGGCCTGCTTAAACAGCGTTTTATTTTTTTAGTATAAAATATATATGTTGATAGGTTATTTTAGGATTCTCACAGATGGTGTGAGACACATAGAGAATGGAAGATAATCTTTTTTCTTTTTTGTTCTTTATTTTCAGATATTTATGTTTCTGTGAATCTGAATTATTTCAGATCTTTAATTTACTTTTATTATCCGTTGTCAAAGGTTAAAATAGGAGAGAGAAGACTCAAGATGTCAGGTATTTTTCGAGGAATTGGGCTGAATACAGATTAATAAGTAGTAGTCTCTGCCATACTTTTGTCTAGGGCGAGAGGTAGATGGGGGCCATACCCAGGTTAGAAAATGTAGAATGGGACAAAGAAAAATGTGTTGGACAGAACTTTGGAAATTACCTGTGTTTATTCAGGTAAATGACTGAAAGTAAGTGAAAGAAATCAAAGTCATCAGAGAATACAGTACAAGGGTATAGTGTTACAGAAGCCAACATAATGAGCAAATGTTTTAAATGGAATAGATAAGGTATTACTAAAGAAAAACTTTGATGTAACAATCAGCAGATAATAGGTGTGAGGAAGCAGTTGCAGTAGAGTTATGGGACTGGACTGAAGAAGAATGAGCAGTTAGAAAGTAGTATGTAAATAGGCTAATGTTTCTAATAGTCATTGTGGCAGCAGCAGGATTTTCCTGTCTTAAAAAAACCTCAATGACTAGCTTCCGTTCATTTTCAAAGTTATAGCTTTAATTATCTGATTTTATTTTATTAATAATTGTTACTTATATATGATAGTAATTTTTAAAGATGCTAATCATGCAGCTGGTTTTTATTTTGCTTTTAATACTAGTTACTGTTTTCTTGCCTTTCATTTTATGATACTAAATACTGCAAAATAGTCCTCCATTTATGAACTAACTTGCTAGTCCAGTGAAATTATAGTTAAGACTCCACTGTGTATGAAAACTGCAATATCAGTCATGGAAATAGAATTAAACATTATTTATACTCATATTTAACAATGACACATTTAACTTTTTAAGTAATCTCTAAACCCACTGTGGGGCTTGAACCTACAGAGATCAAGAGTTGCATGCTCTACGTACTGAGCCATCTAGGCACTCCTTCCCATGTGTAACTTTTTACTGAACTACTGTGATTAGCGTTGTCCTTTTTCATGGTTTTTTAAAAATCAATTTTACCAAGATACAGTTTCCAAATGTGCACATTTTAAGTGTACAGATAAATGACTTTCGAGAAATGCATATAGCCATTTAATAATGCTACCCCATGCAAAATATAAAATATTTCCATCTCTTCAAGAACAACTCATTCTTCTCATGTTTAATAACTTAAAAATCTAATTTTACTTCTTTTGCTGGGTTAGTACTTAATGAAAGTAATTTTGCTTATCAAGAGTACCATGAAACAACTCCTGAAATTACATGCTTTTTATATATGGGACTCTATTTCAGGTTGACAAAATAGTTCATGACCCAAACAAGGCTAAATACAGTTAAAACTGTTTTGTGTACTTTGAGTGATTTTATTTATTCATTTATTTTTGAGGGGGGTGGGGAAGGGGCAGAGGAAGAGAGAGAGAATCTGAAGCAGGTTCCATACTTGGCACGGAGCCTGTTGTGGGGCTTGATCCCATGACCCTGAGATGATAACCCGAGCTAAAATCTAGGATTGGACACTCAACCAAGTGAGCCACCCAGGCACTCCTAATTTGAATGATTTTTAAAGATTGTTTAACAGAAAGTTACTTTTACTTGAGAATTTATAATTAGCAATTCGATGCATTTTTTGTTTATTTAATTTTTTAAAACCTCTGAAAATGAAGGCTGTATTGTAGTGCATAAACAACCTGTCTTCAGTGATTTTAAATACTGTCTGTGATACTGTTTTTCCCATAAAAAATAAAATCACAATGTAAAAGTTTCCTATTGTGTTTAGGAAATTATATGTTGAGGAGGAACTCTAAAAATATTTTCCCTTTTCACTCACCTTCCAACTAGACTCTCATCTCTGTAGCTGGGTGTAAGGGATACCTGTTGGTGGTACTTAATGAATTCAGCGTCCTGAAAATGCATAAGAGAGCTGTACATCGAGTATTTAAAACATGTTTAGAAATGGTTGTGATTAAAAAGATAAGGGAGATACCATTTTTCTCATTTTATAGATTAATAAAAATTAAGTCAAATTAAGTTCGATATGCCAAATGTGCCATTGCAGCTTTTTATTGGGCCTCTGAATTAAGAGTACACTTTGGTGACTTTTAGTGGCTCTCTATTGCTTCATGCTTTTTCCTGTAAGAGTACAGTATACTTTAGAGACTTTTCCCTCCTCTATACCTAAATGTGGTTTGAATTGGAGCTGGTAATCACTGTCAAGGAACCTGTTAGAGGTTATATATTTTCTTGTTGATTCATTGAGTCTTATTCTTGTGATTTTTAACTTGAATATTTTACATGTATATAGTTGAAACTGAAACCTCATATAATTACTAGGCCAGTATTCTCTGTAACTCCAGATTGATTTTGAACCTTAATTTATTTAAATTATGTTAATTTTAACACAAATTTTTGATACAAACCACTTATTATTTTTAGTGATAGTATTTATGTAATCATATCTGAGATAAAAGTTATGTAGCTAATATAAATGTAGTACTAAAGAATGAGATGAGAAAGGGGGTTAACTTTTTCTTTGATACTTAGGTTGAAGTTACCAAGCTATTTTTCATGTTCAGATAAAACAGATTTAACTGACAGGTGTTAATACATTAAGGGAACATTTAGTTTTAATTTATAGAAGAATGTTCTGTTAATAAAGAATATCAGAAAAAGGCATGAAGAGAGATAACAGTCTCTATACTTGGGTGTTTTTCATACTAAGGCAGTCAGGTATATGTCTGGATAGCACCAGTCATTCTGTAGGGCCCTCCCTGCAATATAAATTTATTATTTTATGTCTTCATCTTTTCCTTCCCCAACCCTCCTCTCAGTTTTTTCTCTCATACTTAATCTAATTCACAGAATATTCAGGTTTTTAAAATATGTCTGAAGAACTTTGAAGTTCTTAAACAAGGGATTCCTTTAGGTAGGCGTTTGGAGAAAGAAAAAACCCCAAAAACTTTGATATAAAATTTTTCAAACAGTGGTCAGGTTAAATTTAGTGTTTAGCACGGGATAGAAAAAGATTAACTGTAAAATCTGTTGTTCCACAGGTACTGTGAGAATAGAGATGTTTCGAAATATGCAGAATGCAGAAATCATCAGAAAAATGACTGAAGAATTTGATGAGGTATAGCATTTCAATATTTATACAAATTGCATACTTATACTTTTAAAATGGTGAATATGTTGATTATTTTAAGTTTTATTTTGATTTGGTGTCTAGTTTAAGAGAAGTAACACTATTTCTTCATTTATATAATAATCCGTGTTACTAATTCTGAAGTTGATCTTTGGCAATTTCATTTCATTACATGGAGGTATCACTTAATGACTGGTAACTGATAAGGATAAAAAAATTAATGGTATGAAGTAGAAGTTGATTCTTGACATTCATTCTTGAAGACTGCGTAAAATTCTCAAATTTATAAATGCATCTCCAATAGTTTTGTTCTGTAGAATTAGTCATTAGTTAAATACTTTAAAGAAAAAAGGGTTTGGGGGCCAAATAAGTGTGAGCAGGCTGCATATTATACCTGTTTTAGAGATTACCAAAGTGCATTATCTTATTTAAGGTTCTTAGAAATCCTGATGGAAAAATAACCTGCTTAACTTCATTTAATCCAGGATTCCTAAAATTATGTTTTGTTTATCTCTCCCTACTGCCCCCTCCTCAATCCCACCCCCATTTTGTGTGTTTGTGTAAAACTTAAACTTCTATTTGGGACAATTTACTTGAGAATATTCTGATTTGTACTTAGAATACATGTTTTCTTTGCTAGTCTTCACAAATTAATCAGCTTTACACTGATTGTAAGTGTTGAAACACTTTCACAATTTTATTTTTGTCTTCTGTATATGGTGAACTCAGTTTATGTCATGCTTTAGACCACCACTAATTTTAGTTTTAGTAGTCTGCCTTTTGATTTTAATAAGATTTCTATTTTCTGTAGATGTTCTCTTTTCTTGACTTTTCAACACTAACAACAAAGATTGTTTTTTTTCCAGGTCCACTCTCTCAGTGGGGAGGGCTTAGGCTTTTTTTTATTAGTAACAGTAGGAATATTTATATTTAATTGAAAAAAGTACTACAAATACATGGTAAAACAAACACATATTGTACACTATATATATTTTTTCATCAGGTGTTCACTTTTATTCTAGTGGCACACACCAAAACATTTTCAGGAGCATCTTTACAGAAATATTTCAGATTATTTAGTCACATTCCGTGGGAAGTAGGGGAGACCTTACATTGTGACCCACGTATATAATGTCCATAATTACTTGTTTTCATTTCTGTAATCCAAAACATGCTAAAATTCCAAAGGACTTTTTTTTTCACAATTTATTGGTGGCAAAACTAGCCCCACCTAACCTGAGGCTATTAAAATTTTTGTTTATCTCAGTCGTTGTGAGTATTTATATGTCTTCCTGGTGAAATACTAACGTTCTTGATAACAGGGTGCTGCCTCCAATTCCCTTGGATTGTGATGGAATATAAAGTATACGTACTATATTAACTTCTAAAATTCAAAAATTTCTGTATTCTGAAACATTTCTATGAAATTAACTTTTCATTAAAAAAAAAAGGTTTTTTGTTGTTAACTTCATGAGATTATATGTGGCAAATAGAAGATAACGAAGCCAAATTAAGGTGCCCCAACTGCTGTACTAACTACCATGCCAGGCTTACAACACAGGTGATTGAGATCACAGATTAAAAAGTAGTATGCATCTTAGACCTTCAAGGCACTACGAAGAGTTTGACAGTAGTTCCCAAACTTTGCTGCATATTAATATCACCTGGGGATATTTAAAAACTGATGCCTGGCCTCACTCCCTTATCCCCAGACCTTCTGATTTAATTTGTAAGGCATGTAACCTGGGCTTGGGATTTTTAAAAGTTCACCGGGTGACTCCAGTGACTCCAAACTTCAGAGAAGTTTGTGAGAAACTTTGAGAGAAAACCGAGATTTAAGCTATAAAAACATTTTATATAAGATAGAATGAGAGCAAATACAATGTGAATACACAGTGAAATTTCAAAACAGGATATCATTGCTTTGTGGTAAGATTTTGAGATAAGTAGGGGAAGATGAGGAATTCAGCAAAATGAAGATCATGATGTATCTGATATTCCTGTGAATATTGTCAAATATTCAGGTGTATTAGAAGAATAGTAAACTGTTACCACAACTGATAATGAGTTAAGTAAAGCAAATGAAAATTATTCAAAAGGTGTTTATTTCATAATCTTAAATATTTTTCTCCCAATATTTGAGAATACTGACTAAATCAAAAAAGAATGTTTTAAAAACCACCATTTTATGAGTAAGTCACGAGGATAAAAGATACAACATAGGGAATGTAGTCAGTGGTATTGTAATAGTGTTGTGTGGTGACAGTTGGTAGCTACACTTGTGAGCATAGCATAATGTCTGAACTTGTTGAATCACTGTATTGTACACCTGAAACTAATGTAACATTGTGTGTCAACTGTACTTCAAATAAAGAAAAAATTCTAAAGGAAAACATTCTTTTGTTTCCTGTTTGACAGAACAACTAACACAGTCTTCTATTAGAATATATTCATTTAAAGCAGAATTACATTATTTTCTAAGTCTGTTTTATCTTTAAGCACTTTCGCAAAAAACTGCATTTAAGTGCTTACATATTGTTAAATATACAGTATTTTATTGTTTTTGTTTCTTCAAAATACTGTGTAGGTCTTCTAGTCCCCAGGAATGGAGGGAGGTTAGTTTTGGTAAATTGTATTTTGTGGTAAAATTCAGAAAGACTTAATGACAGGATCCATTGGATCCCAGTAGTTTAGAGCAATGTCTGGTTCATATGATTAGCCAGTAGATACATTCAGTTGCTGTTAGAGCCAGCCCCTGACACATAAAGCAATTAAATGTAATAGTATTTCTTCCCCAGATTATTAGAGTCACACCTCCAAATGTAAACTCTTAAGTATGTTTTCCAAAGGTCGGTTTGCATAGTTTTCATATATTGAAATGTGACATCTATGAAGGGAAGTACATTTAATGTATTCCCTTAGTGCCTTTAATTCTTG
The DNA here is from genome assembly GCF_017311325.1 of Ursus maritimus. Taxonomy (NCBI): domain Eukaryota; kingdom Metazoa; phylum Chordata; class Mammalia; order Carnivora; family Ursidae; genus Ursus; species Ursus maritimus. The sequence goes on from NW_024424453.1 coordinate 26,056,549, forward strand.
TCTATGTGATTTTTGTATTGCTCACAATTACAGTTTTATACATTGTGCTCTTCTGTAATGATCAGAACTTACCCAATGGCTTTTTTCTCTTTTTTTGTTTCTAATTGTGTGTGCTTCTATGAATTTATTTAGACTTAAGTATAGAACTTCTCATTTGCTTATCCGTTTGAGCATTTATTAATCATAGGATTAAAAATTTTAAGAAATGTAAATGGTTAAATATTATACAAACTGAGAAAAGATGAAGAAAATGAGAAAGATATGGTAGAAGAAAATTCAAATTATCTCCAGTCCCAAATTAAAGTCTAAATATTTTTGATTTTATATTCCATCAATAAAACATTTTTCAGCCTATTGTCTTAATAGTGAACACCTATGATAAAGCTAAAAAATTACTCTCTTCTCTTCCTCTCCCCCATGCTCCTTCTCAGAAGACTAGAGTTCTTATCTTGTGCGGAGAGTGCTTAAAAACTGTCTGGTGATTGTTTCAGACTTTCTTAGTTCTGAACTAAGACTTATTTTCTAAATATGTGATAAATAAAAATAGACAAAAGTTTTTTTTCCTCCCACCTTTGGTAATCAGACCAAATAATAAATAAATCAGATAAATAAATAGTCATTTTATATATATATATATATTTTAAGATTTTATTTATTTGGCAGAGAGAGAGAGCATAAGCAGGCAGAGGGAGAGGGAGAAACAGCACGTGGGGCTCAATACCAGGACCCTGGGATCATGACCTGAGCCGAACGAAGGCAGACACTTAATGACTGAGCCACCCAGGCGCCCCTATATTATATTTATTATAAATAATTATTTATTACAGTATAATTATTTCATTACATTTATGTTTTATATATTTATACTTATAATATTTAATTATATTTATTATCTTACAGTGTGTTTTGCAGCATATGTTTATTTATAGGTTAAATGCATACACTACTAGATCAGTTTCTTCTCAGATGTCATTAGGTCATCATGGCTTTAACTTTTATCATGGCCTAAGATGAGCTTGTGCAAGAAGTGTCAGTGCTTCCATATTTATTATTCACTTGTGATTTTTCTTTTTGTTTCTCTTTTTCCCTAAAGTCTTTATGTTAGCATTTTGTGAAGAGTTAAAAATAAATATTTTAAAATATATTTAAATCTATTGCATTGGTCATATGCAACTTACAAAATGAATAAACCAGTGAAGAATATCATTTTTAATATCAACCCCCTTGAGCATTGAGCTCTTCTAATTCTTCTCTTAGGATACCTCAGATAACCTTTGTGATACATTACAATCTGAAATATGGACCTAGTGAGGGCATACAAAGCTTATTGTATGTACTAAATACTACTAATAATTTATTTCTCAATTTAATTAAAAATAAAGAGAGTTTTACATTGTTGGTGGGAATGCAAGTTGGTACAGCCACTCTGGAAAACAGTGTGGAGGTCCCTTAAAAAGTTAAAAATTGAGCTACCCTATGATCCAGCCATTGCACTACTGGGTGTTTACCCCAAAGATACAGACGTAGTAAAGAGAAGGGCCATATGCACCCCAATGTTCATAGCAGCAATGTCCACAATAGCTAAACCGTGGAAGGAGCCAAGATGCCCTTCAACAGATGACTGGATTAAGAAGTTGTGGTCCATATATACAATGGAATATTACTCAGCTATCAGAAAGAACGAGTACCCAACACTTGCTGCCACATGGACGGCACTGGAGGAGATAATGCTAAGTGAAATAAGTCAAGCAGAGAAAGACAACTATCATATGATTTCTCTCATCTATGGAACATAAGAACTAGGATGATCGGTAGGGGAAGAAAGGGATAAAGAAAGGGGGGTAATCAGAAGGGGGAATGAAACATGAGAGACTATGGACTATGAGACACAAACTGAGGGCCTCAGAGGGGAGGGGGATGGGTGAATGGGATAGACTGGTGATGGGTAGTAAGGAGGGCACGTATTGCATGGTGCACTAGGTGTTATGCGCAACTAATGAATCATCGAGCCTTACATCGGAAACCGGGGATGTACTGTATGGTGACTAACATAATATAATAAAAAATCATTAAAAAAAATAAATAAATAAAGAGAGTTTTAATGTTTTTGCAGTACACCACTTAGTTGGTGTTGTATATATCACTTTGGAAACTTTCACATTGAGGAAGGTAAACAGAATATTAAAGAAAGGAAGCAAAGTTGGAAGTGAGAAGTGCCGAAGTACAGAGGAATAATCACATAGAAAAACTCATGAAGACTCAAGAAATTGTAATCATTTGTAATGTGAAAAGGTACAAAATAGGAACTAATATTACAACTGTGAACTTTGTAGTGCAAAATACTAGAGACAAGAGGAAACATGTTGAATGATAATAATAACAAATATTTATCTTTACTGTGTGTCAGGCACTGTTGCATGTTCTTTACATATGTTTAATACTTATGACATTTTTATGAGGTAGGTCTTTTATGTTATTATTATCTCCATTTTACAGATGAGAAAATGGAGGCAAGAGGGGTTAAGAAACTTGCCTAAGGTCACACAACTAGTAAATGATAAAGTCAGGAATGAAGCCCAGAACATCCAGCTCCTGAGTTCATACTCATAACCACTACCCTGTTCTGCCTAGTATACTACTGCAAGTGTAAAATCTGAAATAGCTTGGAAAGAGTCACTCAGGTAACTGTTACCTGAGTGTACTCTCTCCACTTAGACACCTTAGTCATATAATAAATTTCTGGCTCTTTTTATTACCAAATGTCTTATGGCTGACCAAACAAGTTTGGAATTAAATTAGTATCTTTTTGAAAGGACCAGTTATTTCTATTGATATATATTGACTCTTTGGGGAGTAAATCCATTCCATTATATTGTTTAAGACATCTACTTTCATTATGAGAAATGCTTAAATGAGATACTCATAAGCCAACAGTAACATTTTTATCAGTGGGTACTGGCTTAAATCCCTATCTGATTTTGATTAGATGTGATGAACTATATATTTAAGTTGTGATTATACCCTGGTCATTTCAAGATTTTTATTTTTCAGTTTTAAAATATATCTATAAAACATGATTTTACAGTGATATGAGTGAATCACATTTATATTTGCTAATCATTATGAAGATCTTTTAAATTATCTAGCTAAAGCTAGGTATTCTAGATCTTTTATTGATGTTAGGTGTAACTTTTTATTTTAACAACTGTCAAATTAACTTTTTCTCTTTTTTTTAAAGATTTTATTAATTCGAGAGAGAGAAGAGAGCAGGAGAGCACAGGCAGGGGGAGGGGCAGAGGGAGAGGGTAAGGCAGGCTCCCTGCTGAGCAGGGAGCCTGACACAGGGCTGGATCCCAGGACCCCGGGATCATGACCTGGGCCTGAAGCAGTGACTTAACCAACTGAGCCACCCAGGTGCCCTGAACTGTGCAGTCTTTCAAACTTATTTATACAGGATTTATTTTTGTGTTTATTCAGTAAACATTTATTGAACATTTAATGTTTGTCTAACTTTTAGTTAGGAACTATATACTTAGAAATTAACAAGGTTATAGCTCTAGAATATACTTAGAGATTAACAAGGTTATAGCTCCAGAAAATGATTTCATGTTCTAACTGTGGAAGAGCTTTGTGAACTAATAGCAATAATACCTTGACAAGTTTAATAGGTGAGAAATACTAGGCCCTGTGAGAACCCAAAGGGTGAGTTAATTATCTGAGCTGTGAGAGCTTCACAAATTACTTAGCCCTAAAACTAGGTTTTTAAAGATGAATAGAATTTCACCAGAAAAACCAGGCAGGAGTTTATAGGGAAGATGGAGTTAAGGATGTATGTAAAAGAGAAAACATTGGGGTACGAAGCTAGAGAAATTAGACTAAGATAATTGTATCTAATACTTATAAATAAGCCATCCCCAAACCATTGTTGTTCTCCTAAGCATACTAGACAGTGTCCTAGATAAATGCTGGAGCAGACATAAGATAGGGGTTTGAAAAAGACAACAAAATTTTTATAGCATTGACTTGTGGAATTTTTCTTTCCAAATGTATTTTTGTATTATTTCTTTAATTGGCACATATATGCCAGTTGAATTTCCTGATACTTTGAGGCTGAGGTTTGTCAGAATTGAAAGAGTTACCTTAGACTTAATTAGCAGAGGTCTGATAATGAAGAGTAGTTTTCTCTTTAATTGCCTTATGGCAGTCAGCCAAAATAATCTATCTAAATAATTAATCTTTATGGCTATTTTAACTTAAAAACAAAAGTTTAAACAATATATTTAATAATAAATTTTATTTAGCCCACTCAGAATTTTGTTTTGTAAAAATGGATCTTTCACTGGATCTTTCCAAGGATAAGTAATATCATTTTCTTTGTTCCCTTGACACACGGTTCTTATGCATTCTGACTTTTTGAGGGAAAACAAAAATGAAAAACTCTTTCAATCACTGTGATACAGAAGTGCATAGATGTGATTTTACATCTTAAATGCTGACTATAACATTGTGATAATTTAGATAATGGTATTCCAGAATTTGGAATTTCTCTTAGTGATTTCAGGAACTTGGTATCCTCAAGGATGTAAATTTGGTAGTTTCAAATACTTTTTAATGTACTCACTTAAAAAAAATTATGTGTCACTTGATAGAACAAAGAATATATGTAATATATGTGTGTGTGTGTGTGTGTATGTGTGTGTGTGTGTGTGTGTGTATGTGTGTGTGTATGGTATGTAAATCTGCCATCCCTAACTTAAGAACCGAAATACTACTGAAATAACTATGTGTTCCTCCACTCTCCCATTCTCATCCTTCTGCTGGGAGGTAATCAATATCTTGAATTTTGTAAACTTTTCTTTTTCTTACTGATAAATTATTTACCACTCTTAATGAAATGTTTGTGAAGATTCATGGATGAGTAGGGACCAGACATTTGGTGGTACTTCATAACTTACTGATGCTGATTTAGGGGAGAACATATTTAAAAGGACTGATTGGCGGTCCCATTGCTGCTTTGATTTCACATATTCTCCTCATTTCTGTTTGTGGCTAAGGAAACGCAAATTATCAAAATTTATGATTGATTAAGGAGAAAACTATAGGGATCATTTAGATATTCTTCCCATTTTTTTGACCCACACTGACAGTAATTTTTGTGGTGATTTATTCATTTAATGAAGAAGTAGTTGAGTGTCTGTTAAACATTCCTAGCGTTGAGGACATAGCACCGAATAAACCAACCAAAAATCCTTCCCTCATGGAATTTACATTTTAGCTGGGAGGGAAAGCCAGTGAATAAAATACATAGGCAAAATATTGTAGTATGATAAAAGACAATAAAGGCTACGTAGAAAAAGCAGAGAAAGGAGAAGAGGTTGGGAGTGGAAGGATGGTTTTAAATAGGATGGTCAGGAAAACCTCTCTAAGAATGTGACCTTAAGTAAACCCTTGAAAGAGGTGATGGAGCAGCCATGCGTGTATCTAGGGGAAGAGAAAATTTAAATTGTGCAAATGGCCGAGATAGAAACATACCTAGGTTATTAGAGAGACAACAAAGAAGCCAGTGTGGCTAAAGCACACTGATTTATATATTGCATTTGATTGTTTTGTTGTCACTACTTTTTCAAAGTATAAAACAGTTCCTCCACATTTTTTTCTTTACATGATACTAACTTGTAGTTGACAACAACCTAGTTGTCTTATAAAGTATCCCACATTTTGTTTCTCTGACTTTTCCCTCATGGTTATCATTTAGCTTGTTCCTAAATCTCCAGTATTTTGTAACTGAAAGTTAGGTCTAATGACTTCATTAGATTACATTTACACATTTTTTTGCAAGGAAATTTCATAGGTGATGCTGTGTACTTCATATTGTGTCACAGTAGATAGTACATAATGGAGGTTGTCCGTTTATTCGTGATGCTACAATTGATCACTTATAATGTGATGACCATTGAACCTTTGTGTAAAAGTACTTTTCCCTTTGCATGTATCAGATAATTTGGTACTTTCTTAACATTCTGCTTATGCCACTCAACTTGCCATTCATTGGTTTTAATATCCATTGATGGTCTATTTCTGAAATTTTGGATTTATTTTGAATGTAGAAGCCAGCGTGGCCTGAAGTCTGGAAGTAGGATATGCTATTATCAATCATTTATGAGTTAAAGGGTGCTGGTCTCTTATGGGACATAGTAATTGAGCATCCTTAAACAAAAGAGTTATGCCTCAAAAGAGTAAGGGGCAAATAGTTCTTTTTTTGTTTCCTATTTTGAATAAACCCACCAGTAAATCAAACTAGAAACAAGACATTTTTGTCCAGTAGTCAAGTAGATGTTATTTTTTCAGTGTTTGAGTATACATGACATACATCTCCTATTTTGTCTGTCATCATCATTACTATCTTAGTTAGGCCCTCTCTACACCCCTCCTTCATTTTTGGATCTATTTGCAGTGATAAGTCTCCTTGCTCCATTTCCTTCACCTTTACCTCTGATTATTCTCCATGGTGGAACCAGAAATATTTTTTAAAGCTCACATCTGTTCATGATCCTTACTTGCTCAGAATTTTTCAGTGGCCACCCATTGCCTCCAGAATAAAACTTGGCTTTATTTTAATGAGGCTTTATATAAATAGAAGGTTCCCTATGAGCTGGCCCCATCTTTTCTCTTGGCTACCACCACAAAATCTGGCTTAGGTTGCCAAACTTAAAGCAATTTTATATTCTTCTTATATCTTTGTTTTATAGGAATTTGCTTATCTTATTGCTTAGAATGCTGTTGACCCTGTTTCCCCTGCCCGGTTGTGTCTGTAGAAAATTGACATTCCTTCCTAAGCAGTACTGTGTATCCTCATAACATTCCTATCATTGTACTTAATTCACTTATTTATTTTTTATGTGTCCTTCTTTTCAACTAGAAGTTCTTTGGAGGATGGGGAAACAGAAGAAGTTGGCTGAAGAGTATAAACTTCCAATTATAAGATGAATAAGTTCTGAGGATCTAATGTACAGAATGGTGATTATAGTTAATAGTACTGTGTTACATACATGGAAGTTGTTAAGAGAGTAGATCTTCAATGTTCTTACCAAAAAATTAGAAATGGGTAATATAATGTGATGGGATGTATTAAGCTATGCTCTGGTGTTAGTCGTTTTGCAGTATATAAGTGTATTAAATCAACTTCTTTTATACCTTAAACTTACATAGTATTATGTATCAATTAAATCTCAGTAAGCCTGGAAAAAATAAAGCAGAAGTTCTTAGAAGAAGATCCTTAGTGTGCTCATCTTCGTATGCCAAGAACTAGTGCAGGGAGCATATTTATTGCTCAATAAGTACATGAATAGATGAATGGTTGGCTGGATGGATACTTTCTCCAAATAAGTGTTTTACAAATCTCTGTTTTAAGCAATAGTAGTATATATCCTTGGGTGAGTCTGTTGAAATTAGGTAACCAAAAGCCTAATGTCACCAAAAATAGGTGATATTTTTTTGTGACATTGTCCATCAGTAGAGTTAAACAATTCTCTTAGATTTACTCTTAAAGAGTGTTTTATCTCTTTTGATATTTATAGTTTGTGACCACATTGGTTTCCCAAATATCAGATGCTTAGAAATTAGGCAGTTAGCTTTCCACTTCTGTCACCTGCATGAGCTCTACTTTGCAGTGGACCTGTCGTAAGATTGTTGTTCTCATCTCAGAGGCTCTAAATTTTGTAGTTTTTGTTGCTGCCTCTTATCTCTGACCCTTGGTACTCTTTTCCTTTTATTTCTCCATCAATGTTCCCAAAACTTCTAAAATAAACTTTTCCATTCGTTGCTTGTTAATGCATTTGGGAACAGAACTCCAAAGTTCTTCCTTGGAAGAACAATCACTGAACACTCCTTCTATTCTCCAAGGTTCCTGTAGTAAATCAGGTGATGCTCCATTATAGAGTTAAGAATACATGGAATTTACAATCCCAGAACCAGAACCCTGTACCTCTGTGATCTAGAACTAGTTCTTAAGATCTTATTTCTCTCATCTTTATACATACTAGTAGTCACCACAGTAGATAGATAATAAAAAATTATGGATTTGAAGAGTATATACCATATAAATGCTAGTTATATCTTGTCCATGAAAATTTCTCCCCTTGTATTCATCTGAATGTATTTGTAGAAGTTGCTTTCTTCCTGGATCTTTTTGGTCTGCTCTGTATTAACCTAGCAGATTGCTGCCTGATATTCTTCCCACCTGAGCTGCTTTCTGCCTTTCTATACCTGTTTATTGGATATGGTTTACCTTTGCATTCGTTTATTCAATAGATTCCTTGTGTAAAGCATCATAGTAAGACTGCACTCAAAGAATGTAAATATTAGTTGTGGATAAGCTATTTAGGCTACTTGATTATTATCTTTTTTTTTTTTTTCATTTTATTTTCTTAGCTCTCCTAAAAAAAATTACTGCTTTGTGAAGGAAGTTAGTTTTCAGTATCCCACTACCTTCATTAACTGGACAGATCTTTTTTTTTTTTTTTTAAGATTTATTTATTTGAGAGAGAGTGCACACGTGCACAAGCAGGAGGGGCAGAGGGGGAGAGAATCTGAAGCAGACTCAGTGCTTAACACAGAGCCCCATAACCCTGATATCAGATCTGAGCTGAAATGAAGAGTTGGCTGCTTAACTGACTATGCCACCCAGGCACCCCACTAGACAGTTCTTTTTTTTTTCCCCCCTAAATATTTATTTATTTATTTATTTATTTATTTATTTATTTATTTATTTGATAGAGAAGAGACAGACGCTTAACCGCTGTGCCACCCAGGCGCCCTAGACAGTTCTTTTTACATGACATGTATAAATGTGTCTAACAAGGAGAAATTTATAACTAGTATTAGTGTAAAGCAAGAAACTGCCTTTTGAGGTAGATACAGGAAGTTTTTCTTTTTTAAAAGAGTTTTTTCCCTTTTTAAAAAAGGTTATTTTAGAGAGAGTATGAGGAGGAGGGGAAGGGCAGAGGGCAAGGAGACTCTCCACTGATTGCGGAGCCCAAGGCAGGGCTGAGATCATGATGTGAGCCAAAATCAAGAGTTGGATGCTCAACCTGACTGAGCCACCCAGGCACCCCCAGATGGGTTTTTCCTTTTAATCATAATATTTGCACGTGGTACAAAAATTGAAAAGGATAAAATGGTATACATTGTCAGTTTAGTTAGGAATTGAGTTAGTTTTGTGTTCTGTTGCTGATATCGTTTTCTTTAGTGAACTAGTCTTCAGATTTCTCTAGTGGTGGGCTGCTGTTGCCTTATACATAGGATACCCAGAGGGGTTTTCTCAGTGTTCATGCTGTACCCTGAGCTTTCAGCTCTTCCTGTTCTCCTATGACACAGAGCACTCCTACCCCGTACTCCTGTCCCTCCTTCTAGTGGTAGACTGGTGTTGCTTATTGCCTGGTACTATAATGAGGGTATGGGGATTCCTTATTGTCCTAGTGCTAAGCCTTAAGCATGCCTTTTGTGCCTGGAGCCACTGAGGGACCTTCTTAGCTTTCCTGGCCATTATGTCTGGCTGGCCTCAGATCAAGTTTTCTGTCTCTCTTCCAATGCTAGCAGATCTCTGTTTGATACTGGTATTAGTATTCAGGATCCAGGACAGTGTTTTGTCTTATTCTCTCCCCCAGGTGGAGGATTTATTCCCTCTCCTGGCTGCAGTGGGTCTTTGCCTGTGCCGTGGTGGTGACTTCGTTTGCTGACCTACCTCCATCAGATTAAGTCTTTTAATTTGCAGGGGACAAAAGTCTGGAGAAATGAAATGGGCTTCTTACCTTTTCCCCAGCAATTGAAGATCATCGCCTGCAGGTCTGCACCACCAAGAGAGGTGTTCTGTGTTCTGCTCTATCTCAGAATTTGCTTAAAATACCCAGTTGAGACCTGTGGAAAAGAGCTTTTGAGTGAGTGCAAAGTTCTTGTTCTACCAAACTAGCCCACACTTCATCTTTGACAGTTCATTAAAATTTTAGGTTCATTTCTTACCCACTTTTGTGGAGACCACCTTTTCCTTTTAGGCTCTGCCACAGATGATAGAGCTTATTTGTTTCATCTCTTCTTGGAGGGGCTTACTCTTTGGAATGATATAGCTAATTCAGCTCAAGATGAGCTCAAGAAAAGTTTATCTTTTTTCATTCATTCATTCATTCATTCATTCATTCATTCATTCATTCATTCAGCTTTTTCTCATTGTTGGTAGCCTTCTACATTCTAAATGGAAACCAGACCCTATTGTTATGCTTTTGAATTGCTTTTAATGTTTTTTTTTTAAAATACAAGAATTGCTTTTATGTGGGTAAATCTGTTGGTCTTCTATGACTTCTGGTTTTTGTATTGTATTTAATAAAAGACTTCCACACCCTGAGACTATTTTCCCATGTTTTCTTCTATTTCTTTTTTCCTGAATGTTTTAAAAAAGTGTTTTGATTCATTAGAAATTAATTTTGGGGTAAGGTGCAATCTAATTTTCTTTCTAACGAACCGCCAATTATACCAAAACCATTCACTAAATAATTCATTTTTCCCCACTGCTGGTAATTCTACTGTAACAGTAGGACTGAAATTGTGAGTAGCAGAAAATCTGACCAAAAATGGCTTGAATTCACAGGAGTAAATTTGTCTTATGCAAAATAAATTTGGGAATAGACGGAACATGGTTGGTACTACATCTCAGCAGAATAAAGACCTAGACTTTTTTCATCTTTCTATCATTTTTATCTGCATACTTCTTTTGTAGTTGCAAAATCACTGTTGAACATCGAGCATTACACATGAGTTCTAGATCACTGAGAGAGGAAGGGACAAAGGACTAAAGAGGTCATACTTGCCTAGTCTGGCCATTTTAAAAGGCTTTTCCAGAAGCCCCATCTAGCAAATTACACGTTTTTTTTCCCAGATACTTCTTACACATTATTTTCCAGGCTACTAAGGTATCTCCTCTCGTTAGTGGGACTGTTCTTTCCATCAGTTCATAAACGGAATTGTTTAATTATGAAAGAAAATAGTAGATGTATGCAGTTCCATGTTCATTGCACATTACCCAAGATGTAGAAGCAACTTAAATGTCTATCAGTGGATGAGTGGATAAAGAAAATGTGGCATATGTATATGATACAACAGAAAAAAACCATAATATATATATATATAATTACACGCAGTAGAATATTATTCAGCCATTAAAAAAAGAAAGGAAATCTTGCCATTGTGACAACATGGATAGACCTTGATGGTATTATGCAAAGTGAAATAAGACAGAAAAGGACAAATACCATATGCTGTCACTTATATGGGGAATAAAAAGAAACAACAAAAATAAAGCAGAACCCCCCCCCCCCGAGCTCATAGAACGGATTAGTGATTGCCAGTGATAGGAGGTTTGGGGGCAGGCAAATGGGTCAAAAGGTACAAACTTTCAGTTATAAAATATGTAAGTCATAGGGATTTAATATACAGCATGATGACTATAGTTAATAATACTGTTTTGCATATTTGAAAGTTGCTAAGAGAGTAGCCCTTAAAAGTTTTCATCACAGGGGCGCCTGGGTGGCTCAGTTGTTAAGCGTCTGCCTTCGGCTCAGGTCATGATTCCAGGGTCCTTGGCTTGAGCCCTGCATCAGCATCAGGCTCCCTGCTCAGCGGGAAGCCTGCTTCTCTCTCTCCCACTCCCCCTGCTTGTGTTCACTCTCTCGCTGTGTCTCTCTCTGTCAAATAAATAAAATCTTTAAAAAAAATTTTTTTTCATCACAAGAAAAAGATTTTCTATAGCTGTATGCTGACAGATGTTAATAAGATTTATTGCGGTGATCATTTCACAGGATATACAAATACTGAATCATTATGTTGTATACCTGAAATTAATACAATGCTATATGTGAATTATACCTCAAAAAACAAATTGGCAAATAAAATATTTCAGTTCCTTAGAGGTTTTTTTTTTTTACATTTTGATTTGTTTTGTGCTACATTTGAATTTTCTGAAGTATACTTAGCTTTTTATTATTTACTTCTAAGTGCTTATTTTTCTGCCTTTCCTCTTGCTTGCTGTTGGCTTGTTTAGATGGGTTATTTAGATAAATTATATTTGGTTGTTGTGGAGCACTAAGTGGCTGAATCTCACAGTTGGTATAAAGCAAGAGAAGCTCTACTGTAATGAGCTTTTATGATATAGAAGCAGCAACAGCCTGTTGAGATACCTTTGAGAAGAAGCATCTCACCTTTCCACTCTTTTACCCTCTCCCGTCTACCCCTGACACTCCCAATCTCAAGGACTAGGAAGACTCAGCCAACTCCTTCACTTCCTTTTTGAGGCTTAGTAAACCCCCTAACACTCATAAAGCACCAACATTTTACTTCCTTTTGGGGTATTTGACCAAGTGCTAAGAGCTCTTACCTTTCTCTGCTTTCCATTCCTTGCTCTTGGAATTTCCTCCTAATCTAAGTATTACACCAGTTCTCTTTCCTGAGATACCAACACAGCCCAAGCCTTCCCTCATAACTAATTTCCTAGCAGCAGTTTGGTCTAGAAAAAACAAAGAGCCATAAATTGAGAATATTCAGATACCATGTTCACAGAATTTCTCACTCTCTGCCTTATGAATTTATGTTTCTCTACCAAAATGTTTTAGGCTAGAGTAGGAAACCTCTAACTGATCGGGTTCAGTGTCATTTTCAAGTTGTCTGTTTGTTTTGTCTTATTTTAATACAAATTAGTTAACATATAATGTATTATTAATTTGGGAGTAGAATTTAGTGTTTCATCTGTTGTGTATAGCTCCCAGTGCTCATTATATCAGGTGCCCTCCTTATTGCGCATCATCCCATTACCCCATCCAATCTGGTAATACCAAGAGCCCATATTAGATTTCTTTTCTTTGAAAAGTTAATAAATCTGCTCTATAAAATAGAGTTAATAGAACATTTATGGTAAAATTGGAAGAAATAGGATTGTAGTTTGAGATGCGAAAAAATTAGTTTTGGACTTCTTAATGAAATACTTTTGAAATTCTCAATTCTTAAAAATTATATTTTAAAGAATTGAAATATGTTGTGTGATACAGAAATCCTGATTAGTTTGATCTGAATTCAATCACAAATATCCTTTCTAGTCAAAACTTCTGTAATTTTTTGTTGGTGTTTTTACTTCAAATTATCTCAATTAGGACCCCAGTGTAACAACATGGGAACTATTTTTTTTAATGTTGGCTTAGAATAATGAATTAAATACTTGTTCTAAATAACAGTTTTGAGCACTTCATGAATTATTTAGTTGTGGAAGATCAAATAAATATAAAGCTATCAGCGGACCTGTGTAAGTCACCTTCAGTATCTGTCCACATCTACTTTTGAGAAGAAAATGTTCCTTTATAGGTTGGAAAGAAAACTTTGATCAAATTGATATCATATGTCAAATTTATTATGTTCTTTTTATTCCTTTTAGGACAGTGGTGATTATCCCCTTACCATGCCTGGACCTCAATGGAAAAAATTTCGTTCAAACTTTTGTGAATTTATTGGAGTCCTGATTCGACAGTGTCAGTATAGCATAATTTATGATGAGTATATGATGGACACAGTAATCTCCCTTTTGACTGGTTTGTCAGACTCCCAGGTCAGAGCTTTTAGGCATACAAGTACCCTTGCTGGTAAGTAACCAACATTTTATTTCTTTTTCATTTAGTTTTGTTAAATATGTTCTATTGGTGTTTAAATGTATTTAGATTAAGTAATAATTACTGTGCTCCTGAAAAATACCATCCCTCCCCCTCCCCGAATTCATCTGAATGGCTTGTGTTATCTGTTTAGGTAAGATGTATGCCTATTTTGATAACTGGCATTTAATTGCCTTGAGAATGAAAATTGAAAATTTCTGGCAAATTTCAGCAAATCTCTCTTTCGACGTTTAATTATTTCAACACATGATTATATTATAATTCAAGAAATTTTAGGAGTCCCTATCTAGGCCATATTTTTTGGTTAAACCCCAAAATCAGTAGTTGAAATTCCCAATTCATAGTATTTTTTAAACTTAATTACATTGCTTTATTGCTCAATATTATAATGTAATGTAATAATACATATATATAATGTAATGTATACATATAATATATAATGTATACATATGACATATATATATATAATATATAATATGATGTATACATATAACAATATAATGTATTATATATAATATAATATACATATAATAATATAATATAATGTAATGTAATAAAAATGTAATAATGTAATGTAATGTATGTAAATATTTGTTTATATATTTGAAACAGTTCTACCAAATGGCAGTTGCTACATAGCCAGCATTCTTCCTCTTCCTACTGCTATAATAACCTGAGTATACCCAGATGTAATATCTCTGAAATCAGGTCATTTAGGGAGGCTAGCTAATCTGAAGAATTGATGGATTAGTTTTCACTCTTTCATTTTAAAATTATCTAGAGAACTTCTCAGCCAAGGGTATTTATTTTTTTCTTGTTTCCCCATAATAAGGCAATTTCATTAATTTCGCAATTGTTCTATTTTCCCTCAACTACTTTAACTGTGCTTACCTAAAATGACTTTTCTTTTTCATCTATGATGTATAGCATGCACACGTGTGTGTACATGCACATGAGTGTAAATACTCCAGATTACATCGTTTTTAGTAGCAGTAACTTTGTCTGTATTCATCTTACACATTACAGTGACAAACACCAGATTTAATATCATTAATTTAATTTCATCTTGCATTTAAATTCAATTTCTCATTTATCGAATATATTTAAGTCACTGGTTCTCAAACTTTTGCATGCATCAGAATCATCTACAGGGCTTATTGAAACAGATTGCATAGCCATACCTCCAGAGTTTAGATTATGCTGATGCTGATACTTTGGGGAATACACATTGCAAACACGTGGTTTAAAATCTTGTCATTTTCTGGCTTAATCTGTTGCCTAAGGCCGATATGATAATATTACTTAGGGTCATGCATGTTTTTTTCCACTCCTCTTTTTTCATTTCCTTCCCCCCCCCCTTTTTAATGTAGTTGATCTATATTAGTGTCCATTATTTTCTTAGTTACATGTCTTTATGAAACAAACATGAAACACAGTTTATTTTCAAGAGTAACAGTTTCCTTATTATTAGGAAAAGAGAAAGGTCTACCCAATTTTATCTTTCTAAAAAGGTAAAATAAAAATACAGTTTATCGTTGAAAAAGTTTCTGTACAGAACCAACACCAAACAGTTTAAATTCTGTTTTGAGAGTATCTTCTTCCTCATTGGGAAGAAGAAGAGATCTTTTAAAAGATATTGCAAATACACTATTTGTTATTTTTAAATTATCTGATTACACATTTTTTTTCTTTCTAATTTCATGACTTTTAGTATCTTCATCTTAGTTTGCTTTTTTCTTTTTCTTTATATATTCCATTTTGTTTTCATCTTACTTTCCTCATGTACAGTAATGCCCATTTAGCTGGTTGTCAGATGCATAGTAAATGCAGCATTTTGAAATAAACAGACCTTAAAACATAAGATAGATATTGCTTCTGAATAGCCAACTTGCTCTCAGAATAAGTTAATTTTCGTTTCGTAAGACCAGGAGAGAAAGAGAAACAAGTGAACAAGAGAAAGAGAACAAGTGAACAGCCAGATGTAAAATGCTCTTCTGCTGATAGAATTATGAAATAACAGTTCATACCAAAAAGAAGACAAAAAATTTTGCTTAAACAAATATCGCGCGAGAGAGAACAATCTGGGGCTTCTCTGTTAGGGCAGGGTATTTTTTTTTTCAGGGTACTTCTCTTTAATCCAGAAATTTGTGTGCATTCTTTATAAAAGATTAAACATATGCCACGTACTCTGTTTAAGAACACAAGAGAAAGAATAATGTAGAAATAAGCAGAATAGTTTTACTTTTAAAATGTGTCCGTTTCCTGAAAAATCCACTTTCATTTGCATTTGTGCTCCACTACCATGTAAATGAAGTATTACTGTATTTTACTGACCTTATAGTGTATTTTACTGACTTCATTTCACCTCTCCTTTCCATTGGCCCATTTTCAGTGACTTTTATTATTGTATTGTTGTCCCTATATTTATCTTTCTGGCAATCTGTATATGCTAATTTTACATATACTTAAATATATTTTAATTATAGCTTTCCTTCTATTCCTTTTGAGTTGAGTAGCTTCCTCCTCCTTCCGGTGCCTTTCTGCCTTTCTTTTCCCACAATTTACCTGTGATCATGATAGCTTTTTAAACTGCTTGATAATGCCATTTTGTTTTTGCCTGTGCTCTTTGTATATCATTATCTAGCCTATTTGAATTTGAAATTATTTTTAAAAATCAGATATCAAGGAAAATGGAAGGAAATCAACATGATGTTTATTCTGATTTTTTTAAAGTGGAGACTTATTTTTCACGTCATTTTCAAATTTACTTCACAATATTACTGTAATTGCTATATGTCTGTATTCATGATCATATCTTCCAAGGCTCAGTTTCATAAAATGTGGGACTTCTCAGTCACCTACCCTTCAACAAAGCGCAGAGATCTTGCTTGAGAACTTAAGTCCAGATTCTGGGATAATAATTATCCATATTTTTAAGGATTTTTTTTCCTTATCTTTGCCCTCCTCTTTTTTTTTTTTATGGTATGTATGCAAGGGATAGATTAAAAGATAATCATTTTTATTCACTTTGCAGGACGAGTCTTGGGGACTAGATAAAATGGGCAGGAACATTTAATCCTCTGCTTCAAAGACTATGTGCATGGACAGTTACAAGGCAGTTATGGCCAGATATGATTATCGGCTTTGGAATAAAATGCTCCTTCATATTGCTTATATCTTAGCTGAGAAGAGAGACAATCAGGTTAGTTGTTCTGTAGGGTACAGACGTGATGAGTTCCAGAGCTTCATAAGTCATCAGAGTGGTCTTATCAGTGGTACTTTTAATTGGTTTTCCAAATAACTCATTTTCTTATTCAGTTATATAATGTGTCCCTATTGTCAGTGTTTATGCATTGCATTTAATTGTGTACTTCTATCATATTTTTATTAAAAATTTTCATCATTTGGTAGTTCTTTAGGTCTGTTTATTCTACAGTTAACAGTACTCTCATTTTTCGTTTGGAGGTAAACTGTGTTTCCCCCTTTTTTGGAATTCTTTTGTCATTAAATTGAAACAGACTGTTAGCTATTAAATTCTATATTTTCCTTATTTTTTTTCTGTTCCCTTAATTGGAATTTTAAAACATACTCTCCCATTTGTTTGACTTAGCGTTTCACATTGCAGTACAATTTTCATTAACTATCAATCTTTAGAATTAAGTGCCCTTATTTGTATTCTAAATAGCTACCTCAGTTGGACATACTGTGGTTATAATTTATATAAGTAACATTTTGTTATTATTTTGGTGGATTTAGAATCTGAGACTGAGCATATTCATTTACTCCCCACTTTGATGAAATTTTCATGAGGAAAGTCTCTTTTTTCTCCCAAGGTCAAAATTAGATAGGATTCCCTTTGTTTTACGATTTTGTTGTTTGGTATTATGAAGATAATTCTACTCTCAAAGAGTCTATTTTTTAGATCTATAGTTAAATTCTTTTTAGACATTTGCTTTAAAAATGTATGCCAATACTTTATAGAGTGTTGATTTTAAATTTTTGTTAGGTGGCAATTTGCAGGATAAGTAATGTTGATTTAACTTTTTTATTTTTTGCTGTTTTCTCACCTGTGTAATTTTCTGTGGTGTTACAGATAAATTAATATTGACTACCACTCACTACTAAGGTGAAAATGCTAATTTGAACAAAGGAGGATTAAGAATATAAAATTTGTATTACTAGTAGCATGGTGATTGATTCTAATTTTTTCTAAAGTGAATTCTGGGAAAATTAGAAAGTGTGGTTAAGATCATCATATGACTTTACAGTGGCCTCAGTATGCTGGGAGGCCAGTCTTCATCAGTAGTTAATAATAGGTCACTCTCAGACCCTTGAGGGAGTAAACATTTCTTTATACCTTGTTGTTGAACATTATTATGTTTGTTTATGGTTGGTTTTATATTGAGATATGATTCATTGTTGATTAACATTTCTAACCCAGTCAGAATCTCTGGACTTTTTTAGTGTGAGGAAAGATACTGTATATGAAATTGCTTTGTTCTCCAGTCATAGACTGAAGATAATTTTGCCTCAGTAAATTGGCATCTTTCCTTTGGCTTTCAGTTGCTGAAACCATAAAATATAGTGGTTCAAAAAAATGGGTGCTGTGCCAGACTGTCCAGATTCATATCCCTCACTGCCTTTTACTAGTTGGATAACTTGGACAAATCCTTAATTTACCTGGCCTCATTTTCTTACATGCAAAGTGAGGAAGATCATGATAGCTACCTCATTAAGAGAGATTAGGAGAGCATGGACTAGTGCCTGACATTTAGTAAGCTGCTCCTATTATTCTGTAATGACAAGAAGAGCTAATAGTGTTGGCAGTGTTTCACTTCATTCATGTTTTTACTCAGAATATATTGAACACCTACTCCATTTTAGTAATAAAAGACATTGCAAGTTGGGAAGTAAAGAAATTAGATCTTTCAAAAACTTAGGAAAACTAGAAGCATGCGTTTTCATTTTGCTTATTTTTTAGCTCTTAGGTCCCAAATTCTATTTATTAAATTCAATTAAGTATTTTAAAGCTCTTGACTAGACAGAATATTTTTGGTTTCTGTGGGACTTGAAAAATTTAGGTAAATCTGACATCATCAAAAAGTAGAGTATTGAGTGTAAATAATCTCTTCTTCATATTTTTTCTTGTTTCATTTTTTTTATTCTTCTGAAGTCTTACTTTCTCATTGCTTTATACTATTACTGTTGCTTTTTTTTTTTCTCTTTATCACTTTTTTTTTTTCTTACCTCTCCTCTTAACACTTTTCAGGATTTGTATAGAGTAGACTTTAGGGTTCTCATGGGATTAATGCACAATAATTAACCAAATTCATGAATGCCATTATATCTATAAATTTACCCATAAAATACAGTAAACTTAAAAAAATGCAATTATGTAAATTGGTAAATATTTATTTCCAATGTTAAATGTAGGTATCTATGGAAGTGTGTTAAGTTTTCTAGTTAAAGAACCTTCATTTTCTTAGATTTATCTCTTTCTTTATCAAGTATGAAAATTAGCTTTCTTTTGGGGGCCAGTTTTTATAAAGAAACCATGATTTTAAAATCATTTTACAAACTTGCATATCTTTTATTCATTAGCTTGGTGACATTAGACAAATAACTTCTGTGCCTCATTTTTCTCATCTGTGTACTATTAATGCTAATAATCCCATCTCATAGGAATGTAAGGCTTAAATGAATTCGTGTTAAATGTTTAGCATTTACAAGTCACTCAGTAATTGTCTGATATTATAACTACAATAGAATGACAAAGCTTACTTGGCTTAGTTCTGAAGAGGGCAGAGAAGTTGAGAAAATTTTTTGTGTATTTTTCATAAACATTTCCATATCGTACATTTAAACATTTTCTGTGCATCTAAGATTACTATACTGACTATAGAGTATTCAGAAAAGGAGAAAAGTACAAAAATAAAAATTAGCCATAATTATACCACCTCATCATTGTGCCCAGAACATGTTGGTATTTCCTTTCTTTTCTCATATGCATATTTATGAGGATTTTTTGTTTTATTTTAAAATAAATAATAGGATCAATTTTGTAGTGTGCATTTTCTGTGCTTTTCATTATTTATAATCATGTCTGATACGGCAGGTTCATTTTCTACAATCTAGATGTCCTTTAAATTATTTAACTTTTCTACCATTGTTTAGATCCTTTGTCTTTTTTTGGAGTCCTTATCATCTTTTACTTTCTTTCTTAATTTATTCTCTCCTTTTTGGTTAGCTTATTCTTTGAGAAAGCGTTTTGAGGAAGTATGTATTTGAGACTTTACATGCCTGAAAAGTATATTAGATCCTCATGCTTAATTTTCTTCAAAGTTTTTCCTCTAGCTTCCAGTGTTTCTGTTGAGAGGTCCAGTGCTGTTTCAACTTCGGATTCTAATCCTGTTTCTTGTCTCTGGAAGCTTTTAAATTTTTCTCTTTATTCTTGGTGTTCTGAAATATCATGGCGATATACCCTAACATGTATATATTTTTTCCTATTCATTATGCTTGGCGCTCTTTGTTGAATATTTGCTTGGATGTTAATCTCTAGAGGTTTCTCATTTTCCGAGTCTTTTTTTTTTAAACATTGTTTCATGGATTTAATGTCTTCTCTTATCTCTTTGTTAATGTTAATTATTACTTTGAAGTTTTTTTTCAGCTCCCTACTCTTTTCTTCTGATTCTCTGCTCTTATCCCTCTCTTTCATGTTGGAAACTTTCATCAAATATCTGTTTCTTGGTTCTTTACTCTTGCTAAGAGTGAGACACTAAAAAGGCAATTACTAGAGAGGGAGGGTGTGTGTGTGAGAGAGAAAGAGAGAGAGGAGAGAATGTGTTGTGTTTGACAGGATGAGACAGTGGCTCTGTCTTCTTTCGTGAGCATCACTGTAGAACAGTCTTGTGGTCAGCTAGCGTTTTCATCATAGACCCTAAACTGTCGGTATTGATAATTATTTTCCCTGGGGAAGTTAAGCTTCTTTGCAGAAGGATCTTCAATCTACTTAAGTTTGGTTGCTCTCTACCATTTGGGAGTTGGGCAGGATGAAACAGCATCCAGGGCATTCTGCACTTTACATATGTCCCTCTTCTGTGTTTGATGATTCCAAATCTCTTGCTCATTTTATTGAGGGAATGAACTTTCTGGACTTCCAAGATGGGTGTGTGGTGGAGAAATTGCTTGACTGCCTAAGTTGGTATAGAGGCTTAGGGATTTAACTACTTATCATACAAACTTTGAAATAATACTCTTTTCAGACCTTACTTTCCTCCATCTTCTGTGGAGCCTTGTACCTGTAATTCCTCAATGCTTCTGGGTTCTGCAGAGCAAAATAGTTTTTTTAATTTTTCTTTTTGATACATACAGTTGTAATTCCTTTTTTGACCATTTGGTTTGATTTGTATGCTCTTCCTCATCCTTCTGCTTTCCATGTACATAGATTAATATATTGTAGTTTGGGTTTACAAGTATTTTTCTCAATTTATTGAAGATGAAATTTGTTTTCTCTTTGTTATTTTGGTTGGGTTTTTAAGAGATAGAGGGATTAGTTAAATCTCTTTCATTTTGGGTACCTGGTTGGCTCAGTTAGTAGAGCATGTGACTCTTGATCTTGGAGTTTGAGCTCAAACCCCATCCATGTTGGGCATAGAGTTTACTTAAAATAAAATTAAATTAAAAAAAATTTAAAAACCTTGATCATTTAGAAAGTAGATATTTGTTACAAGCCTTTTTGTTTGTTAAAACTAAAGGAGGAATAAAATCATCCCTCTTTTAAAAATATAATTTGCCCCATTATCAAACATTTCTGTGGCGTACAGTGATAGTTTTCAAAAGTATACTAGGTATCATTAAATATAAATGAAGTTTTTTAGTTTTCATTTCTATGTTTAGGAACACACGCATGTAAATTGTTGGATATTGATTAAAAGAGTCTGCAATCTTAATTTCAACCATCCCATTTGCCAATAACCATTTCTTTTTGTTTCATTGGTTTTCTTTTATGTTCCCAATTCCAGTATTGTTTTTCTTCTGTTGGGACTTTAAATCCTCTGATGCTATATTTTTAGTGTTCTTCACACCCTTCATATCTTCACTTCCTCTACTTTCCTAGCTTAGATCCTTTCATCCAGATTTATTATAATCATGTCCTTCTTCATAGCCTTAACATCCTTGCCTCTGTCTCCCTCCATCATACCTCCTTGGAAAAACCTATCCTCCATACTGCTCCATACCTGCACCAGAGCATCTGAAAGTGATTGAAGAAAAACACATAATCCTAATGGCTGGGCTTTAGATTTTTCTCACAGGTGGACCTTTAATGTTGTCCAGCAATCGTATTAGAGTACTACATAGATAGATATTCCTACTTTCTTACAAGATTATTTCATACCTTCTCAAAACTGTAACATCTCCTGTTCTCTTTTTTTTCACACTTAGCAGATTATTTTTGCTTGCTTAGTAGAGACAACAGAGAATTCTTCAAGGATTAAACCTACTTATCTAGGTGCAGCTGCACCCCTATACTCTACTTTTTTCTCTTATTACAGTTATCTCTAAGGTTGATCCTTGCCTTTGTGCTATAGATCTGACCCCTGTTCTCCACTTCAAGAACTTTGCTCTTCAAATTGTTTTCTCTCTACTGACTTCAGTTTCCCCACTTTTATAATTTTACCATTATACTAATATGCTGTGGTAGCTCTCATCTTTTAGAAACATTCTCTGTTAGTTAAGGCTCTCCAGAGACAGAACCAATAGGAGATATACTTACTTACTTACTGATAACACACATACATACCGAAATATGTATGTATATACCAAGATCTATTTGGGGAGAGGGAGTTTTATTTTGAGGAGTTGGCTCACACGTTTGTGGGAGCTGGCAAATTTGAAATCTGTAGGGTAGACCAGCAGGCTAGAAACAGGCTGGAGTTGTACAGTCCTGAGGCAGAAATTGCTTCTCCAGGAAACCTCAGTATTTTGTTCTTAAGGTGTTTAAGTGACTAGATGAAACCCACCACATTACTGAGGGTAATTTCCTCTACTTAAAACCAGCTGATTGTAGATGTTAACCATATCTACAAAATACCTTCACAGTAACACCTGGATTAGTGTTTGATTAAATAACTGGTTACTGAAGCCTAGCCAGATTGACACATAAGACTGACCATTACATCCTCCCTTGTTTCCTCATGGCCTTCTAGTTACATTTCCTATGTTTTCTTTATGGTAAATCTCAACTATTTCTATTCACTGTCTTTACTTACTCTCCTCCTATTCTCTTTAAACCCACTCCAATCAGCTTTCTATTTTTGCCACATCACTGTCTCTGCTCTTGTTGCAGTCAGCAATTACCTTCTTACCGTCCAAATCACTGGGAAGCTCCCAGATGTTATCTTTTCTCTCTCGATAGACGTAGCTCCTTCTTCTTGAATCACTATCTTCACTTGTTTTCTGGAATACACACTGTCATAGTGGATCTTAGAAAGCTAAACTGTAAATATTGTATTATCTCACAACTCAATTTTTAGACCTTTTAATCTTTTGTCTTTATTCACTCCTTAGGGAATGAAGTGAAAACCAATCCCATAGTTTTATTATTTCTGTCAAAAAATAATGATAGTGGAAGAGGTAATATAGTCACATGATTTAAAATTCAAAATAAAAAACTGTATGGTAAAATGTCATTCTTGTTCCCATGGCTCTTAGCCATCAAATTCTCTTCCTTGAAGGCAACCAGAGTTGCCAGTCTCATATATTTTTATCTAAAGATTATGAATATAATAGCACATACATACTCAATGAGAGATAGTATGATGTACTGCTTAAGAACTTGGACTGTGGAGCACGACTGCCTGTAATCAAATTTTGTCTCTGCCAGTTACTGGCTGTGTAACTGGCAAATCTCTTAGCTGATCGGAAACTCAGTTTTCTTCAATGTACAAAAGGAATAATTAAAATATACTTAACTTTGATAGCGTTGTGAGGTATATGATGAATAAGTACGTGTAAAGAGCTTAGAAGAGTGACTGGCACATAAAAATAAATAGCACATTCCTTCTTTTTGCATAAATGGTAGCATAATATACATACTGACAGGCATCTTTTTTTTTCATCAACAAATATCTTGGTGGGCTTTTCTTTTCGGCACATAAATCATGCCTCATTTTTTTCTAATGGCTGAATTGTTATTCATTGGATGGATGTACTGTCTAGTTTTAAGGCTCTAAATAACAATGTCTTTGATGATGGCTTCCAAATGTCTAGTACTAGATATTTCCACTTAGATATCTAATAAGCACAAAGCTTCCTAATTACCCTTGCCTTTTCTTTTTATCTTACTTTCTACATTATAACCTATCATGTGTTTTATTTTGTTTTTGTTTTTGTGTTTTTAGCTCTACCTTCAAAATCTCTCTACCTATTGCGACCACTTTAATCTAAGCTAGCATTGCTTTCCTGAGCTGCTCAAAGCCAACAACTTGAGAATCATCTTTGCAAACTTCTGGCAAAATATTTTCAGCTCCTAGTGTTCTTCTATTTGGTTTCCTTTCTTCCAGTTTTATTCTTCTGTAATCTGTTCACACAGCAGTTTTAAATCTAAATCAGACTATTTCCCACTCACACCATATTTTTCAGTGGGTCTTAACCTCATTTAGATTTCGTTCCCGAGTTCTAACTAGATCCTAGTAGAACTCTTGTAACCTGGCCTCTTGATTTCTTCCTTACCCCTTATTTCCTGCCTCTAGCTGCTTCTGTGCTTCAGCCACAGCAAATCCCTTGCTCTTTTATGAATGCCCTCCTCGTAACAATTTATCTCATAACCTTTGTACTTTTTACTCCCTCTCCCTGGAACACTGTTTTGTCATACAATTACATGCTCATTCCCTCACTTAATGCTCATATGTGAGCTCTGCAGAGAGGCCTTCCTGTCTGACTACTTTTTACTTTCTAGCTTTTTTATCATACTTTTTAAAAATCATACTGTATTTTTCTTTATAGATTTTTTCATTAACTGACATACTTTTTTTCATTTGTATATTCTATATTTGTTTATTGTCTTCTCCACACTAGAATGTAATAATCATGAGGGTAGGTACTCTGTTTCATTCACTTTTGTACTTCTTGTATGTAGAACAGTGCGAAGTACATGTTGGATCGATAAATGAGGAAACAATAAATAAGTGTTTATTGAACTCTTTGTGGGAAAGACTAGTTTTTTAATTACCAATCTGTCACAACATAATGCTTTTGTGAAATGCAATAAAATGAAGTATATGTTTCTTAAAGTGTCATTTTATATTAAAGTCAATAGACATAAGATCACTGTCAGATTGTTACAAAAATTTCTAAAAACATACTTTCAGATTGGTATTGATTATGAACTGTTAACAAACTGTTGGTGGTCAGCACCTATTTGCAGACCATTTGGGTAGCACAGCACTAAAACAAGTTTGCCATTCTGTAGCCTGCAGTTAAAATTCAAATGCTAAATGAAGTATTTTTCTATTCGGTAAACAAGGAGAAGCTACTTCAAAGCCAGTGGCACAGAATCCAGGCAGAATTCCTGTAGGATTATTAATTTATAAAATAGTTCCTTTAGTAATATCAGTAAAATTTAGTTAGTGTTCCCTCTATGCAGGAAGGAATCTTTCACTGGACTCAGACATCACAATCCCCATGTTAGTGTATGTCATTAAATTAGAAGTGTCTCTTCAGTAGCTGTTTATTTGCTAATATGTTGGTATGTGAAATGAAAATTTCACCAAATTTTAAGTTTTACAGATCAATAAGCATTTTATTTCAGTAAATAATGCTCTATTATGATACTTCTTTGAAAATTTATTGATCGTTTTGCATTTTTATTTGTTTTAGTATGTTGATTTTTTGTGTTTATATATCTAGGATGGGAGGAGGGTCATTACACAATGGCAGTTGGAGTTTGGGATCTGGAGTCACAAGGAGATATATAGCTAAAAGCAAAGCCTTTTTTGTTTTTTTTAAGATTTTATTTGTGTGTGAGAGAGAGTATGCATGCATGTACAAGTTGGGGGAAAGGGCAAAGAGAAAGGGAGAAGCAGACTTCCAGCTGAGCAGGGGGCCCAATGCACAGGACTTGATCCCAGGACCTCAAGATCATGACCTGAGCCAAAGGCAGACACTTAACTGACTGAGCCATCTAAGCACCCCAAAAGCAAAAGTCTTTAAATTGAAGAAAATCTGTGTCTTGGCTTCCACTTGTGAATTCCAGCCAGGGTTGGTGTTAATTTTAATGCTTTCTGACTCCTTGATCTACAAGTTATTTTGTTTTGGGGATCTAGAAGTATATACTGAATTAAGCTCCATTGGGTATGATTTTGTATGCTCAGGGCAAACTCTGTTACACTGTTTTCCCTGACTTGGGCAGTGTGAATGCCCCATATCCCTCCTATCTTTGAGCTATTCTCCTTTTTTATACAGATTAATTTAAAAAGTACTTTTAACTTTCATAGTATCATCAGATATCCTATTGACAATGTGTAAAATATTGTAAAATGACTAGCCTGTATTTTGAAACAATATTTCTCAGTTTACTATATTGAGACATTGTATATTACAAAAGAAATATTTCCATGAAATATATTTCTAAGTGGTCACTAACAAATATATTTGTTTACATCTTGTCTTATATTTTAGCTTAAGGGTAGTAATCACTACATATGGATTTGGCAAATGCAGATAGTCTCAGGTTGACAAATTGTGTGTGTGTAGAGATAATATAGTATTATGTATATTTATGTGTGTAATTAAAAGGAAGTTAGTGAAGTTTTAAGAGAAATGCATGTTCATATATAGTTATGGATATGTTTGCAGATAAGTAGATCAGTATTCCAAAACATTGATCGGTTCATTTTTCATTACTGTACATTCATTCATATTTGCAGATAAATAAATAACCTAGAAGAAAAAAAAAAGGAAAGTTATTTTACCTGCACAAACTCTCTTATTCCTTTACCGATATTTTCTACACTATCACCATTTCAATAATGGAAATAAATATGAATAGAGAAAAGTTTAAGGTTTGTATCATACCTGTTTCTCAGATGACTTGAAATAGAAGTTTGAAAATATTTAAAGATTTGCAAATATAAGTGAACATTGACACTGTGGGGAAAATAGGTTAATCAGAAGTTCACAGGATACATTTTTAATTAATGAGTTTGATAGGGTCTGTATTTCAGGGTTTGGAGGTTATGCCATTCACTGAGGTGAGGAAGAGAACCATATTTCTGAATAAAGATCATAAATTGATTGTAAACATCAAAGGCATCTTTGAAGTGTCTAAGTTAAAAAGGTATTACGGAAGCAATTGTGTATACACAGAATTTGTGGTCAGAATAGAGTTCTAATAGGCTTGATTAGTATGCCCTCACTAAAGTATGCATATTTGAGGGTGGGAAGCGGGGTTGTTAAATCTTTCTTGCTGATAGTTAGGATGAGGCTGTTTTTAAGTGGGAAATGTCAGTGAACCAAGCTATAAATACTGAGGCACAGAAAGTTATGTTGCAACCTAAGATGACTTTTTTTTCTATAAAATAAGTTTGTTTTTTTTAAATGTATGACTGAGTTGTAAACATAGAAACTGACTAGTTTCTTTCCTTCATCCGTTTCCATTATAAATTTATAATCTTCTGAATGAAGATCTGATGAATGGGTGAATACCATAATTTTCCTTTATTTCATAGCCATGAAGCTCATGACTGCGTTGGTGAATGTTGCCTTAAACCTCAGTATTCATCAGGATAATACACAAAGACAATATGAAGCTGAGAGAAATAAAATGATTGGGAAGAGAGCCAATGAAAGGTTAGAGTTACTTCTTCAGAAACGCAAAGAGGTAAGTTTCATATTTCGTATTCTCTGTAAAAAAGTGAATGTGTATTTTAAATTTATTTAAGTTACATTATGTGATCTCAAACTTTTCAGGTTAACCTGGAATGTTCATCAGTGATGATCTGAGTGCTGAGTGCTTTCTCCATGACTTCTGTGTGTGTCTATCTCTAAATTTCTCCTTTCTATAAAGACACCAATCATATCGGATTTGGGGCCCACCCTACTCCGGAATGACCCCATATTAACTAACTATATCTGCGTAAGAGAATCGTAAAACAATCCTCCTTTTGAGAGAAGATAGTCTGGGGGTTAGGTAACTCAGAAGGATTGTCAGTCTGTGAGTTCAGAAAGCATAATAAATACTAAGGTCAGAGCTGGGGGTCAGTGAAGCTGCATTTCCAGAAGGAAGCCAAAGACTACTTATTAGCTAATAAATAAGGCATTCCTGTGAATAAGGTTGGTTCCAGGTTTACACTGAAATTTTCACATATGTGCTGAAAGTGTTTTAAACTTGCTTTTTAGTAGGTAACATTTTTATTTGCCCAGTCGGAAATAAAATTTTAAATCTACAATATTAGTCTGTATTTTAACTTGAAAAAAGAATAATAGCATATTGGTACAAATAAAATATCAATGAATAATCTGTTATAATAGGCAACAGGAAGCAGCAAACTTATGCCTAAATTATTACCCATAACTGTATTAGGATGTTAGGGCTGCTATAACAGCTACCACAAGCTGAGTGGCTTAAAGAACAGAAATTTATAGTGTCACAGTTGTGTAAGCTAGAAGATGAAGATAACTCCCAATTTCTCCATGACGTCCATGTGTGTTTCTAAATTTCTCCTTTCCATAAAGACACCAATCATATTGGATTTGGGGCCCACCCTACTCCAGAATGACCCCATCTTAACTAATTACATCTGCTACAATCCTATTTCCAAATAAGGTTTGAGGTGTACTGGGGCATCAGGACTTCATCATATGAATTTCTAAGGAACACAGTTAAAATCATAATATATACCATACTTGAAGTATTGTGAAAGTAAATTTTGGAACTGTGCGTCAGTAAGTACTACTAACCAAACTATGTGCCTCTTATAAATTAATTTTTTATATAATAAATGCACCAAAAGTAATTTTTAAAACTTACAGTAAGTTGCAGTAATTTGAATGATTTACTATGTAAGTATTCCCAGTCTTATTTCCATAAACCTGAAATGAAGCATACAGCAAAAGAATAAGTCAGAAGGAAGTTTATTCTCTCATTCTTGTATGTAATAAAAGCAAATTTTTCACTGAGTATTACCACAAAACAAAGTATAATAAGAACTATCACTTGGAATATAATTTTGTATCAGTGCTTTTATTCCCGTTGAGCAGTTGAATAAGCTCAAACTTTAATCAGGAGTATTGCCTGAATTTTATATCATTGCTGTACTGTTTTATTTTGTTGCTGCATTCCACCACTAATGGTGAGGATCCTTCCTATCTTCTATGCCTTCTGTATTGGGAACTTGACCTACTCTCAGTTATGGACTAAACAGATGCAGAGTAATATTTGGATACTTCAGGTAGAATAGTAAGTTTATTTTACAGTGATAAATATCATAATCAAGTCTGACCTGCAAAACAAGCCAGGTACCTGACTTTGTTGGAAGAGGTATAGAAATTGAGGCTTCTTCCCAAAGCTGGTAGTATTTTGGGGATTGGAAGCTGGCCGCAGTTAGCCACACCACTCCTTGTTAGTCATTATGTGTATATGTGAAGAAAGACAAAGGAGTTCTAAAGTCAGTATAGTAAAGCTGTTAAAGTAATGCAAGAGTACCTGTTGAATAGTAAGTGAGAAAAAGGATTGATAATTACCAAGAATGAGAAGAACCAGGAATTAAAAATAACTGAAACTGTACATTTCAAGTAAAATAATCAGGGTATAATTTTTTTTTCTTTTCATTTCAGCTACAAGAAAACCAGGATGAAATTGAAAATATGATGAACTCTATTTTTAAGGGTATATTTGTTCATAGATACCGGTAAGGAATTTTATAAATCACTTTAGATTTTTAACTTAAATGATTTGTTGCTTCTTTGTAGTCCTAGGTAATTATAAAAATATGAAACTTTCTATTTGTTTTGTATTCTGGAAAATAGCATTGGCTGTAAAGGCTAAAGAAGTATCATGCTGTTGTTGTGGAGGAAATTGCACCACTACCACACTCTTGCAAATTCAGAACATATACTGTTAGAGGCATTCCATGTACTTACATTTGTACTGATGGAATATTAATTAATATGATATCATTAAGTTAATATGGCCTTAATAAAATGTTATTGTCTTGGTATTTGGAAAAAAAAAATCAATGCCCTACTTCCTGCCCTGTGATACTTATCTTGTTCTATGGTCAGATTGACCAACAGTCTTTTAAAAATACCTTTATGAAGATAAGATAAAAGTTGGCAGAAGAGGGTACCTCTGTAAATAAGCAACAGCTCTTCTTCTTCTTCAGCTGTACAGATGAAAATAGAAGCAAGGCATTTGCAAAGTATTTTTGTCATAATCCATTACAAACAAGCTTTAAATTACTAATACATTATTACTAATACATAATTACTAGTACATTATTAAACAGCATATTTCACAGAGAATTAATGAATCATATACATATATTTGTTACCTTCTGTTAATTAGGCATGATATGATATGTTTAGGTAGATAGACATAGATAATAGAAAAACTGTTTTTAGACACATTTGAGATTTTAATTGGCCAGTTAATTTAAAGTTAGTTAAAACAGGGAAATCCATTTTTTAAAAAAAAATTAACTTTGATATTTTAACTTAAACATTTTATTTTAATTCAAAACATAAAAAGGTCTTTTGATCTTCTTGGTGTTTATTCAAAGAAGAAGAAAACACTAACTCAAAAAGATATATGCACCCCCATGTTCATTGCAACATTATTTACTATAGCCAAGATAGAAAAACAACCTATAGATGGATGAATGGATAAAGAAATTGTATATATACAATGGAATATTATTCAGCCATTAAAAAATAATGAAATCTTGCCATATAAAATAACGCGGATGGACCTCAAGAGCATTATGCTAGGTAAAATAAGTCAGGCAGAGAAAGAAAAATATTGTGGTGATATATGTAGAATCTTAAAACAAAAAAAACAAGCTCATAGATAACAGAGAACAACAGATTGGTGGTTGCTGGAGGCAGGATGTGTGGGAGAAATGGGTAAAGGGGTCAGAAGCAAAAAGAAAAAAAAATATGGTGCACTACTGAACAACCCAGAAAATAGTTTACTGTTATCTAATAATTTGTGGTATCTTCTATATAATTAGGAAATTTAGGCAAGTTTAATAAACTTGCACTTAACTTCCTTAATGGGTAATGGAACTTTTAGAAAAAAACCTGAAAGTTAAAAATACACTGGGAAAATCTGTTTAATAGCTGATTAAGAAAAGATACTGAGAGAGACTGTACAGCCTGATAGGGACACATACTACACACGCTACACACACACACACACACACACACACCCACACACCCTAAAGTTGGAGATATTTGGGATTTGTGGTACTAGTTCAACCAATTAAAAAAAATAAAAGCCACCTGTCTTTCTAGGAAACTTAAAAATAAGAAAACAGAATTGTTTATATTTACAAATTTACCATACCCAACTCTCCTCATACTTGAGTTTCTATCTGTTACCATTTTACTTCAGCCTGTTTTATTTTTTGTTTATCTGAAAAACAAGAAAATAGGGCCAAGGCCTTTACTTCGAGTGTGGATTGTTTGGAGTTTCATATCCTCTTTTTTGCATAAACTACACATTCAGTGACTTACTGAAAAATTAATTTAAAAAAATTTTTTAAAGATTTTAATTAGTTATTTGAGAGAGAGTGAGTGCACACAAGCAGAGGGGGGAGGGAGAAGCAGAAGCAGACTGCTCACTGAGGAGGGAACCCGATGGCGGGGCTCAATCCCAGGACCCTGAGATCATGACCTGAACCAAAGGCAGATGCTTAACCAGTGAGCCGCCCAGATGCCCCCCTGAAAAATTAATTTTGAAAAAAGCAAGAACTTCCACATAACTGTCATGCAGTCTTTTTTTTTTTAAATTACGACTTTATAGAGGTATAATTTACATAAAACAAATTACACAGTGTGATACAGTGATTTATAAGAAATATGTATTTGGTCATTTGGAACTTTCAGTCCTACCCCCCAGCCTCTGGGGAGTGGAGGGGGACTGGAGGTTGAATCAACTGATGGCAGTGACTTAGTTAATCATGAATATGCAGTGAAGTCTCCATTAAAACCCAAAGGATTGGGTTCAGAGAGCTTCTAGGTTGTTGAACACATAGAGAGACAAGAGGAGTAGGACATCTGAAGAGGGCTTGAAAGCTCTGCTCCCCTTTCCCATGCATTGCCTTATGTATCTCTTCATCTGGCTGTTGAGTCAAATCCTTTATCATATCCTTTAATGAACTGGTAAATGTGAGTAATTGTTTCCCTGAGTTCTGTGAGCAACTCTAGCATATTAAAAGAACCTAAGGAGGGGGTGCCTGGGTAGCATAGTTAAGCATGTGACTCTTGGTTTCGGCTCAGGGTGATCTCAGGGTGGTAAGATTGAGCCCTGCACTGGGCTCCATGGTCAGTACAGAGTCCACTGGTGATTCTCTTTCCCTTCTGCTTGCTCTCGTGCTCTCTCTCTGTCTCTTCCTCTCACATAAATAAATCTTAAAAAACAAAAACAAAAAAAAGAAACTAAGGAGCAGGTGGTTGGAATCTCCAATCTTTAGCCTGCGGGTCAGAAGCACAGGTAACAAAAAGCCTGGAACTTGAGACTGCCATCTAAAGTGGGGGTAGAGGACAGTCTTGTAGGATTGAACCCTTAACCTGTGGAATCTGATGCTGTCTCCAGGTAGGATAGTGTCAGAATTGAGCTGTCAGAAACCAGCAGGTATTGTTGGTGTGTGTGTGTGCAGGGAAAACCTTTGCCCCACATTCAAATTGGGTCCAGGAATGCAAAAAGAGTTGGTATTAGACACAGTTAAGTGCATAAGTTGATGAGTTTTGCCATATATAGAGCTGTAGAACTATGACAGGCAAGATAATGAATATATCCATCATCTTCAGAGGTTTTCTCTTGCCACTTTGTAATTTCTCCCTATGCTTTCTGCCAGTCTCCCCCACCTTCATTCTCAAGCAGTTATTAATTTGCTAACTGATTTGTTTACATTTTTAAGGATTTCATAGAAATGAAATTGTACAGTACGTGCTTTTGATTTTTGTTACTCTTGTCTTTATCTGACTTTTTTCACTAAGCAGAATTAGTCTTTTATCATTAAGACTGTTAAATGTAAGTTTTTCATAGATGCCCTTTATCAGGTTGATAAACCTGATTTTTCCCTTCTATTCTTCGTTTTCTGAGACTTTTTATTAGAAATGGATCTTGGCTTTTGTCAAATGCTTTTCTACATCTGTTGAGATCAGTATATGTGGTTTTTCTTCTTTAAGACTGTTAATATGAATTAAATTGTTTGAATTTCAAATGTTAGCCTTAAATTCTTGAGATAAAACCCTCATAGTCCTGCTATATTATTCTTTCTATACATTGTTGCATATAATTTCCTGAATTTTCCTAAGAATTTTGCTTCTCTGTTCAAGAGAGGTAGATCTCTTAACTTTTTGTTTTATCGAATGTCTCTGACTGCTTTTGAGCCATGGTAATGCTGGCTTTGTGGAATGAATTGCAGTGTATTCTCTCCTTTTTAATTCTCTGGAAGACTTTAATAGTATTGTTACTATTTTTCTTCAGATAGGTGTTATACCATTGAGGCCTAGAATTGTAGGGATGTTTTTAAGTGCAAATTAAATTTCTTTAATAAATACAAGGCTATTCATTTTATATTGTACAAGAAAATGATACATTGATTTAAGTTATTAAATTATATTCCAAAACTATCAGCATAAAGTTGTTCATAATATTGGTGGTTTCACATCTCTTGTATCAATTGTATTTATTTTTCTAAAAAACTGAGATTTGGGGAGGAAGTGTTAAGATGGCAGAGGAGTTGGGGGACCTTAATTTTGCCTCCTTCCTTGAACACAGCTAGATAAATATCAAATCATTATGAACACCCAGGGAATTAATCTGAGGATTGAGAGAACAGAACTGCAAGTCTTACAAGTAGAATCATGGAAGGTAGGAGCTATGAAGAGTTGATTTGGGGGAGATAAGAACTATGGGTACTGCAGAGGGGAGGGAGCCTTGCTTGTGGAGACTATTGCAAAGTATTATAAGCAGCAGAGCATAAAATCTGAAATTTTAGATGCCTGTCACTACAGGAATCATGCCTGCCTTAGTGGTGCTCCTGTGGGGAAGGAGGGTAGAGACCCATGAGCAGGTAATGTGATCTGAGGATACCCTGGGTCACACAGGGAGAAAGTTTCCTTGCTTGGAGTGCTTTTTGGTAGAAGTGATCAGCCTCTCCGGGGGCAAAGGACCTGGCAGATGCCTTTGAGCTGCCCTCTTCCCCAGCATAGGAACAAAGACACCAGGTGAGAGCAGCAAACCTTGGCTTCGGCTTTGTGTTCCAATTTACCATAAACTCCTAACTGCTTCATGGTCAACTGACTATTTTCTGGCATAAGCCAGCACTGGCCACAGCACAACAAGACCCTCCTGCAGAGAATCAGCACAGGTCCTTACCTGGGGGGTGAAGGGTGGTCTCTGAAGTTTGGAGTTTTAAAACACAATCTTGCCTGAGGTAGGAGTGCCACCTGGCATGTGGAGAGCTGAGGCACAGACAGGCTGACGGGATCTGATCGAAGCTGGGGACACAGGAGGGGTTATTTGCTCGTGTATAAGGGCTTCCTAAGGAGTCGCTGGCATGAGTGCCCCTCTCCTGAAACGAGAGAGCAGGGTAAAGCCATTTCCACCCCACACCCACAAGCACTGACCAACCTCAGTGAGAAAAACAGGGCCACCAAGGGGAGGCCTGAGTCTTGTAAGCCAAGCCCCGCCCCCTGCATTCTACAAGTGCATCTCCACTAGGTCAGGTCCCCCCTGAGAATGAGAATATTGGGCCCCTCCCCCAGAAGACCAGCACAAACCCCTGCCCTCACCAAGTCTACTGATCATAGAGTGCTGGAAAGCTTCCGCTCTGGGAGAAATAGGATCTAGCATTCTTTTCTTTTTCTTTTTTTTAATTGTTTTGTTTTTTGATTTTCCCTTTTCTAAAACTTTTTTGTTTAAATTCAATTAATAAACATATAGTATATTAGTTTCAGAGGTAGAGTTAAGTGATTCATCAGTCTTATATAACACCCAGTGCTCATTATATCACATCCCCTCCTTAATGTCCATCACCCATTACCCCATCGCCCCACCCCCCGAGCAACCCTCAGTTTGTTTCCTATGATAAAGAGTGTCTTATGGTTTGTCCCCCTCTCTGATTTCATCTCGTTTTATTTTTTCCTCTCTTTTCTTATGATCCCCTGTTTTGTTTCTTAAATTCCATATATGAGTGAGATCATATGATTACCTTTCTCTGATTGACTTATTTCACATAGCATAATACTCTCTGGTTCCATCTATGTCGTTGCAAATGGCAAGATTTCATTTTTTGATGGCTGAGTAGTATTCCATTTGTGTGTGTGTGTGTGTGTGTGTGTGTGTGTGCGCGCGTGTGTGTGCACACACGCATGCTTGGTTGTGTGTGTGTGTATATAATATATATATATATGGATATGGATACACACACACACACACACATACACACCACATCTTCTTTATTCATTCACCATTCAGTAGCCACTTGGGCTGTTTCCATAATTTGGCTACTGTGGATGTTGGTGCTATCAACATTGGGGTGCAAGGTGCCCCTTCATATCACTACATTTGTGTCTTAGGGGTAAATACCTAGTAATGCAATTGCTCTGCTAGGGTAGGTTACCTCTATTTTCAGCTTTTTGAAGAACCTCCATAGTGTTTTCTACTGCCAGCTTGCATTCCTACCAACAGTGTAAGAGATTTCTCTTTTCTCTGCATCCTCACCAACATCTGTCCTTTCCTGACTTGTTAATTTTAGCCATTCTTACTAGTATGAGGTAGTATCTCATTGATTTTGATTTGTATTTTTCTGATGTTGAGTGATGTTGAGCATCTTTTCATGTGTCTGTTGGCCATTTGTATGTCTTCTTTGGAGAAATGTCTCTACATGGTTTTCCCATTCTTGATTAGATTATTGTTTCCTTGGGTGTTGACTTTGGTAAGTTCTTCATAGATTTTGGATACTAGCCCTTTATCTGATATGACATTTGCAAATATCTTCTTCCATTCTGTTGGTTTTCTTTCGGTTAGAACACTCATGAAAGAAATTGAAGAAGACACAAAGAAATGGAAAAACATTCCATGCTCATGGATTGGAAGAACAAATATTGTTAAAATGTTTTTGCTACCTAGACGAATGTATACATTCAATGCAATCCCTATCAAAATAGCATCAAGTTTTTTCACAGAGCTGGAACAAATTATCCTAAAATTTGTATGGAACCATAAAAAACCCTGAATAGCCAAAGGAATGTTGAAAAAGAAAACCAAAGCTGGTGGTATCACAATTCCAGACTTCAAGCTATATTACAAAGCAGTAATCAATGAGATAGTATGGTACTGGCACAAAAACAGACACATAGATCAATGGAACAGAATAGAGAACCCAGAAATGGGAGAACCCTGAACTCTGTGGTCAACTAACCTTCAACAAAGCAGGAAAGAATGTCCAATGGAAAAAGGACAGTCTCTTCAACAAATGGTGTTGGGAAAACTGGACAGCCACATGCAGAAGAATGAAACTGGACCACACTCTTACTCCATACCCAAAAACAGACTCAAAATGAATGAAAGACCTATTTTTAAATGTTCTTAATTTATTTTATTTTATTTTTATTTTTTAAAATGTTTTTTCTTGTGATAAGATTTTTTTTTTTTTTAAGATTTTATTTATTTATTTGAGAGCTAGAGCACAAGTAGGGGGGTGAGGGGCAGAGGGAGAGGGAGAAGTAGACTCCCCCACTGAGTGGGGAGCCTGATGTGAGGCTCGATTCCAGGACCCTGAGATCATGACCTGAGCCAAAGGCAGATGTTTAACTGACTGAGACACCCAGGCACCCATATTTTTTTAATTTTTAATATATGTATATATATACACGCATATGTGTATATCTATTACTTTTATCTTTTCGGATCTAGCTTCCTTTAACAAGTGGACCAAAACATACCTACTATCTAAATTTGTTTTTCTTTTTGTTTTTCTGAACAATAGAGGAATTTACCCCCCAAAAAAGGAACAAGAAGTAGAAGTAATGGCCAGGGATTTAATCAGTACAGATACAAGTAATATATCTGCACTAGAATTTAAAACAACAATTATAAGGGTAGTAGCTGGGCTTGAAAAAAAGTATGGAAGACACTAAAGAATCACTTACTGCAGAGGTAAATGAATAAAAATCTAGTCAGGCCAAAATTAAAAATGCTGTAACTGAGATGCAAACCCAAATGGATGTCATAACAATGAGAATGGATGAAGTAGAGGAACAAGTCATTGTTACAGAAGATAAAATTATGGAAAATAATGAAGCTGAAATGAAGAGGGAAAGAAAAGTATTGGATCACAAAGGTAGACTTAGCATTCATATCATAGGAGTACTAGAAGGTGAAGAAAGAGAAAAAGGGGCAGAAGGTTTACTTGAGCAAATTATAGCTGAAAACTCCCCTAATCTGAGAAATGACACAGACATTGAAATCCAAGAAGCATAGAGAACCCCTATTAAATTCAACCAAAGCTGGCCATCACCTAGACGTATCATAGCCAAATTCACAAAATACCCATACAAAGACAGAGTCCTGACAGCAGCAAGGGAAAAAAAGTCCTTAACTTACAAGGGAAGACATCAGGTTTGAAGCACATCTGTCCACAGGAACGTGGCAGGCCAGAGGAGAATGGCAGGATATATTCAGTGTACTGAATGGGAAAAATATGCAGCCAAGAAAACTTTATTCAGCAAGGCTATCATTCAGAATAGAAGGAAAGATAAAGAGTTTCCCAGACAAACAAAAACTAAAGGAGTTCATGGCCACTAAACTAGCCCTGCAAGAAATATTAACAGGGACTCTCTGAGTGGGGGAGGAAAAAAAAAAAGACCAAAGCAAGAAAGACTAGAAAGGAACAGAGAACATCAGCAGAAACACCATCTTTACAGATAATGCAGTGGCACTAAATTCCTATCTTTCAGTGATCACTCTGAATGTAAATAGACTGAATTCTCCAATTAAAACACATAGGACATCAGAATAAATAAAATAAAAAACAAGACCCATCTATATGCCGCCTACAAGAAATTCATTTTAGAGGATGCCTGGGTGGCTCAGTCAGTTGAGCATCTGACTCTTGATCTCAGGATTGTGAGTTCAAATCGTACGTTGAGCTCCACACTGGGTGTGGACCCTACTTGAGAAAAACAGAGAGACTCATTTTATGCCTAAAGACACCTGCAGATTGAAAGCGAGGGGAGGGAGAACCATTTATCATCCTAATGGACATCAAAAGAAAGCCTGAGTAGCCATACTTATATCAGACAAACTAGATTTTAAAACAAAGACTGTAAGAAGAGATGAAGAAGGGCATTATATCATAATTAAGGGGTGTATCCATCAAGAAGATCTAAAAATTGTTCGTATTTATGCCCCCAACTTGGGAGCACCCAAATATATAAATCAGTTATTAACAAAGATAAAGATAATCATTAATAATAATACACTAATGGTAGGGGACTTCAACACTGCACTTACAGTAATGGACTGATCAACTAAGCAGAAAATCAACAAGGAAACAAGGGCTTTGAAAGACACACTGGACCACATGGACTTAACAGATATATTCAGAACATTTAATCCTTGAGCAGCAGAACACATTGTTTTCGAATGCGCATAGAACGTTCTCTAGCATAGATCACATACTGGCTCATAAATCAGCCCTCAACAAGTACAAAAGGATCACGATCATTCTACGCATATTTTCAGACCAAAATGCTAAGAAACTTGAAGTCAACCACAAGAAAAAATTTGGAAAGAAAAATACACGGAGGTTAAAGAACATCCTACTAAAGAATGAATGGGTTAACCAGGAAATTAAAGAAGAAATTTTAAAAAGTACGTGGAAATAAATGAAAATGAAAACACAACAGTCCAAAATCCTTGGGATGCAGCAAAGGCAGTCCTAAGAGGGAAGCATATTGCAATAAGGCCTACATCAAATAGCAATAAAAGTCTCAAATATACAACCTAATCTTACACCTAAAGGTGCTAGAAGAGGAACAGCAAATAAAGCCTAAAGCCAGCAGAAGTAGGGAAATAGTAAAGATTAGAGCAGAAATAAATGATATAGAAACAAAAAATACAGAAGAACAGATCAACAAAACTAAGAGCTCATTTTTTCAAAGAATTAATAAAATTGATAAACCCCTAGCCAGATTTACAAAACAGAAAAGACAGCAGACCCAATAAAATCACAAATGAGGGGCACCAGGGTAGCGCAGTCGTTAAGCGTCTGCCTTCGGCTCAGGGCGTGATCCCGGCGTTCTGGGATCGAGTCCCACATCGGGCTCCTCCACTGGGAGTCTGCTTCTTCCTCTCCCACTCCCCTGCTGTGTTCCCTCTCTCGCTGGCTGTCTCTCTGTCACATAAATAAATAAAGTCTTTAAAAATATCACAAATGAAAGGGGAAAGATCACAACCAACACCACAGAAATACAAATAATCATAAGATAATATTATGAAAAATTACATGCTAACAAACTGGGCAATCTTGAAGAAATGGACAAATTCCTAGAAATATACAAATTAACCAAAACTGAAAAAGGAAGAAATAGAAAATCGAACATAACCAGCAAAGAGTTTGAATCAGTAATGAAAAATCTCCCAACAAACAAAAGTCTGGCACCAGATAGCTTCACAGGGGAATTCTACCAGACATTTAAAGAAGAGTTTAATAGCTATTCTCAAATTATTCCAAAAAATAGAAATGGAAGGGGCGCCTGGGTGGCTCGGTTGGTTAAACATCTGATTTAGTTTTGGTTCAGGTCATGGTCTCAGGTTCATGGGATTGAGCCTGGCATCAGGCTCCACTCTCAGCGGGGAATCTGCTTCTCTCTCCCTCTCTCTCTCCTTCCCCCCACTCATGTGCTCACTCTCAAAAAATAAATAAATCTTTTTAAAAAAATGGAAATGGGAGGAAAACTTCCAGACTCCTTCTACTAGGCCAGCATTACCTTGAATCAAAACCAGGCAAAGACCCCATTAAAAAGGAGAATTACAGGCCAGTATACCTGATTAACATGGATGCAGAAATTTTCAGCAAGATACTAGCAAATCACATCCAACTACATCAAAAGAATTATTCAACATGTTCGAGTGGGACTTATTCTTGGGCTGCAGGAGTGAGTCAGTATTCATAAATCAATCACAATTAATGAATGATATATCACATTAATAAAAGAAAGCATAAGAACCATATGATCCTTTCAATAGATGCAGAAAAAGTATTTGACAAAATACAGCATCCATTCTTCTTTTTCTTTTTAAAAAGTATTTATTTATTTATTTATTTATTTATTTATTTGAGAGAGCACGTGAGAACAAAAAGGGGAGGGGCAGAGAGAGAGGGAGAAGCAGACTCCCACTGAGCAAGGAGCCTGATGTGGGGCTTTATCCCAGGACCCTGAGATCATGACCTGAGCCTAAGGCAGTCACTTAACTGACTAAGCCACCCAGGCACCCCAGCAGCATCCATTCTTGATAAAACCTCTCAGCAAGGGGCACCTGGGTGGCTCAGTGGGTTAAGTGTCTGCCTTCAGTTCAGGTCATAATCCCAGAGTCCTGGGATCAAGCCCCTCATCGCCCTCCTCAGTGGGCATCTGCTTTTCCCTCTCCCTCTCCCCCTCTCCCCTGCTCATGCTCTCTCTCTATCTCAAATAAATAAAATCTTAAAAAAAAAAAACAACTCAACAAAGTGGGGATAAATGGAACATACCTCAACGTTACAAAGGCCATATACAAAAGACCTACGGCTAATATAATCCTCAGTGGGGAAAAATTGAAAGCTTTTCTCCTACAGTTAGGAATAAGACAGGGATGTCCACTCCCACCATTACTATTGAACATAGTACTGGAAGTCTTAGCCTCAGCAGACAGACAACAAAAAGAAATAAGAGGCATATAAATGGCAAGGCAGAAGTCAAACTGTGTTTGCAGACGACGTGATACTCTATACAGAAAGCCTGAAGGACTCCACCAAAAAATTGCTAGAACTGATACACAAATTCAGCAAAGTTGAAGGGTATAAAATCAACATACAGAAATCTGTTGCATTTCTATACACCAATAATGAAGACACAATAAAGGAAATCAAGGAGTCACTCCCATTTGCAGTTGCACCAAAAACAATAAGGTACCTAGGAATAAACCTAATCAAAGTGGTAAAAGATGTGCACTCTGAAAACTATAGAACACTTATGAAAGAGATTGAAGAGGACACAAAGAAATGGAAAAATATTCTGTACTCATTGATTGGAAGAACAAACATTGTTAAAATGTCTGTAGTACCCAAAGCAATCTATACATTTAATGCAATTCCTGTCAATATACCAACAGCATTTTTCCTGGAGCTAAAACTACCCTAAAATGTGTATGGAACCGCAAAAGACCCTGAATAGCCAAAGCACTCTTGAAAAAGAAAAGCAAAGCCAGAGGCATCATGATTCCAGACTTCAAGCTATGTTACAAAGTTGTAGTCATCAAGATAGTATGGTACTGGCACAAAGATAGACATATAGATAAATGGAACAGAATAGAAAACCCAGAAATGCACCCACAACTATATGGTCAATTAATTTTCGACAAAACAGGAAAGAATATTTCCAGTGGATAAAAGGTCTCTTCAACAAATTTTGTTGAGAAAACTGGAAAGCAACATGCAAAAAAATGAAACTGGACCATTTTCTTATACCATACTCAAATATAAACTCAAAATGGATGGAAGCCCTAAACGTGAGACAGGATACCATCAAAATCCTAGAGGGCAGCAACCTCTTTGGTCTCGGCTGTAGCAGCTTTTTACTAGACACATTTCAGGAGGCAAGAGAAACAAAAGCATAAATGAACTGTTGGAACTTCAAAATAAAAATTTCTGCAGAGCGGCAGAAACAATCAACAAAACTGAAAGGCAGCCTATGAAATGGGAGAAGATATTTGCAAATTACATATCTGATAAAGGGTTCATATCCAGAATCTACAAAGAACTTACCAAGCTCAACACCCAAAAACCAGATAACCGAGTTAAGAAATGAGCAGAAGACATGAATAGATACTTTTCAAAATACATCCAGATGTCTAACAGACATATGAAAAGATGCTCAACATCACTTATCATCAGGGAAATACAAATGAAAACCATGATGACATACAACCTTACACCTTGTCAGAATGGCTAAAATTAACAACACAAGAAACAAGAGGTGTTGATTAGGATGCAGAGAAAGGGGAACCCTCTTGAACTGTTGATGGGAATGCAAACTGGTGCAGCCACTCTAGAGAACGGTATGGAGGTTCCTGAAAAACTTAACAGTAGAACTCCCTACAATCCAGCAATTCCACTACTAGGTATTTAACCAAAGGATAAAAAAATATAGATTCAAAGGGGTACATGCACCCTGATGTTTATAGCAGCATTATCAGCAGTAGCCAAACTATGGAAAGAGCCCAAATGTCTATTGACTGATGAAGGAATAAAGAAAATGTGGTATGGATATATATATGTGTGTGTGTGTGTGTGTGTGTGTGTGTGTGTGTGTGTGTGTGTGTGTGTATATAATGGAATATTACTCAGCCATAAAAAGAATAAAATCTTGTCATTTGCAAGGATATGGATGGAGCTAGAGTGTATCATACTAAGTGAAATAAGTCTGAGGAAGCCAAGTGCCATATGATCTCACTCATATGTGGAATTTAAGAAATAGAACAGATGAACATATGGGCAGGGGAAAAATAGAAAAAGAGAGTTGGAAACAAACCATAAGAGACTCTTAAGAGAACAAACTGAGGGTTGATGGATGGAGGTGGGTGGAGGATGGGCTAGATTAGTGATGGGTATTAGGCAGATACTTATGATGAGCACTGTTTGTTATATGTTACTTGATGCATCACTGAATTCTCCTGAAATCAGTATTGTATGATAATTAAAATTTACATAAAAATTTGAAAAGAAAGAAAAAATGAGATTTTGCTTAAAATGAACATTTCTGTTTTCTGTTACATTGATTTCTGATCTTCTATTTATTATTTCCTTTTTTACGCTTAATTTGAGTTTCATTTGCTCTGCTTTTTCTCAACAGGAAAAGTGAGGCAATTGATTTAAGGGCTGTTTTCTAATATTAGAATTTAGTCCCATAAATCTCTGTTAGTACTGTGTTAGCTGTATTCCCTAAATTTCAGTATATCATGTTTCCATTTTCATTCATCTCAGAATGCTTTCGAATTTTCTTTTTGATTTGTTTCTTTGACCTATAGTTTATTTAGAAGTGTAGTATTTAGTTTACAAATATCTGAGATCTTTCTGTTAACTGATTTTTAATTTAAATCCATTGTAGTCAGAGAACATCCTTTTTATAATTTGAATGCTTTTAAATTTGTTAAGATTTGTTTTAGAACCCACATTGTGGTCTATCTTGATAAAAGTTCTGTTTACTCAGGAAAAAAGTACATACTGTGCTTTTGATTTCAGGTCAAAATCATTTGGTAGTGTTCAAGTCTTTTCTATCCTTTACTGATTTTGTCTATTCTTACCATTATTGTTAGGGACTTTGTAGGAGTACTTTTGTATGCTTGATACAAGTCCATTATTACATAAATGATTTGCAATTGGCTTTGTTTTCATTTTCTTAATGGTACCTTTTGGAAAGCAAAACTTTTCAATTTGAATGAAGTCATTTATCTATTTTTCTTCTATGTATGGGCTTTTGATGTTATATCTGTGAACATTTTGCCTAACCCCAGATTTTCTTCTGTGTTTAA
Organism: Ursus maritimus; assembly: GCF_017311325.1. Taxonomy (NCBI): domain Eukaryota; kingdom Metazoa; phylum Chordata; class Mammalia; order Carnivora; family Ursidae; genus Ursus; species Ursus maritimus. The sequence continues at coordinate 26,100,271 of NW_024424453.1, forward strand.
TTCTAGAAGTTTAATAGTTTAATATTGTAAGTAATAGTATATGGACCATCGTTTAAGTTAATTTTTGTGTATGTTGTGATATAAGGGTGTACATCTACTTTTTACATATAGGTATTAATTTGTCCAAGCACCATTTGGTGAAATGCTCCCTTCCTCCGGTTGAATTTCCTTGTAGTTTTTGGATTTTTTTCTTTTTATAATAATTTTTTTATTATGTTATGTTAGTCTCCATACAGTATATCCTTAGTTTTTGATGTAATGTTCCATGATTCGTTATATGCGTATAACACCCAGTGCACCCTGCAGTATGTGCCCTCCTTAATACCCATCACCGGCCTATCCCAATCCCCCCACCCCCCTCCCCTCTGAAGCCCTCAGTTTGTTTCCCAGAGTCCATAGTATCTCATGGTTCATTCCCCCTTCTGTTTACCCCCCCCCTTCATTCTTCCCTTCCTTCTCCTACCGATCTTCCTACTTCTTATGTTCCATAAATGAGTGAAATCATATGATAATTGTCTTTCTCTGCTTGACTTATTTCACTTAGCATTATCTCCTCCAGCCCCGTCCATGTTGCTGCAAATGTTGCGTAATTGTTCTTTCTGATGGCTGAGTAATATTCCATTGTATATATGGACCACATCATCCTAATCCAGTCATCTGTTGAAGGGCATCTCGACTCCTTCCACGATTTAGCTATTGTGGACAATGCTGCTATGAACATTGGGGTGCATATGGCCCTTCTCTTCACTACGTCTGTATCGTTGGGGTAAATACCCAGTAGTGCAATGTCTGTGTCATAGGGTAGCTCAATTTTTAACTTTTTAAGGGACCTCCACACTGTTTTCCAAAGTGTCTGTACCAACTTGCATTCCCACCAACAGTGTAAGAGGGATCCCCTTTCGCCACATCCTCTCCAACATTTGTTTCTTGCCTTGTCAATTTTTGCCATTCTAACTGACGTAAGGTGGTATTCAATATGGTTTTGATTTGAATTTCCCTGATGGCTAATGATTTTGAACATTTTTTCATGTGTCTGTTAGCCATTTGTATGTCTTCATTGGAAAAGTGTCTGTTCCTATCTTCTGCCAATTTTTTGATTATTTGTTTCCCGTGTATTGAGTTTGAGAGTTTCTTTGTAGATCTTGGATACTAGTCTTTTATCTGTCGTATCATTTGCAAATATGTTTTCCCATTCCATGGGCTGCCTCTTAGTTTTTTTGACTATTTCGTTGGCTGTGCAGCAGCTTTTTATCTTGATGAAGTCCCACAAGTTCATTTTTTCTTTTGTTTCTCTTGCCTTTGGGGATGTGTCATGAAAAGTTGCTTTGCCCATGTTCTCCTCTAGGATTTTGATGGATTCCTGTCTCACATCGAGGTCTTTCATCCATTTGGAGTTTATCTTTGTGTATGGTGTGAGAGAGTGGTCAAGTTTCATTCTTTTGCATGTAGCTGTCCAATTTTCCCAGCACCATTTATTGAAGAGACTGTCTTTTTTCCACTGGATGTTTTTTCCTGCTTTGTCAAAGATTAGTTGCCCAAGGAGCTGAGGGTCCATTTCTGGGTTCTCTATTCCATTCCATTGGTCTATGTGTCTGTTTTTGTGCCAGTACCATGCTGTCTTTGTGATCACAGCTTTGTATTGTAGCTTGAAATGCGGCAACGTGATGCCCCCAGCTTTGTTTTTCCTTTTCAGCAATTCCTCGGCGATTCGGGGCCTTTTCTGGTTCCACACAAATTTAAGGGCTGTTTGTTCCGGTTCTTTGAAAAATGTCATTGGTATTTTGATCGGGATGGCATTGAAAGGGTAGATTGCTCTGGGTAGCATAGACATTTTAACTATGTTAATTCTTCCGATCCATGAGCATGGAATATTTTTCCATCTTTTTGTGTCTTCTTCAATGTCTTTCAAGAGTGATTTGTAGTTTCTAGAATAGAGATCCTCTACGTCTCCTGTTAATTCCGAGATAACGTATGATTTTTGGTGCTACTGTAAATGGAATGGATTCCCTAATTTCCCTTTCTTCAGTCTCATTGTTTGTGTATAGAAATGCAACTGATTTCTGAGCATTGATTTTGTATCCCGCCACATTACTGAATTGCTCTCTAAGTTCTAGTAGTTTGGGGGTGGAGTCTTTTGGGTTTTCCATATAGAGTATCATGTCATCTGCTAATATGACATTTTGACTTCTTCTTTGCTGATTTGGATACCTTTTATCCCTTTTTGTTGTCTGATTGCTGTTGCAAGGACTTCTAGTACTATGTTGAATAATAGTGACGAGAGTGGGCATCCTTGTCGAGTTCCTGATCTTAAGGGAAAGGCTTCCAGCTTTTCCCCATTGAGAATGGTATTTGCTGTAGGCTTTTCCTAGATGGTTTTTATGAGATTGAGGAATGTACCCTCTATCCCTACACTCTGAAGGGTTTTAATCAGGAAAGGATGCTGTATTTTGTCATATGCTTTTTCTGCATCTATTGAGAGGATCATATGATTTTTGGCTTTTTCCTGCTGGATAAAATCTATGACACTGATAGATTTGCGAATGTTGAACCACCCTTGCATCCCAGGGATGAATCCCACTTGGTCATGATGAATAATCCTTTTAACATACTGTTGGATTCTGTTAGCCAGGATCTTGTTGAGAATTTTGGCGTCCATATTCACCAGGGATATCGGTCTGTAATTCTCGTTTTTGATGGGGTCTTTGCCTGGTTTGGGGATCAAGGTAATACTGGCCTCATAGAATGAGTTTGATAGTTTTCCTTCTGTTTCTGTTTTTTGAAACAGCTTCAGGATAATAGGTATTATTTCTTCTTTGAATGTTTGGTAGAATTCCCCGGGGAATCCATCAGGCCCTGGACTCTTGTTTTTGGGGAGGTTTTTGATCACTGCTTCAATCTCTTCATAATTAATTGGTCTGTTTAAATAATCAGTTTCTTCCTGTTTCAGTCTTGGTAGTTTATAGGTTTCCAGAAGGCATCCATTTCTTCCAGGTTGTTTTATTTATTGGCATAAAGCTGTTGATAAAAGTTTCTAATGATCTTTCCTATTTCATTGGTGTTGGTTGTGATCTCTCCCCTTTCATTCATAATTTTATTAATCTGGTTTCATTCTCTATTCTTTTGAATGAATCTGGCCAGTGGCTTATTAATCTTATTTATTCTTTCAAAGAACCAGATTCTGGTTCTGTTGATCTGCTCTACTGTGCTCCTGGTTTCTAATTCATTGATCTCTGCTCTAATCTTTATCAACTGCCTTCTTGTGCGTGGGTTAGGCCTGTTCTTCTGTTCCAGCTCCAGTTTCTTGAGGTGAGAATATAAAAACTGCATTTTAGATTTTTCTGTTTTTTTGAGTGAGGCTTGGATGGCTATGTATTTTCCCCTTAGGACCGCCTCTGCAGTGTCCCATAAGTTTCGGACTGATGTGTTTTCATTCTCTTTGGTTTCCATAAATTGTTTAAACTGATTTTTAATTTCCTGGTTTACCCAATCACTCTTGAGCAGGATGGTTCTTAGTTTCCAGGTGTTTGAGTTTCTTCCAAATTTTTCCTTGTGATTCTGTTCCAGTTTCAAAGCACTGTGGTCTGAGAATATGCAGGGAATAATCTCCGTCTTTTGGTGTCGGTTGAGACCTGTTTTGTGACCCAGTATATGGTCTATTCTGGAGAAAGTTCCATGTGCATTCGAGAAGAATGAGTATTCTGTTGTTCTGGGGTTTAGAGTTCTGTATATATCTATGAGGTCAATCTGGTCCAGTATGTCATTCACATCTCTTGTTTCTTTGTTTTGTTTTTGTTTTTTTTAAAGTAGGCTCTGGGCCCGGCGCGGAGCCCAACAAGGGGCTTTAACTCCCAAGCTTGAGATCAAGACCTGAGCTGAGATCAAGAGCTGGACAGTTAACTGAGCCACCCAGGCACCCGCCCCCTTCCTTAAGTAATCTGTACATCCAACATAGGGCTCAAACTCACGACCCCTAGATTAGGAGTGCCATGCTCTACTGACTGAGGCAACAAGGTGCCCCTTCTTGGAGCTTTTCTTTAAATGAACACAAATGAAAAGATAATTTATGGTATTTCTAATAGTCTACCCTTACACCCATACCATCTATATTGACCATAGTAACTTTAGAGTAATTTTTTGGGGGGCCTTTGAGATATAATTAATGTGGAATATATAAGTTTAAGTTGTACAGTGTGATGCTTTGATTCACATATATATTGTAAAGTGATTACCGGTATAAGGTTACTTAACACCTCAGTCATCTCAAATAAATACCTTTATTCATGGTGATTACATTTAAGTTTTACTTTCTTAGCAACTTCCAAGTGTGTAATAAATAGAGTTTTACTAACTGTAGTCACAATACTGTACATTAGCTCTCCAGAATTTATTCATCTTATAACTGGAAGTTTGTACTCTTTAACTAACATCTCCCCATTTCTCTCCCCCCTTCTCCCCCGAGCCTCTGGCAACCAGCATTCTACTCTATTTCTATGAGTTTGGCGTTTTTGGATTCCACATATAAATAGAGCACACAGTATTTGTCTTTTAGAGTATGCTTTTAAAATTAGGTTGCCTTAAATACTCCTACTTTGTTCTTTTTCAAAATTGTTGTGACAATTATAGATTCTTTGCATTTCTGTATAAATTTTTGGGTCACCTTGTCAATTTTTACATAAAAGTTTGCTGGAATTCTGATGGAGAATATAATGGCTCCGTAGACCAATTTGGAGAGCATTGCGTTCTTCACAGTATTGAATCTTCCAACCTATGAATATAGATTGTTATCTCCATTTGTTTAGGTATTCTTTAATTTCTCTTAGCTTTTTTTTTTATGATTTTCCAGGTATAAGTCTTGCACTACTTTTGTTAAATTTATTTCTAAGTGTTTTCATTTTTTGTTCTATAGTAAATGAAATTTTTTTTCTTAATTTTGCTTCTAAATTCTTCCTTATCAATATATAAAAATGCAGTTCTGTTCTGTTTTTATATTTCTCCAGAATTACAAGATACTTTTATTTTTTGTATCCTTTTGATATTTTGTTTATTTTTACAAGTTATTTAAGATTTTGCACATACAGATTGTATGTGAATAAAGACTTTCTATTCTTTCTAAGTCTAAAGAGTTTTTCTATGTCTTTTACAGGTTATTTAAGATTTTGCACATACAGATTGTATGTGAATAAAGACTGTTTTTATTCTTACTTTCTAAGTCTAAAGTCTTTTTCTATGTCTTTACTTTCTTTCTTTTTTTAACCTTATTGCACTGGCTATAGAATCTCCAGTAAAAAACTGAATAAAAGTAGTACGAGAGGACAGCTTTCCATTTTTTCTGATTCTGTAGGGAAAAGAATCAGTCTTTAATGTCATTAGCTTTTAAGTTTTATATTGATATCCTTTAGCAGGAGGAGGAAATTCCCCTCTAGCCTAATTTTGTTTATTGTTTCTATCATGATTGATTTCATTTTTTTGTTTCAGTTAAGATGAAAATACAGATTTTTTCCTTTATTCTGTTCTATTAATTGATCTTCAGATATTAGACCAGTTTTGCATTCTGGAAGAAATTCTACATGATCATGATACGTAATCCTTTTTTTTTTGTGCTGCTGGTTTCAGTTTGCTAATATTATGTTAAGGATTTCTGTGTCTATAATTTTAAGGGGGATATTAATCTAGTTACTGGCCTTATCAAATACTCTGGGAAGTGTTCCCTTCTGCTCTATTTTCTAAAAGTTTATGAAAGATTGGTATTATTTCTTTTTTATAATTTGATAAGATTCACTAGTGAAGCCCTTTAAGCCTAGGGGTTTTTTTGGGTGACGATTTTTAATTACTGATTAAATATCTTGTTACAAACCTATCCCAGTTTTTCTGTTTGTTGATTCATTGTGGTAATTTGTGTCTTTCAGACCGTATGTTCATTTCATGTATGTTGCTGCCTTACTGGCATAGTATTGCTCATGGTATTTCCTTACCATTTTTTTTTTTTTTTAAGATTCTTATTTTATTTATTTTAGTGAGAAAGAGCACACACAAGCAGGGGAAGGGGTAGAGGGAGAGAGAATCTAAAGCCTACTCTGCGTCAAGCACAGAGCCCACCATGGTGCTTGATCTCAGGACCACAAGATCATAACCTGAGCTGAAACCACGAGTCGGATATTTAACTGACTAAGCCACCCAGGCACCCCACGATCCTCTTCATTTTTGTAGGATTGGTAGTGATGTCTGCTTATTTCTTGTTTGTAGTTTGTGTCATCCTTCTTGTCTTGGTCAGTCTAGCTAAAGGTTTATCAGTTTTATTGCTCTTTTTTAAAGATTGAATATTTGGTTTCATTAACATTCTTTACATACTTTTTATTTCATTGATTTTGTTGTTAAATCTTTATTATTTCCTTCCATCTGATAGCTATAGTTTTAATTTTTCATCTCTTTCTAGTTTCTTAAGATAGAAACTCAGGTTACTGATCTTATATCCTTCTTCCTTATCTAGCATTTTAAGCTGTGAATTTCCCACAAAGCACTGTTTTCACGACATCCCAGGACTGTTGATGTGCTGTATTTTAATTCTTATTCCGTACAAATTGTTTCCTTATTTCTTTATTATGCATGGGTTATTAATATTAAGTCTTTTAATTTTCAGGTATTTGGAGGTTTCCCCTAATTTCTGTTGCTAACTTCTAACTTACTTTTGTTGTAGTTACTAAACATACTTTAAGGGATTTTAATCATTTTACATTTAATGGGACTTGATTTTCCCCCAACCAGTTGAGTTATTGAAAAAAAAAAAATATTTCCATGCCAGAATGTGATAGATTTCTACTGTTTTAACACAAAGGTTAATAATTTTTTATGAATAAATTCTTCTCAGTTATTTTTGGTTGATTTTCAGAAAACTAAAATGATTGTTTTTGTCTTTTTAGTCATTTTTTGGGGGAGAACGTTTCCCAACCACTTCACTCTCCCATTTCCTCACCTTCATTTCTTAAAGATGTTTTCTCTTGGTATGGAATTCAAGGTTGACATTTTTCGGTTCTTTAGCACTTTTAAAGGAATTGATTCACTCACTGTGGTTTCCTTGTTTCCAACTAGAAAGAAATCTGTTGTCATTCTTTTCTTATATGCTTTGTAGTTAATTTATCTTTTGCTATTGTTGCATGTAAGAGTTTTGTCCCTACAGCTAATTTTAACCCCTTTTGTTATGATTCCTTTGGTGTCATTTTCTTAATGTTTCTTTCATCTCTTCCATGCTCTCCTCTCGCCTCTCGAATGTATATACTTGTTATAACAGCTGTTTTAATATTCTTACAAATATTCATCCACTTTTTTCTGAGACACAATTATGTGTGATCCTTTCAAGACTTGTTTTTAAGGTTTGTTAAGTGGACCCAAGGAACATTTTATCTAAGACTAATTTCCTCCTGATACTAAGTTAATAACATTTTCTGTACTAGACTCAATGCCCTATGAATTACAGGGTTTTTCTACTCTGGCTCATTGGAACACAAAATATCCTAAGCCCTGTGTGTGCTGTCTCCTTTTCCATTCTTTCCCCAGGCTTGGGTGTTTTGTTCACATGTGTATGCTCTGTACTACTCAGTTGAAGAGGTGATAGGGTCTTTGTGCAGATCCTCAGAGCTTACTCTCCCTGTACATCTCTCCCCTCTTTTTACTTTGCCTTGTAAAAATCTAGCCACTTTGTCCTCTGGAGTCCCAGATCTTTCTCCTCAAGGTATATACCAAGGCTTTGCCTTGGTTCCTCTGCCACTCCTGCTACTTGGCAGGCACCAATCTGGTGCAATCTTAAGAATTACCTTTTTAATTTAATTTAATTTAATTTAATTTAATTTAATTTAATTTAATTTATTTGAAAGAGACCACACCACATCAGGGAGCCGACCCAGGGCTCTGTCCCAGAACCCTGGGATCATGACCTGAGCTGAGGTCAGACACTGACTGAGCCACCCAGGCGCCCCAAGTATAACCTTATTTGTCTTACGGATTACCTTATTACCTCTCAAAGATTACTTTCCTTCTGTGCCTGATAGCCAACATCTTAAAACCATTATTTTGTATGTTTCATGCAGTTCTTTAAGTGGATATATAAATCCTGTCCATCATGGCTCAGCCATGCAGTCTTGAGTACAGAACACGTATTATTTCTTATTGTTTTACCTCAGCCTTCAGCACTAAAATAATGTAGTTTTGTTTTAGAGATTCACCGTTATCGAGTCTTGCCAAAGCTTTCAACCTGTTATCCTCATAGAAACAAAAATTCTTTAATTTTCTGTTACCTTATTGATTTTTTTTTAATGAGGCCTTAAATAAACTAGTATTGGATCTGCCACAGCTTACTTTTGATACATTAAAATTTCAACTGCTCATAACAGGATTGCAAGCAGTTGAGAATGTGACCTGTCTTTGAAAGTTATCAGTAGAGATACCAATCATTGATATTTCTGCAAGTATTGCTTAATCTACTTTGTTGATTAAGGGACGATGTTACCGCATATACATACTAGAAGTAGAAGGTGCTGTACAGTGATGGCACTTTAATGCCTTGAGTTTTACTTGCCACCTTAATGTCAAATAAATATTGAATATTAATCTTTACACTGCTAGATGTAACTACTAGTTTATAGGAAATATGAAAAATAGAAGAGCCTTTTGTTTGACTCAGTCTTCATGGTCTTGTTTTAGTCCAGAATGTGATAACTTATACAGACAAAATGACCCAGTTCCTTCAACAAATAAATGGCATATAGTAAGAACAAGTGGATATAAAAATAGAATTAAAAATATTGGTTATAAAAAAGTATATTCATGATATGTACATAGATACATATTTAGTAAACAAGATATACCCGTAGACTGTTGAAGGGACATTTAGTGAATTAGAATATAATACTGAGGAATTAATCCAGGCAAAGGGATATGTAACAACATTTCTAATCCATGGGTGATTGAGAGGCTTCATAACTCCTTTACATAGGATTTCAAAAGAAAAGAGAAGTATTGGAAAGAAGTAGTATTAATGAGATAACTGAAATTTTATAAAATTGGTTAAAAAAATAGAATTGTCAGATTGGAAAGACTTACAGGTGTTGAGGTTAAGAAAAATATTTCACATCTAGAGATACCATAGTCAAAGTACTTAATACCAAAGATGATGAGAAAGTCTTAAAAGCTACCAAAAAGGAAACAGTGTCTGTTATTTCGGTGATGGTTAAGAGTTAAAAAGTTATTAGGCCTTAAGAATGTATAATGGAAGAAGAGGTAACAGAGGAAAGATTTCAACAATTTTGAAAAGATGAAAAATGGGTGTCTGTTGTGTTCTAGTTGTCTTTCATCTTTTTATACTACAGTGAAACATTTTAGAATAATGTCTTCAGAGCAATTCTTACACAATACTGTGGTATGATTTATCCTGAGCAAATGGCCATTTTTAAATTTTAGTCGTATGGACTATGAGAAACAAACTGAGGGCTTCAGAGGGGGGGGGGTGGGGGAATGGGATAGACTGGTGATGGGTAGTAAGGAGGGCACGTATAGCATGGTGCACTGGGTGTTATACGCAACTAATGAATCATCGAACTTTACATCAGAAACCAGGGATGTACTGTATGGTTACTAACATAATAAAAAAACATTTAAAAAAATTAAATTTTAGTCGTCTTCCTAATATTTCATTTTTGACCTAACCTGTGTGTCAGGTTGATAGTTAAATAAATGTGAATATAAGTTGAAGATACTGTTCTTTAAAAGTTAATGTATTTTTGACAGTAAACCTTTAATCTTATGTCTAAACTTATGTTAATAGTAAAATATTAAGGAGTAATGCAGGGTAGCAGATAGCCATGTCACCTGCTCTGTATGAGACTCAGGGATGCAATGCCTTTCTGTGTATTTTGTCACTATTTTCACTAATAGTTAATGCAACAAAAATGAGATGGAAAACATTTCCAATTTTTTTTATAAAGCTAGAACATTTCTAATGCATTTTAAGTAACTCTGATCATCCTGAAATAATTAAGTGAAAGATCTGGATTTAAACTAGAGAGTTTCAGCTCTTCAGGTCTGCTTTTAAACATTCCTGCCTCATAGAAGCCTTCTTGACCTCATCATCTCCCCTCCATCAGTTTATGTGCTTCTGTGTTCCCTGTACTGCCCTTTACTAACATTTAACATTTATTAAAGATAATATTTATTTTAATCATCTTTCTTTAAGTTAAGGTCTTTATTCTTTAGTTCTTGTTCTCAGTCTAATAAAGGATACAGTATATCCTTTCACTAATTCTTTGGCTGTTCTTTTTTCACTTGGGCTATTTTTTTAAAAAAAAATCCATATAGTTCTGTTTTGGAAAATGTAATTTTTTAAGCCAAATATTAATGACAGAATTGGTTGAGACATAAATTCATTTTGTGCTACAATTTAGATAGCAGCCGTCTTGGCCCTTGTAATTATTTCTCACTTTAGAGCTCTCGTGAGATTCCTTGTACGTGAGAGATAATTTTAAGTGTCAAAACACCCATATTAGCCAAGAGTTATTCTCCAAAATTTATATTGCAGTCATTTTAATTTAGTCTACTTCCTTACTGAGAAAGCATCTATAAGAGTAGTACAAGAAACATTTCATTAAAATTCACTAGAGTTAAATTTCATTTTGTTGTAAGCAGAAAATAATTTGAATTCCATCTGCCAAGACAGTAATCCAAAATGAAAATTTAAAGTCCAGATATTAAATTAAAGGGTCACATCTCCCAAAAAGGCACATTAATTCTGAGGATCAGTAAATTAGATAAGTTTTGCATAGAAATGAACATAATCGTTTTTTAAGCTGTAAAATAGAGTTAAAAAGGATTAATAATGGGGTGCCTGGGTGGCACAGCGGTTAGGCGTCTGCCTTCGGCTCAGGGCGTGATCCCGGCGTTGTGGGATCGAGCCCCACATCAGGCTCCTCTGCTGTGAGCCTGCTTCTTCCTCTCCCACCCCCCCTTCTTGTGTTCCCTCTCTCGCTGGCTGTCTCTATCTCTGTCGAATAAATAAATAAAATCGTTTAAAAAAAGGATTAATTACCACAGAATTATTATTTTCTAGGGTTTTTTTTTTCTTTTTGAGTTCGAAAGTAAAATGTATCCTGACTTCAATTTTAGTTGTTCATTTCAAGGCCCCTATACCAGAATTAGGAAAATTAGTTCATCTTATGATTGCCTTTATACTTTACCCCTGTTGTACAAACTTTTTTACCCCCTGCTTTAATCTTTGCTTTGGAAACTCCCAAACATCTAGGGGTTAAACATTACTTTTCTAAATGGACTGAGGCTGTTGGCAATAGAGATTAAGGTGTTAAAAAGAAATTTAATATGAAAATCAAGAATTAGAGATATATTTCAAAACATACTGTGTTTTTATTTTACACTTCATCTGAAATAGAATGTTAGCTCATAGAGGGCAGGAAAGCTGTATCTGGTAATAAAAGGATATGACAGAACTAACACCACAGGTGCTTGAAAGAATAATTGTTGTTTGTATTTAGAGCAAAACGAAGGCATTGTAAGCATAGAGATGACCACAGATCTGTAGATACTGATGTACTTGAGCTCTTTGGACTAAGGAAGAACTCATTCGTGGACCACACTAGAAGATTAGTTATTGGTATGGGCCTTCAATAATAATAGAAAGTAATAGTGTCTTTTGCTGCATAACAAATTACAAAACTTGGCAAAAGAAGGAACAGTTATTATCATAATTTCTGTGGGTCAGGAATTTGGGAGCAGCCTACCTAGGTGGTTTTAGCATAAGTCTTCTCATCAGATTGCAATCAAGACTTTGGTCCAGACTACAGGCCTTTGAAAGTTTGTCTGGGGTTGAAGTACTTGTTTATAAAATGACTTACTCACATGGCTGTTGGTAGAAGACCCCAGTTACGACATGGAATTCTCTATACGGCAGCTAGAATGTCCTCAGGACATGGCTTAGAGACTGATCCAAGAGAGAGATTACCCTTTATGCAGATAGGAAAACTGACCGTCAGTTAAAATTAATTATTGGCTCTGGAGCTATATAAATCAGTTTGTATGAATTGCAAAACATGGTTTGTGAAAACAAGTTGAGGAAGATATCTACAAGACACTATTTATGTAAAGTTTTAAAATATGTAAAATTATACATAAGAAGTTAAGCATAAAGATACAGAAGAGAATGGTAGTCATTGAACCAAGAATAGTCATATATTCTTTGGGAGGGAGATGCATCAGTAAGAGGTATACAGGAAGTTTCAACTGTAATATTTTATTTCTTAACTCAATAGTGGATACACATATATTCATTTTATTTTCTGTATATTCAGTATTATAATCCTCTAAGAACATTCTTTCATAATTGTAGTAAAGCAGTTTTTTCTGCTGTATTGTCTGTAAATGTTTAGATTGATGACACTTAATTAAAAGATTATAATAGTAAACATTTTTGGAAGGTTTATTAGGTGCCTGGCACAGTTCTAAGTATTTTACTTTAAGTGATTTCATTTCTGTGAGCTCTAGGCTAGGTACAGTTATTATTTCTATTTTATAAATAAAATCTAAGAAAGAGGGAAGTAACTTGCCTAAAGCTACACAGCTAGTAAATAGTGGAACTAGGATTTGAACTTAGTATGTTTTGCTCCAGAGCCATTAGCCTCTATGCTATAGAATCTCTCCGTAAGAAAAGGTATTGGGGCGCCTGGGTGGTTCAGTCAGTTAAGCCTCTGACTCTTGATTTCAGCTTAGGTCATGATCTCAGGGTCATGAGATTGAGACACTCATCGGGTTCCATGCTGAGCGTGGAGCCTACCTAAGATTTTCTCTCTTCTTCTCCCCCTCGTCCCCGCTAGTGCGTGCTCTCTCTTGCTCGCTTGCTCTTTCTAAAAAAAAAAAAAAGGAAGAAGAAAGAAAGAAAGAGAAAGGTACTAAAAAATGTAGGAAATCTAAAGATTGTGATTTAGTAGTATGGCTTTGAAGAGAAAATTTCTCACATTTTTATTCTTGAGCAATGGCAGGGAATTAGAAGGAACTGAGGTTTATTTAAGTATAGAATTAAATACCAGAATGCTAGCACCTTACCTATTTTGTCACAAAAGAGAAACTAAGAAAAGCTCCTTAATATTAAAATTCTAGCTAGGGGCGCCTGGGTGGCATAGCGGTTAAGCGTCTGCCTTCGGCTCAGGGCGTGATCCCAGTGTTATGGGATCGAGCCCCACATCAGGCTCTTCCGCTATGAGCCTGCTTCTTCCTCTCCCACTCCCCCTGCTTGTGTTCCCTCTCTCGCTGGCTGTCTCTATCTCTGTCAAGTAAATAAATAAAATCTTTAAAAAAAAATTAAAATTCTAGCTAAATTATTGCCAGATTAATAATTAATTGACAGATGATTGCCTTATATAAATGGAGATTTAAAAATTACCTAAAATTTTAACTTATTGACGTATAGTAAATCAGAAACCTTGAAGATCAACCTACAAAAGAAAGTTAAGATTTACCTTATCATATTTAATATGATTTTTTAAAGCTATAGCTAATAACTTGTTGAAAGATCAGGTAAAAATATTAAAATTGTGTTTGTTCATGGTTCACAGATTTTACAGTAGGAAAATCATCCCAGGTGGATTATATTAGATGCTTATAGTGAGATGAAAAGCCATGTGGGCATGGTGCCAAAAACCTGACTTTGGTACACTTCACAGTATAGTCACCAAGATTGTTCCCATTGTGACTAAATGAATTACTAGTTCGATTACTTTGAGGTTTTGGTTTTGTGAACTGTTGCATATTTTCAAATAATACAGGCTTCTGTCATTTTCCCTTGTAGATACTAATTTGTGTTTTGGTCATATTTATTTTCTCTTAATTAAATAGATGTATGCTAGTTTAAATTCACGATTAGAGAAACAATTTTTGAGTTCTACATAATTCTGTATTTGGATGATGGTATGCTGGTTTCCTCAGATTTAACATGTTTGTTGACTCCATAATAGTTGTGAGGCTTTCAGAGAGCTCCAAGTGCCATTTCCTAGTCCAGTGAAAATTAGATGACTTCCAGAATTGCTTTTCAGTTTGATACTGATAATTTTTATTTTATAGAAAGCATCTAGGGGCCCCTGGGTAGCTCAGTCGGTGAAGCATCTGCCTTTGGCTCAGGTCACGATCTCAGGGTCTTGGGATCAAGCACCACATCTGGCTCCCTACTCAGCAGGGAGTCTCCTTCTCCCTCTCCTTCTGCTTGTGCGCGCGCTCTCTCTCTCTCTCTCTCAAATAAATAAAATCTTAAAGAAAAAAGAAAACATCTAAAAACCAAGATATTCAAATTGGAGGATTTTCGAGAGTGCAGATATAAATACAGCATTAGGAATAATATTAATATTTATTACTTGCTGATAATTAGTATGAAGTACATTCTATTTTTGGATGTTAATCTGAGGTTTGTCTGGGTTGTTTTTTTTTTTTTTTTTCTCCTCTAGTGATGCTATTGCTGAGATTAGAGCCATTTGTATTGAAGAAATTGGAGTATGGATGAAAATGTATAGTGATGCCTTCCTAAATGACAGTTACCTAAAATATGTTGGCTGGACTCTTCATGATAGGGTAAGTTACTCTGTTCCAGACTTTCATAAAAAATATGCTTGTATTGAGGTACTAGAATGCTAGGAATTAAGATGTCAGTGGTTGGTTTTTTAAGAGTTGTAATAATATGGAAAATTAAGATGATATACCTGAATAACTGTTCACTTGGTGACCATGACAAAACTTGAGACTTTGGCCCATGTGGAAACTCTGTCTTATTTAGTTGTAATACTGTCTTAAACCAAGTTGACAACCTGGTAGATCTATAAAGTTTTAAGAGACTATAGCATCCTAAGAAAATCATTGTAATCTTTTTCTAGTTTGGAATCAAAGGAAATTCTGTGTTTCTCTTAATGTATAACAACAAAACACTTTTTTCTTTTGAATTTGTTAAGGTCATACCACCGTAGAGTGTTTTATAAGAGTTGAATAGATTTATTGGATTCTAGAATATTTTATCTAAAACTCCATTTTTATTTCTGTGCCTTTAGAAAAGGCTCTCATTTAAAAGGAATCCCACATTATCGAATCCTGAATAAGTAATCCTCAAAATAATCAAGGGTAGGAGTGACAAATTATTGGAATTTTTATATTGAATGACCCAACATTCTATAACTTGAATTGCCAGATACAAGTACAGAAACCTTACAATTTATTTTAAGCTGTTGTTTTCCATTATTTGAATTATTAAAAGTATCATAACTATTAGAAGACATTTTTAATGCAATTATATTCTTAGACTTTTAAATCAATTTTGGTAATATTCTAACACTTATTTTTATATATTACTATTAACAGCCTGTAGAGCATTTACTTTTTAAATAGCACCATGCGCCTAAGTGGCTCAGTCTGTTGAGTATCTGACTCTTTGATTTCTGCTGGGGTCATGATCTAAGGGTTGTGAGAAGGAATCCCGTGTCAGGCTCAGCACTAGGCAGGGAGTCTGCTTGAGATTCTTTTTCTCCCTTGACCTCTGCCCCTCCTCTCAGCCCCCCCTCATGAGCACGCACACACTCTCTAAAATTAATAAGTAAATCTTTAAAAAATAAATAGCAGCGTGCTAAAAGTATTATCGAAGGTATTTTGAAAACCACAAAATTATGTATATTATAATAAAACAGCCCTTGGGAATTTTACAGGCCATTTTTGCTGTAAGAGCTCAGAGTACAGGGAGGGGGATCATCACAAATTGGCTGTTTAACTTCATAATTACTTATTTTTAATTGATGATTAAAAGGTGCTCTTATCCCCTACTTTATTTGGAGGAATAGTCAGTTAGTACATAGTGAATTTTTTCTTGAATATTTATCTTCCCTAGCATTTCAAAATTCTTTTCTCTACACTGATAAAACCCCAAGTGTGATCCTAGATTTTCTTTTTCTAATCCTCAGGCGGAATTTGGCCTTGTACAGCTAAGCCTCATCTCAGGTGTATCCAATTAAATTGTATACATGGTGAGAAAAAGTAGAATTATACAGCATGTCCTCACAGGTGTACACACATGGATGGCTAAATCCAACAAGATAAACTTTTTAGTAGGAATACATTTCAAGTTCTGCATTTTATTCCCCACTACTGCCATACCAGTTTTTCTCCTCTGGGAAAAACACAGATTTTTTTTTGTGGCTTACCAAAAAAGTAAACACCATTATTTTAAAACGAATCATTAAACTCTGTTTGTAGAAGCTTTCTGTCCAGATAAAGGAAGAGAGAGGTAGGTTTTGTTTATTGTTGATAAAATGATATAAGGATACTGTTTTCAGTAGAATGTTTTTATAAACCTCTTTTACAATCTCCTATTCATTTAGAAAAGCTTTAAGTATTAATCCCTTCTCAGCTTTCCTTTTTGACATTCTAATGTCACTCTAATCTTGTACTTTTTTTTTTCCCTCTGAGGGGTGTTGCTTTCTCTCCTTCTAATCATCCATTTGAAACTGCTTATTCTATAGGCTGTGGCCTATGAACTGATAAAATTCCTGTCTTTTTTTCCGTAAGATTACATTGTAATTGTAAATTGCATTTTTTTTCAGTTTTATTGAGATAATAATTGACATAACATTATATTAGTTTAAGGTGTACAACATAAAGATTCGATTCTCCTCTGTCTTGATTTTAGAATATCAGTCTACCCTCCTCAGTAAGACAGACTTTTTTTTTTGGTACTGCTGGTCTATATAAATTTTATAGTATAAGTTTTAGTTATTAGAAAGACAGCTAATTTCTAACAACTATAAATGAGTTATTTATTAGATATTCAGTATGTCTTTCTGTTGACCAAAATTTGTTTCTAAATTCTCTAACCATTGGTATTTTAGTTCTTTCATTGTTGGTGACACAGACTAGGTCTAATTTAAACACAACTATCGTAATCTCTGTGTTCTAGACCTAATATCTCAGTCTTTTTATATTTATACTCATGACCGTAAATTACCTTTCTCTTTCCTTTACGGTTTGTCAGTATTGCTCTGTATTGCTTTCACTTTTAGCTTATGTGTACGGTTCTACTTTTTAAATTTTCATTTATTTTTTCAGAGAGGGGGAAGGGGCAGAGGGAGAGAGAGACTCTTAAGCAGGCTCCACACCCAGCACGGAGCCCGACACAGGGCTTGGTTTGACAGCCCTGAGATCATGACCTGAGCTGAAATCACGAGTTGGACACTTAACCAACTGGCCACCCAGGCACCCCCAGTTCTTCTACTTTCTTGTATATCCTTGGTTCCTCATATCAAAATCTCTTAGAGCTTGGGTGGGGTCTATTTTCTATTAGTCCACCCCATTTTCTCTTTTCTGTGTTGACTCATCCCATATTCTATTTCTTTCAAGTTCCCCCAAAACCTTTTTAGCTCTGTATTTGCCAAGCAAATGATACCTGATGCCTATCACCAGAGGTAGAAGTTCTAACACTTGTGCCCACTGAATCTTAATATCAGGTTCACCGAGGAAAAAGACAACACAGTCAAGCACTGGATGATTCAATGCTTTACTCACATGAGAGGGGACAGAGCAAGATTGGCTTCACTAGAGGGCACTGGTCCCCCAGGGCCAGTAGGTTCCAACCAGCAGTCAATACAGGGCAGCTTCCGTGCATGCACCTCCCTTATGCTACAGAACTGAGGACCCTGTCCCCTCCTCAGTAGTGAGTTTGGCCAGGTACCATATGACTCACATGTATAAGCAGGACAAGAGGACCCACACTGAGTCTGAAATAGGAAAGATATTCCCACATAAGGCATTTACCCCAGCCATGATTGCAAAGGCTTATCTCTTGATAATCAAAAGAAATGTTCTAGGCCCATGGTCCATTCTTAGCAGCCAAGTAAGAGGTCAAAAGACTGTGTATAGAGGACTGCCTTTCCCAACAGTCCACACCTCACCCCTGCTTGGCCACTAACGTGGCAGATAAAGCATATCAAGTCCTGTAGGATCATTGCCCACCCCAAACTTGGAGACAGAGTTGGGTCCAATAGGGTCTTTGAACAACCTATATGGATGTGGATTTCTCATAAAGCTTCCATGTTATTTGGTGATGGCACTTTACCAGGGTGATTAAGAGAGCCAGACCCAGAAGGATGATTAGGCTTTCCCGGAGAATTACCTTCAACTAGGAACCCCAAGTGTCTGGATTAAGCCAACTAAAAAGGTTAAAAAGTGAATCTGAGGGGATTGTGAATGTACTGCTAATAACCATCCCACTTGTGTGTGGATATTCACCAAATTTTTAATGTACCTGAATTGTTGACTTCTGCACAGCAAGAAATGCTGGCCAACATACAAACACCACCCTCTTCTGCCACCAGATGATTGAGAGCTGTCTGTCACCATGTAGCGTAGTGAGTTCAATGAATCTTGTTGATCTCGTATGGCTTAGACAGTAGCTTTAACTATTTCTGCCATGGTTAAGGACAGGTTATATACCATTTTTTCTAGGGCCTGTATACCTATACCCAGTATTAGAATTTGAATAATTGAATGAAACCAGTGGTTAATTTGTTTTCCCAGGAGGGAACTGCACCACTCTGTGGTGTGTTAGCAAAGTGGGTCCTTTCCAGCCCTCTGTGCAGTTCCTGACATGGATAACGAGGCAATAAAATCTTTCCTTGGAGGCATACATTCTGTTGTCCATTGGAGTCCACAGAGAAATAACGTAACCCAGAGGGATGCAGGTGACATCCGCCAAGGATTTGTTCTCATAATGCTGACTAGTTCAGTTGTATACAGTCTCAGCCTGCTTTTGCCTTGTGGTTGCAGAGAGAGAAAAGTTACATATTGGACTTACAGTTGTAAAAATGTCAGTATAGATCAGTAATAACCATTCTGGTACAGGGGTCTTTTTTCGCTCTTCTTCTATTATCATAGATAATAATATTAAAGCAGGAGATTCCGGAGTATGCCTGCATCTGAACCTGTATTGAAGGACTCACCTGGTGATTTGACCCATTGATAACTTGAGGAGGGTCTGAGTAGTTGTGTATTGACCAGGCCCATTATAGTGGGAGTGCAGGATAAGAGGGATTTTATTCTAGAATGATAAATCCAGCATTGGTTAAGTTTGCCTTCTTTCACTATGGCTGTACTGATTTTTATGAAGGTGTTGTACCAGGCATTCTGTAACAGAGGATTCTGTAGAAATGAAAAGAAAGAGTAATATTCCTACCTGTCTTTCACTCCATGAACCTCCTGAGGCTAGAGATGTGCTGGTCTACTACTTGGGGTGTTAGCTGCCTGGGTATTGCAACCCAGGCTGTCTGCCCCAATCCTGATGCTGCTGCCTTTTTGAGCACCCGGTGCATTGTTTCTTGACCCAGATTTAGTCTCCTCAGTTGGCCAATCCCAAAAGAGAGGTCATGTGCGGCACAAACTTGACATGTCCAGTAACATCACCCATCTGATTTGAAGGGTCAAAGTTTCCAACACTAATAGAAGGACCCTAGCACCATAGTACTTCTTTGTTGTGTCTCCCAACCTTGTGGTTTCCCATAGAAGGGAAGTGCCCAAGGGAAGTGTCACATCCAGATTAGAGTCGGGAGGCCATGTCCTGTGTGTTATGACAGTGGAATTGCAAACCACCCCAGAGACGTACACTCCAAGTGGAAAAAGAGTGATTGGTATACTGAGATTGGGATTTTGCAGGCACAGCCTCAACACATATCTGCCTACTCCACCCCTACTCCATCCAAGCTCAGTATCCAGTATGCATTGTAGGGCCATGTTTCCCTTGCACTGCAGTGCATTGTTTAGTAGCCATACAGCCCTAGTCAGATGAGGGTACCAATCCACTAGTAGGCTGTCTTGGTATTCTTTCTTTAGTTGCTGTGTAAATCAACCATTCATTCATTCAATGGCTCCATTGGCATGCTGGTGATAGTGTGCGTGGAAAGTACATTTCCGTAAGAATATGCCTGTTTGTTGTCTTACTTGAATAATGAAGGATATTCCTTGGTCGGAGTGAAATCTTATAGGGTACCCAAAAATATGACATAAATTTTGTTCAAGGACAGCTATGACAGTTTCAGCCAGCATCCAGATGTCAGACTGGAATAGCAGTACTATAGCCTGAGTATGTCTTAATGGCCATGAGGCATCATCTGTGCCCATGGCTGTAGTTTGGGGGTGCAGTGTGATCAATCTCCTAGACCCAAGTGGATCCCGGTCCTTGGTTAATATGTCCCAGTTCTCCTCCTGGATGATATGAGTATATTGAGAAGAATCACAAGGTTGCACTGCATCATTAGTCTTGGTGTCTTCCAGGGTCCTCTCTTGGGCTTTATCACATTTTTTGCATCTGGAATGGACTCCAATGTCCAGTTCATAGATGTACCCAGTGGGAGATTGTTGCAGCCTGCTTGGCACAAGCTGGATTGGCACAAGATTGCTATTTATGTTTTTATTTTAAAAGGTCTTTTGGGGTACCTGGGTGGCTCTGTCGTTGTGTCTGCCTTTGGCTCAGGTCATGATCCCAGGGTCCTGGGCTCGAGCCCCGCATCGGGCTCCTTCCCCAGCAGGAAGCCTGCTTTTCCCTCCCCCACGCCCCCTGCTTGTGTTCCCTCTCTCGCTGCCTCTCTCTCTGTCGAATAAATAAATAAAATCTTTAAAAAAAATAAAATGAAAGGTCTTTTGCCACGAATATCCACATGAGTGACATATATGTTTTCATCCCAGACAGCAAGCTGCTGCCTTAGTTCTTTTCCACCTACGGGACATCCCTTAATAGTCCAGTCCTTTAGTTGCCATTCTCCTGAGCATCGGTAACAGCCCATGAGTTGGTGAAAATGGATCAAGGCACGGTGGTAGGGGTGACCCGCACAGCCATCACCATAGCATAGATCTTGGCCCATTGGGTAGAATGTCAACATCTTGTTTCAGTCAAAAGATGGCCATCCATTGGCCAGATGGCAGCTGCAACCCAGCAGACCCTATCTGCTTTTAGTTTCACAGAGTGGTCAGTAAACCATGGTTTACTGTCAACAAGCACATTTTTTAATCTTGTGCCCGAGGTAGCCCTAGGAGGGGCCAAAGCATTCCCTCTGGGTTGTTTGTGCCTTTCTGATAAGCTGGCTGTTTGCTTCTGGAGCCTGCTAGTCCCTTGGGATTCTGGCCAGGACTGATATTGGATGTACCATTTCCATTTTATGATTGAACTTTGTTGAGCCTTTTTAATTTTATTGGTAGGCTTTGTAATCACCCAAGTGAAAATGGGCAGTTCAGGTTGCAGTGTCATATGTGGCATTCTGGATGTAAGATGCCCCATCTCTATTAGTGCCCAGTAGCAAGCAAGGAGATGTCATTCGAAAGGGGTATATTGCAGGGCTCCTGGGTGGCTCAGTCAGTTAAGCATCTGACTCTTGGTTTCAGCTCAGATCATGATCTCATGGGTTGTGGGATTGAGCCCCACGTTGAACTCTGTGCTCAGTGGGGAGTCTGCTTGAAGATTCTCTCCCTCTGCCCCTCCCTCCTCAGATAAATCTTTAGAAAGGGTGGGGGCTGTATTGGTTAACAGCTTCTGGAGGTTTGCAGATACAGAGTTCATGAGGCCAGTGTACCCCATTGCCAATTTCCTGCTGCCACAGACCAATCAGTATGTAGGGGGGTTGTGGAAACCTGCAGTTCCATCAGACTAGCAAGTTTCAGAGGTCCCAAAAAGGTGTGCCTGGCCCATGTTGAACACCTTCTAAGGCCTGCTACTGCAAAAGACTTCATTTAAAATTGGCTACTTTGTGGGTCATCTCAATGGAAGGAGCCAAGAAAGCACCTTGGTGGGACACATGCTATTTTAACTATCCAGAGAGGCCCTCTAGCTTCTGGGCTTCCTTTTTATTAGTGTGTGCCTCCAGGGCCTATATTTTTTGTATGATTGTCTCTGGGGTACTTCTTTGGTTTCCTACCCACGTTGCCCCTAGGAATTGTACCTGCTGTGCCAGGCCCAGGACCTTATATGGTTTTATAGTCAAATTGGCACTAATCATTCCATTAGTGACTATGTATAGCACTATAGCCACATGTTTTTCAATTAGCCCTACTGTCAGGATGTTGTTAATGTAATGGATGACTAAAATGTCAGTGGGGGCTTAGGCTTATTGACGATCAAGCCCCATTTAATAATGGCACATTGCAGGAGTACAGTAAAAGTATATTGCAGGCTGTTCTGTGTGAATGCAAATTGGTCCTGATCCTCAACCTGCAAAAGGACCGAGTAAAAGTCATTAGCCAGATCAGTAACAGTGTATAAGTTTTCCATATAGATTGCCACCATTGCAGTAATGGTGATAGTGTCAGGGGCCAGAGCAGCAACTTCTGTGTTTAACCTGTGATAATCTGTCAGCCTCCAAGCTCCAGAGGCGTTCCTGACTGGCCAGACTGGGCTGATAAATTATGACAGGGTGGTTATCAGACCTCTGCTTATCTTAAGTCTTGAATTAACAGAATAATGTCTTTTTCAGTATTTTTGTTGAACAGTATGCCATGGTTTGGGCATGGAGTTGGCAAGGAATGTACCTTGTCCATTATGCTTGAGTCTGTCCTTGTTTTGGTGCCTACCACTTGACGTGGTGGTGGTGTTCAGGACTGCACACAGCCAAATGTGAATACCTATTTATGTACTCAGTGGTGGGAACCATAATCATTAGCATCCAAAATGGTCCAAAGGACCCCATCCACAAGCACATGTGGACTTACTATCGTGAGTAACTGCACCCTCCTCAAAACTACCCAAAGCCACTGTTTTAATCATACCCCTGTGGGGAGCTAAAATTATTATCATTGGGGCACTAATACCCAAGGGCCCCCAAATAAATAACTAAAAATCTTTAAAAAAATTATTGAGGACAAACTGAGGGCTTCAGAGGGGAGGGGGGTGGGGGAATGGATAGGCTGGTGATGGGTATTAAGGAGGGCACGTGTTGCATGGTGCACTGGGTGTTATATGCAAGTAATGAATCATGGAACTTTACATCAAAAACTAGGGATGTATTGTATGGTGACTAACATAATAAAAAATATTATTAAAAAAATTGAGGAGCAGGTATGTGTTAGGCACTGTGTTAAGCAGTATTCACATTTCAATCAGGTTTTGTGTAATGGAAAAACAAAGCTTTTAGATAGTATAATAGAAATAACTTGCAGAGTATAGTTGAGCCCCAGAATAGAGCAGTTACCAAAAAGGCAACTGGAGTTTTCATCTAAGTTATTTTACAGTTTTCTGAAGTACTATAATGGGTGCCATCTTATTTAATTGTTAAGTTCCTGTAGTGTAGGCAGGGCATGTTATAAAGAACCAAGACTTGGGAGGAGAGGTAGTTGATTGGGAAGCTTCACTGGACAAAGTAAAGATAAAATTCACTTAATGTCTTTCTTCTACCTATAATTGGTTGTGTGAACTTGGATAGATGAAGTTATTTCATCTTTGACGGCCTTGTTTTCAAATCTATAATTGGAGAAAAGTGAGGAAACTATTTTCTTGCTATCTTTGATCTGGGGTTATGATTTTATGTTGGGACAGCTGTCCTTAGTCTTTTGCTTATCCATTGTTGATTTTTTGTGAATATATGTACCACATAATACTTTTGTTGGCTTTCCGCCCTCTTACTTCCTGGAAGACCATGTCCTGTGAGCCATTTCCATAGATCTCTGTGGACTGCCCTTTGACTTTGCTGCCCATTAAAATTATTATGCCTGCGCCCCGCAGCAGCTAATAGTTATGAGATTCTACATTGTCTCTGCTATTCTGTGCGCTTATCTCCATTGCTGTCAGAAGCTGAATTTTGAGTGTCTTTTGTCAGCCCTAGATAAAGAACACAGTTACTATGGATCTTCCCAGTAATGTCTGTGCCCCCATCACCAGTATTTTCTTTATTGCCTTGGTAAACAGTATTCTCTGAGCCCTCATGAGGAACATATTCAACTGGTAGGTCTTCTGAGCTTTATAATAGACCCTTTCTAGCATGCTTTTCTGTATCTCTAAATTCCTTCTTTCATAGTCTGCCACAGTGATTTTGGCATCTCTGTTTCATTTAATATGCACCATTGCTTTTTCCTAGAGATATCCAGCAAGATGTTAGGCCATTTTCAAAGGCCCTTACAGAGCCTTACATCCTGTTTCAAAGGACAATGCCCTATATCTAAGAACTCGCCCATATCCTGTTTTCTCTTTCCACACCCTCAGCAACCACCAGCATATTTTCCTAGTTCTTGCTGGTCGAAATTGGCCCATTTCTGCAGCACTCTGTAGCATATATTCAATTACTAACTTCATATTAGAGGGTTATCTTAGAGGATGTCCTGCCCTGAAACAAGGAGGTTAGGCTGTTTTATGCTGTATCATTCTCCACTGGCTGTGGACCTCACCCTGGAGGGAGGGAAAGGGTATAGACAGGAGGGTAGTGTGGAGCATAACCTCCCAAGAATCTCTGTGCCAGGTGATTCTTTTCAACCATGGTCGGTGCTCAGAGAAAGGTGCAGGTGTGAACCATTAGCAGTCAAGAGAGCAGCAAGCAGGAAGATTAGCCTTGTATAGTAGAATATGGAGATCTGGGTTGGGCATCAAGAGCATCTCCTGCAGGTATCCAGGTACCTCCTATGTGCTAGTGACTTTACCAACAAACATCATCTCATTCAATGGTGTACTAGAGATAACCTGAATCGGGTCGCAAGAGAGTTATTATGCACATCCCTTTGCAAATATGAGTTCAGTAACATCTCATTGGTAGCACGGAATTGTGGATGGAGTATTTACATCACGGAAATATGCAAATGGAACAATTCAGGGCCCCACCCCTCAGAACTGGTTGTTAAACTTTCACCAGTGGGGCATCTGTTTGGCTCAGTGAAGTGTTGGACTCTTGATTTCGGCTCATCAGGTCATGATCTCAGGGTTGTGAGATTGAGCCCCTCCCCGCCAGGCTCCATGCTGGGTATGGAGCCTGCTTAAAATTCTGTGCTTCCCTCTGCCCCCTCCTCCCTCTCTCTAAAAAATAATAATAATAATAATAATAATAAACCATGACCAGCATACATCTGCATTTAAATCCTTGCTACAACCTTATGAAGTTGGTTATCACCATTTTATAAATGAGAAACTGAGTATCAGATTGATTAATATACTTGACCATCTTGTTGCTAATAAGCTTTGGAATTGGAAATAAAATCTAGTTTTGTTTGATTCTAGAACTTGGACTTCTGTTATAGCACATTGCCTTTTTTTTTTTTTTTGAAACATCGAAATTTCAGTGTTTTGAATATGTTGAGAGAATTAGCTGAATTTCTAGATGATCCTGAATGTACTTTGTCCACCAACATTTTCTACTCCAAGTTAATGACTTTATTAAAGATACTCCACTAATATGTAGCAGCCTCAGAACATTTCACTCCTACCAGTTTGCCTCTGTTCTAAATATTTTTCCCTTTACCTGTTTTCTTAACTCCTGTTCCTGGAATGTAAAAGGCACCCAGAAAATATTTGTCAAATGAATAAATGATGACCCTATAATATGAAATTAGTTTTTTCTACAGGATTATTTAGTAGTTATATAAAGGGCAAATCAGCATACCCTTCTCAAATTAAAATCATAGGTTAAAAATTTTCTCAGAATGTCACAGTACGACATCGGAAACACTCCGTGTTGAATCAGAGATGATAAATATTTGAAAAAGGTGTAGCTTACTCTCAAGTAACTAAGGGGTTTCCAGTGCATTTTTAATTAAACAGAAGTACAACACTGTACAATTGCTCGGTTCCACCCTGTGTTGAATCAGAATATGATGTAAATTGAATGGATAAGCTGAAAATTACTTTAGTCTTCACATAGGCTTAAATCTTTTCAACTTTTGTGGCATGGAATTGACCGCTTCTGTTGTGTTTTTATTTGTATTTCTGAAGCAAGGAGAAGTCAGACTGAAATGTTTGAAAGCTCTACAGAGTCTATATACCAATAGAGAATTATTTCCCAAATTGGAGTTATTCACTAACCGATTCAAGGTAAGCATCAAGAATGCTTAGTTTGTTTTGTTTTTTTACTTTTAAAATGCTAGTTATGGCTAGTTTAACAAATAACATTACCATAACAAGTGTTCATATTCTTTACTACATGTTCTTTAAATAAGCCTGTATTAAATAGATGAATGAATTTCTGCTTTACAAAAGATATTACCAACATGAGTTCTTACTTACTGCCTTCAACAGAAGGCTCTCCTGCTTAAAAGAACATTTTCTTTATAAACAGCTTTTTATAGTTATATTAATTTTGCACGTTAAGGTTTATTTGTCTTAGTGTTAGGGACTGCTGATTGATGAGAAAGATTTTAGATTATGAACATTTATACTAATACCTCCTTTGTATGGATTATGATAATATGGGTTTAAGAGTAAAGCTTTCCATTTAATCTACTATTAGTCTTGCATGTACTCCCCAAAGATATTGCTTTAGGTTTGTCCCATTTTATTTTCTGCTCATGTTTGGCTTGATTTTTAATTTTTTTTTTCAGGATCGCATTGTATCAATGACACTTGATAAGGAATATGATGTTGCTGTTGAAGCTATTCGGTTGGTTACTCTGATACTTCAGTAAGTATAGTATTTGTTAATAATTTAATATTGGGAGCACCTGGGTGGCTCAGTCAGTTAGGTGTCCAGATCTTGATGTCAGCTCAGGTCTTGATCTCAGTGTTGTGAGTTCAAGCCCTGCACTGGGCTCCATGCTGGGTGTGAGCCTACTTAAAAAAAAAAAAAATTTTTTTTTTTCCAATGATTTAATCTTGGTATTTTAATGTCTTTTCCCCGGCATTATTGATGTATTTCCCAATATAACACTAATGTATATCTTAGCACTTTAGGTTCTACTTTTACAGTTTAAGGTTAGGTTTGAAACAAAATGTTTTGTTTTTCTCTCTTTTTGTTTTTTATTTTGACTGGTTTGTTCCATGTAAAAGTTCTCTTATGCAGTCCAGAGAAAATATCAGCAAAGTAACATACCTTTTTATTTAAAGAGAGAGAGAAGACCTCAAAAGGTATAGGTTTTTCAGATAGGCTCCTTTGGAATGGTAGAAACTATGAGAAAGGACATAAGGCATTTAAATTGTGTCATTCATATGATAGAAATTTTTAAATAGCACTAATTATCTATAAAGCTTTGACTTAAAGCTGGGAAGAATGTTTGTGAGAGAATGTAGGTCTTAGCAAAGTCATTACAAATCCTCCTCCCAATTTGTTATACTGTATCTATCACATACCAAATACCATCTAGGTCAGGCTATTGTTTTGATCTTTTTTACCCCTTTCTGCTCTAGTACCTACTCTTTATCATTGTAGTTTTATAATACAGTATGTGTTATAAATAAGCCCTCCTCTTTTTGGTTGATTCCTCCTCCTTTGCCTTTCTTTTTAAAATCCACTAGCTACTTGTGGATTATTTTTCTTCTATATGAACTTTTTTTTTAAGTGTGTCTTCTAATTCCTCAAAAACTTTGGCTGGGATTTTAAGTATTAGGACTACATTTGTTACCCAACCATCTGTTATAACCGCTAACTCAGGAGACAAATGGGTAAACCTTCGCGTGCTGCTATAGCCACACTACTCCTTCCCATCGAATAATGAAGGGTCTGGACAAATCGAAAGCATAGCTCCTGGCTAGACTTGCCAACACTATTGACGAACAAACTCAGGTAAACTCATCCCAGGAGAGGCCAATAACTCAAGAGGTGAAAGTTTGGAAAAGAGAAAGGGAGCAGGGGGACATGGCAGGCTCAGGTCTTAACAACCAACCTCACCAGCACGTGGAAACCTAGCATTCTATAGAGAGAGGTCCAGGGGGTGGGGGTGGTACGTGCAAGAGAGCAGGCAGAGAGCGCGCAGTCACTAGTGAGAGTCAGTATGTGTTTAGCCCACCGTCATGGGCAGGGAAGGGAATGTGTGGGGTGTAGTCTTCCAGGCATTCTGTTGCTACCAGAGCTTTTTTGGTCTGGCTGCACAGGATGTTCCAGTCATTGCAAAACACCTTCATCAGTGCCTCAAGAAACTGTGATAAATCAGCACAATGGGTTTCGGTTAGAGCATGGTTGATTAGAGTTAAGCTGTCTTGTCTGTTTCTGGTTTTAACTGTTGGGGTCTATGGTTGAGGAACAGGGCTCTCTAACACATTGGATTTTATGACAGGTTTAGGAGAGAATTCAGCTCTTTATAATTATATGTCATTTATGCATCTAACTGATGCATTTCTCTATTCATATCTCATTAGATATTCTACAGAAGGTTTAATTATTTCATGTTTTGGGTTAATTCTTAAGTACTTTATGGTTTTGTTGTATGATTAGTATTTAGTGTTAAAGGTATTTTCTACTTGATTATTGCTGGGACATAGAAATGTTTAATTTTTATGTTAGTCTTATATGTGCAACCTATTAGAAGTCTTATGTATTCTGATGGTTTGTTGATTCTCTTGGATTTACTATGTAGATTATTATACATCACTGGCAAACAATTTCAGTTTTGTCTCGTTTTTTAACCTTAACATTTTTGCTTTATTCTCTTTATTGCTTTATTCTGGTTTATTCTCTCCTGCATCAGGCAGGACTTTTAGCACTATGAATTTACCACTGAGAGTGGATCCTTTTATTTATTTATTTTTTTAATGTTTTTTTATTACATTATGTTAGTCATCATACAGTACATCCCTGGTTTCTGATGCAAGGTTCGATGATTCATTAGTTGCGTATAACACCCAGTGCACCATGCAATACGTGCCCTCCTTACTACCCATCACCGGCCTATCCCATTCCCCCACCCCCCTCCCCTCTGAAGCCCTCAGTTTGTTTCTCAGAGTCCATAGTCTCTCATGCTTCATTCCCCCTTCTGATTATCCCCCTTTCTTTATCCCTTTCTTCCCCTACCGATCTTCCTAGTTCTTATGTTCCATAGATGAGAGAAATCATATGGTAATTGTCTTTCTCTGCTTGACTTATTTCACTTAGCATTATCTCCTCCAGTGCCGTCCATGTTGCAGCAAATGTTGAGAACTCATTCTTTCTGATGGCTGAGTAATATTCCATTGTATATATGGACCACAACTTCTTAATCCAGTCATCTGTTGAAGGGCATCTCGGCTCCTTCCACGATTTAGCTATTGTGGACAATGCTGCTATGAACATTGGGGTGCATATGGCCCTTCTCTTCACTACGTCTGTATCTTTGGGGTAAATACCCAGTAGTGCAATGGCTGGGTCATAGGGTAGCTCAATTTTTAACTTTCTAAGGGACCTCCACACTGTTTTCCAGAGTGGCTGCACCAATGTGCATTCGCACCAACAATGTAGGAGGGATCCCCTTTCTCCACATCCTCTCCAGCAATTGCTGTTTCCTGTCTTGTTGATTTTTGCCATTCTAACTGGCGTAAGGTAGTATCTTAGTGTGGTTTTGATTTGAATTTCCCTGATGGCTAATGATTTTGAACATTTTTTCATGTGTCTGTTAGTCATTTGTATGTCCTCATTGGATCCTTTTATTCTTGTTCTAGGAAGGTATTTAAAGTTCTTTGTTGCTGTGATTTCTGAGATAGGTTTTTTTTTAATAATATTTTTTTTATTATGTTAGTCACCATACAATACATCCCTAGTTTTTGATGTAAAGTTCCATGATTCATTACTTGCGTATAACACCCAGTGCACCATGCAATACGTGCCCTCTTTAATACCTATCACCAGCCTATCCCATTCCCCCACCCCCCTCTCCTCTGAAGCCCTCAGTTTATTTCCCAGATACCCCTTTTCTTCTTAAGTATTTTCAAAGACATTCAATGATAAATATTTTGATTACATTTATAATTACTGGTTTAATTCTGCATTATTCAGTAGTATGTTTCTATTCTTTCCAAATCATTTTTTTTAAGGTGTCATTTTTTATTTTATTGTATTGTCTGAGAATGTGTTCTGAATGGTTTGGTCAATTTCTAAGTTTTCTAAATATGTTTAAAAATAACTATCTAGGGGCGCCTGGGTAGCATAGTTGGTTAAGCCTCTACCTCTTGGTTTTGTCTCAAGTCATTATCTCAGGGGGTTGTGAGATTGAGCCCCGCATTGGGCTTTGCCCTCAGCACAGACTCAGCTTGAGATTTTGTCTCCCACTGCCCCTCCCGCTCATGCGCTCGCACTCTTTCTCCCCCAAATAAATAAATCTTAAAATAAAACAACAACAACAACAAAAAAAACCTCTCTAATTACGTTCTGTATTTACATTTGTTACTTTGAATTTGTTTAAATTATATAGCTTTGAAGTGTTTTCCTTTTCAAGTCTGTTTTAAAGTATTTGGCCCCCTACTTACTCTTTCCTTGTAAATTTCACAAACTTACCAGGATCTTTCCCTCAAACAAACAAAAAAAATACTTGACACTCCACTTACCCACCTGTTTTGTTGGAATTGTCTGGAGTTTAAGATCTGCATTAATGCTATACATGTGTGTCCTTGTTTATTTCATTTTAATACTTATTTAGAGGGGAGTAAACTTTCCTTTGATATTTCTTCTTCCTTTATTTCTAGGGGAAAGTAACTATCTCATAGTCTTCTCCAAGATTATTTCTACTGCTAATTTATTTCCTTAAAGGGCGTTTTCAAATCATCTGAGACCTTGTTGGCTAAAAAATCCTACTTTCATAACAATTTAGAAAATGGTTTGACTGGTTTCAAAAGTCTTTTAAGGTTCCTTTCTACATTTTCATTGGAAGAGATACAGGTAGAGCATGTCTTGTTTAGGAGGTACAGTTATGGTCCTTCAGTTGTGTCAGATACCTGATTCATTAGGTGGATTCCTCAGAGATCTCTCCCTGCTCTATAGGTATTTGTGACTTTAGTTTCCCAGAGTAGACAGTGCCTCCTCTGGCTATTTACTTTGAGTGTCAGCCCCTGACCTTCACGTTTCTCTGTTGGAGTTGCTTGCCCTATAGGTAGTCTCATTGGGCAGTCTTTTAAAACTATTCAGATTGGCTCCCTTTCAGTATTCCATATCTGGTCTACAGGAAACACAGCCTGTTTATGGATGGTCCCCTTCTACCCCTTTTCTGTTCTTTTCTTTTCAGTTATGTTCAGTAAGCCACCATATAGTACATAATTAGTTTTTGATGTAATGTTCAGCAATTCGTTAGTTACACATAACACCTAGCACTCATCACAACACGTGCCCTCCTTAATACCCAGCGCCCGGTTACCCCATCCCCCCACCCCCTCCCTACTGTAACCCTCAGTTTGTTTCCCGGAGTCCAGAGTCTCTCGTGGTTTGTCTCCCTCTGTGATTTCTTCCCACTCGGTTTTCTCTCCCTTCCCTTCTGGTCTTCCATGCTATTCCTTATGTTCCACATATGAGTGAAGCCTTATGATAATTGTCTTTCTATGCTTGACTTATTTTACTTAGCATAATCCCCTGAAGTTCCATCCATGTTGATGCAAATGGTAGGTGTTCTTTTCTGATGGCTGAGTAATATTCCATTGTATATATGTACCACATCATCTTTATCCATTCATCTGTTGAAGGGCATAGCAGCAATGTCCACAATACCCCTTTTCTTCTTGATTTACTACCATGGGTTGCTCTAGTCAGCTTTTCACATTTATACTTTTTTAAGCTCTGTACCTGATACCATTTCCTAAACCTCCTCACCGTTGTAAGGGATGTTTATAAAGTTTTTATAGTGATTCCCCGAAACTTTGTGCTCCAGTTTGGCTTGGGGAGGTTTCAGAGTTATACAGTACTCTGACATTTTCTCTTGAAACAGATTCTCCATCCATTGTATTGCTCAATCCCCTAATTTATATATTATTTTGGTGAGTAATGAGCTAAGGATCACAAAATCAGGTTTCCAGTCTTTTACAGTATTTGCATGAAATGATCTGGCTTTATTTCTCTTGGCTTACGGGATCTCTGTCAGAACAACAGGTAAAGTCACATGTAACACCCTGTTATATCTCCTTTAAATTCTGTTTCTGTCTGTTAATTTTCCTTCTTTTGGCATAGATTATTTTCTTTTCACTTACAAGTTTGGATTCATGAGATATCTTGTTAAATTTTGCTTCCTATGAGTTTAACTGTCTCCTGAGGGTATTAGCTAATTTAGCTGATGATGTATAATTGGATGAAGGAGTAAAACGTAGGCCTTAGCTTTGTGCCCCTCTTCATAATTTAGGGGTATGAGTTGGGCATGGACAAAAACACTTCTGCTTCAGGACAGAAAGCCTGTGGTTGTAATTTGTAACTCTTCCTCAGCAGTCTTGAAACTGTCTCCTTCAGGGGTGCCTGGGTGGCTCAGTCACTTAAGTGTTTGCCTTCAGCTCAGGTCATGATCCCAGGGTCCTGGGATCAAGCCCTGCATTGGGCTCCCTGTTCGGTGGGGAGTCTGCATCTCTGTCTCCCTCCACCACTCCCTGTGCTCTGGCTCTCTCTCACTTGCTCTCTCTCTCAAATAAATAAAATCTTTTGGGAAAAAAACCTGTCTCCTTCAGTGGTAATTTCATGACCTTAAGGATATGGAAGGGAAATACAGGGACAGTGTGGGTCATGGGCTAGCCAATCTGCCTACACCTGTTGTTAATTTCTCATTGCTTCTTGGTTCCAGCACAACCCTGTTGATACCCTCTCACACTATATTTGGATACTGTTTTTGCTTCACAGTAGAATTACAACAGCCATTGTTGGGGGGGGGGAATGTACTTTAAAAAAGTGCTCTAACCTGTGTCCCATCCTTGATAGCCAGCTCTTTTTCATTCAGAGCTATAGTCCCTTATACTGTGATGCAACTATACCTTCTTTTGCTGCATAGGTTACTCTCATTTTATGTTTCTTTGAGAGATCCCTCAACTTCCTCTTCTGAGGCATCTCTAGGATTGAATTCTGAGGAATGAACTTATACCCACCCCTACATCTTGTCAAGCCCCGTACAGCCCAAGAATTCTATACTTTATCTAGTCATTGTTAATCTCTAATCATATCAGACATTTTTAAGCATGTTAATAGAAAATAGATATTCCTTTTTTGAGAAAAAAAAAACACATTCTGGCAAAGTAAGAAATGACTCAAACTTTAAGAATACATGAGTGGAAAGATAGGAAATTTGTGTTAGTAAAGGAATGGTTGTGACCTCTGAATCTACTTTATATAGAAAAAAGACTAAATGGTATTTTAAGTATGGTGATAAAATATAATTTTTAAAATAGACATTTCTCTGGGGCTCATGGCTGGCTCGGTGGAATGTGTGACTCTTGATCTGGGGTTGTGAGTTTAAGCCCCACATTGGGCATAGAGCTTACTTAAAATTTAATTAATTAATTAATAAGTTAAATAGACAATTCTGTAAAGAAGAATTACATACTATAATAATTTAACTGTGAAACAGATATATTCCCAGTGCCTATCAAAAAATGTTATGCACCTTGAAAGAAATTGAGCTGATTTGGGCTATATATATAATCCCAGGGTACCATGGGCATCCTTTGTGTGGGAAGAGATGTGGACGTTTTATTTTCTTTTTTTTATCTGTATTTTCTGAATTTTGTATAATGATTAGGTATCTTTTATAATTAGAGAAATGTTACTTTCAAAATAAGAATAAAAAGAGATGAAAATAAAATCAATATGGCTTGAGCTTTTATAATGAACTTTACAAAATTTAAATAAAGATAGAACTGAAAGTAAACATTTATTTTGGCTCAGATGTTGCTTTGTGAATTTTTCAGTGGAAGTGAAGAGGCTCTTTCTAATGAAGACTGTGAAAATGTTTACCACTTGGTGTACTCAGCACATCGCCCTGTTGCTGTGGCAGCTGGAGAATTCCTTCACAAAAAGTGAGTTAATTACCTTTGAAACCAGATTCTACTTTT
Source organism: Ursus maritimus (assembly GCF_017311325.1). Lineage (NCBI taxonomy): Eukaryota > Metazoa > Chordata > Mammalia > Carnivora > Ursidae > Ursus > Ursus maritimus. The sequence continues at coordinate 26,134,208 of NW_024424453.1, forward strand.
GTATTTTGTTTTGTTGTTGTTTCAGAGTTAGTAGAAGACAGTAATAGTGAGTAAAAACTGTTGGAAGTGGCCACTTCAGGTTCTGGGGGCTGTAATATCCTTTTAGCCTATGTGCACATCACGAATCAGATCTCTGAAAATGATGTCCCTTGTGACATATTCCTTTTTCCTGAAATCTAAAAGGATGGTTCTCAGCTAGGATGTTAGTGGAGACTGGGGAAGTACATGAAGTTTATAAAAGCTTCCGCAGATAATTTGTATTTCATTTCACCAGTGTTTTTTCCCTTTTAAAATTCTTAGTTCTCATCTTACCTTCTCAACATTTGTAACCTAAAATCACTTTCAGAATGCCTCCCAACCTTTCATGGTTTTTTTCTTTTTTTAATTCTTTCTGTGGGGGTGAGGATTATTTTAATCAGTAATCTATAGTGATTCTGAAAGCTATGTATACAGTCGTAGTTTAATTAAAAAGCAAAACCTCATCTTTTTTTTTTTTTAACAAAGCATAGAGCTAATGAGAGTTTATGAATATAATTAAGTGTTCTTATGAAATACGTTTTGATGTTGGTCTTTTGTATGGTCTATAATGTATTAGTAAATTCATTCTTAAAGTTTAAACATATCTGGGGGGGCTGTGTTTTACCTTATTTTTGTTTTTTTGTTTATGGATTTAACTTAGTGACTTTGATTGTTGGCAGGTGAACCCAGAATTCTACGACATGTAGTCATTTGTGATTATGCTAAGCACAGATATAAATCATTGCATTGGGCAACTGTTGTGCATGGGTGATTAACTTTGATAATGGCCTGGCCCTCCATTCAGCATCTCAGTGCTGCAGCAACTGGCTTTACTTGGTGGTACCTCTCAGAGTGGGAAAAGTTGTTCCCATGTGAAAAATCTTTCTTTAAGAAGGAAGCTGGCTACTAGTGCATGCTGGTAATAAAAGTAAGGAAGAAAGTCAAGATTTTCAGGCATGACTTTTAAAGTAATATATTGAATTTGCCACTGACTCCAACATCTATGGCTAATAGAATAGTGTTATTTCCATATTTATCTTGAGGTGTTGACTGTCACAAATATCAAGGGTGTATTGTAGTCTTAACTTCTCTTCCTTTTCCAGGACTGTTACATTCTGGTTAGTCCCTATTCTCTACTTTTCAAAAAGCTTTGTGTTTTTAGAATTTATTGATTTTACAGTTTCAATGAAAAAGTAGATTACAGGGGGTGGTTCTTTACAGAATAGAGGCCATAAACTGGCAGCACTTGGATCAGAAAGACCCTTGGGTATATCTTATTTTATCTGCATTGTATTTTTCTAAGTCTGAAATACTTGCTAAAAAGTTTGAAATTGGAATATTTTACATAAAAATCCACAAATATAAGCCTTTGTTATTTCTTTGTGAAAATGAAGCCAATTTCTATTCAAATGGAAAGTTCACTCCATAAGCTTGTTTTATGCCCTTGCCCTGGAGATACTCACAGTTGGAGAACTTTTGATTCCTAATGATGTCTTTGAGCGTTCTCCCATCATTTAATATTGTGATCTTTTCAAATCTTAACAAGTAAGCTTTAGAGTAGCCTCAGGAGTTCTATGATTAAGTTTATTTATTTTTTGTAATAATTTTTTATTATGTTATATTAGTCACCATACAGTATAGCCTTAGTTTTTGATGTAATATTCCATGATTCATTATTTGTGTATAACACGATGCAATATGTGCCCTCCTTAATACCCATCACCGGCCTATCCCAATCCTCCCACCTCCTTCCCCCCCTCCCCTCTGAAGCCCTAAGTTTGTTTCCCAGAGTCCACAGTCTCTCATGGTTCATTCCCCCTTCTGTTTACCCCCCTTCATTCTCCCCTTCCTTCTCCTACCGATCTTCCTGCTATTTCTTCTGTTCCATAAATGAGTGAAACTATATGATAATTGTCTTTCTCTGCTTGACTTATTTCACTTAGCATAATCTCCTCCAGTCCCGTCCATGTTGCTGCAAATGTTGGGTAATCGTTCTTTCTGATGGCCGAGTAATATTCCATTGTATATATGGACCACATCTTCTTAATCCAGTCATCTGTTGAAGGGCATCTCGGCTCCTTCCACGATTTAGCTATTGTGGACAATGCTGCTATGAACATTGGGGTGCATATGGCCCTTGTCTTCACTACGTCTGTGATTAAGTTTAAAAGGAAAACATGCAACTGTGCACATACACACTTAGTCTGTTTTGTAGTCTAATTTACAAGCTGTACACAAGCTTAACCACACATCTATAAAATAGTAAACATATGAAATGAGTATTTTAGTAGTCATCAAAAATCTACAATTTAGTTTTAGAAAAATTAGGTCGATGCCTCCATATCTTACATTTATATACAGTAAATGTGATTATCCAGTTTTGTACACTTCAGTTATAAAGGACTCTTGTTTTTTCCCATTTGTTCCTTCCTCTGAAAGCCATCCAAGTAAACAAAATTTTCTCTTAAACCAGCTGATAGCTGATGTTGCTTCAAAATAATGCTCTAATCTTCTCCCCTTACCATATAGTTTCCCCTGCCCCCAAAATACTCAACTTCTCTGTATTCATTTTTTGCTTGAGATTGACTTATTTTTATGTCACATGAAATTATTCCTTCTTTATTCAGTTATTTAGCCTCTCTTCTGAAGGGCCTACTGTAATTTCCATATCTAAACCAGCACACACTATATCCCTATTCCTACTTATTTGTTTTTCCTTACAACACCTGAGATAGTATATATTTATCTATTTATTTCTGTCCATTAGAGTGAGAGCTCAATGAGAATAGGTATTTTGTCTTTGTTTACTGTTATATCCCATTTACCTAGAGCAATACCTGGGAATAAGGCACCTTAAAATTTTTTAGAATAAATCTTCTAAGCAGATTAAAATTTTCAAGTCATGTCTTTGTCATATTTTAGAAGTTTTGTCACTAAGTGATTTTTAAAAATTTAATGTTTATATCATTTTATTCTGTACTGGTTAATGAGTACTGTTTTTAGATAACCAGCTGAAAATGATAGAAGTAATCATTAAAAGTGTTAATTTTTATAATTTTTTAAAAGATTCTATTTATTTGAGAGAGTGGGGGGGTGGGGCAGAGGGAGAGGGAGAAGCAGACTCCCTGCTGAGCAGGATGCCCAACATGGGGCTTGATCCCTGGACTCCAGGATCATGACCTGAGCCAAAAGCAGATGCTTAACTGACTGAGCCACCCAGGTGCCCCAATTTCTTTAATTGTTGATAGAACATATGGTTAAAGTCTTTAATTACTTGACTGAAATTAATATTTAAGAAGATAGAACTCTATTTAAGATTATATATTCTAGTATCATATAGGATAAAAAGTTAATATTTTTCGTAAATATTTGAACATTGATTAGTCAAAAAGCTTCCTTTTACATTGTGTGTTATGATTGAATTGTACAAAATTGTTTAGATCTAACTATTTTTTAACCTATAAAAACATCAGTTACATGGTTTGAAATAAAACAATAACCTGATATCTGATATTGTTTTTTTAAACACTAAAATAATTTTTACAGTGAAAGAAAAGACTAAAATTCATATCCATGCAAATTCATAATGCTGTGGTTTTGTTACTTATTTCTAGGCTATTTAGCAGACATGACCCACAAGCAGAAGAAGCATTAGCAAAGAGGAGAGGAAGGAACAGTCCAAATGGGAACCTCATTAGGATGCTGGTTCTTTTCTTTCTTGAAAGTGAGGTAAATTTTAACATAACTCTTTATTTTATTTTTTTGATTTAGATTACATTTTAAATAAAATCATTTAATTCATGGTAATTAATTGGGATTTTTCAATCCTATGAAAATAAGTCTGTTTCTTAACAAAATTGCTTGCATGGATTGTCTGATTATTGAATCTGTGTTCTGCCTTTTGTTGGGAGTATATATGCAGTTGTGGGTCAACACTGAGTGAATGTAGGCTAGCAGTTTTTAAACTTTATGGTATCATAGTACTACATAATTGTTTGTTGTTGCTTTTTTTTCCTTGAATTTTTGTCTGTAGCTTTTAAATTATATAAAGACCTTGTGAAAGTTGTCAAGGTGTTAAAACCATTAGTTCTAACTTGTTTGAAAATTACATTTTTTAAGGAGAAATAAAATATGAATTTAAATATTTTAATTAGTAGATATACAATCTCCATTAGCAGTATTTCCATGTGACATTTTGATGTCAGTTATCACTTAAATAATTTTGTAATTAACATTCATAATACAGTATCTATCAGAATCTGCTTGCACAAGTGAACTTTTGTTTTCCCTGACAAAATCTAGAGATCTTGGACCCTGAATTTTACCTAGAAAAAGATTTTTGGTTTGTGTTGGAATGTCCAGGAAGGTGAGAAACTTCAAAAGATTCTGAGTGCTCAAATTTGAAAGTCCTGGAGAAACTCTGTAGTAATGAGAAGTAGACAAACAGGCAGCCTATATGGAAATTGAGATCAGAGAATTAGGAACTGTGTCAGTAGAATGAGTAGAGGTGTAGGACAAAGCATGGCAGAAGAGTTACTAATATTTTTTTAAGCAAATTGGAAAGAACAGAGAATGAATAAAGTCAGAAACAGAACCGTCTGGGGAGTTGCATTTGAGTAAAGGATGTGTTTAGAAACAGTGTTTTAAATACGTATACAGATTACATGGGGATCTTGTTAAATAACATGCCAGTTCTAATTCAGTAGGTGTAGGGTGTGGTCAGATGTGCTGCATTTCTAAATGTTCCTAGATGCGTGTTTATGATATTTTTGTCTCTGGCTCAGGGACCAACCACACTTTATGTTTTGAGGGTTTAAAACATTATTTTCTTAAAAAGCAAGCGTGGATATATTATGGAGTAAGATACAAAATGTTGTGAGGTTTACGATAAAACACTAAATACTCAGTAAATCTCACACTTGTGATAGACCATTTCAAGTTATACCTTTAGCCCAGTTTTAAAGGAACAGGATTAAAAGTATTATGCAAAGTCAAGTCCTATATGAAAATGTAACTTAAATAGCAACAATAGTTTCAAAAATTGATGGAGATGAGACGTACAAATACTACTTAAACTATTTGTTGAAGAGCTTAAGGAATATGATGATCTAGACTAATTGAACTTGATTCTTCACTGAAGGAAAATTTTTTTTGGATCTCTGAAAGCCCAAAGACTTTTCTTTTTGATATATTAAAAAACCATAAATACTTAGTTTTACACAATTTCATCTTTTAATGAAAGCAGTAATTTGTAATGTGTATTACCACTCAATTTTCAGGTGGTATTTCTATATTCTTGTGTTTGCTGCTGTGTTCTAAAGTGTTATAAGAACATTAAAATGTATTTCCCAGTTCTCCTCTATGGCATTCTTGTCAGCTACAGAAGCATATGCAAAGCGTATTTAAAATGTTTTAGTTGATTCATGATAATATTGCTCTTTATAGTGTCCTGTGTTTCACAAGAAACATTCTCTGTTACAATCTCCTTTCTTATCCTCTACAACTAGTCTGCACTGGGAGCTGAATGCTTATTAAAGCCATATTCTTATGGTGGGATTCTGATTGTGTTTTACTCTGAATTCCTTTTTATTTTACTACAGCACATGTTAATTACTAATATTTTAGTAATAGACTCATAAAAAGTTGAATTGCAAGAGACCTTACAGGTCATAATATAGAACAGGTCCAGTTTACGGATGAATTACCTATCAATGGGATTAATTGAAATGATAATCATCTTTCTTTGTTTTACTGGATTTTAAGAGTAACATTTTAGTAATAGAATTCTAAAATACTGAAGTAAAAGAGGTTTATAGTCAGTAGAGTAGTTTCCCTCTTTTATATATGAATTACATGTGAAATAATGGCAATTAAGAGATATATCTAAACCAGTTAATTTTCTTTTCTTTTTGTACCAAAAAGTGACATTTTAAAGCCATCACAACCTTTATAGCAGTCATTGATTCCAGTGCTAAAATACCTTGTGCATTTTAGATGTGTGACATCTAAATGGTACTTGATGTGGGGAGTCCAGATTTCCCTATAGCTAATGTGACCATAGAACTTAACGTACAAACTGATGCTTTTCAGAGTGATAAATGATACTATTAAAATTATTCCAAAGCAATAAGTATAACCCCAAACATTGCTGATGATGTAGAAATATGGTCACCCTCCTTCTAGGCATATGAAATGATGAAGTTAATTATGACAGTCATATAAGATGGAAGATAATAGACGTATTATTGACATATCCAAGAAATCCCCCCATAATTGCTCATGAATGATAGTACATGAATGATAACTTTTTATTCTCATTTGTTTTTATATGTTCTTCAAGATTCACCAATGACTGGCTCTATTTCAGCAGAGAATAAAACCCAGTATAAGAGTATTTAGAAATTTAAGCTTAGTAACTTGAGGTGATTATTTGCTGCATTGTAAATGATTTTTCATAAAAAGAATCAAAGTAAGGTTCCATTATACAGTCAGCTCCGTTAGTGTATGTATGTGCTCAACAGAGAAGTCAGCAGGCAGAGAAAACAGGTAAAATATTATGAGTAACTTTGAAGCCAGTTAAAGATGATTCAGAATGTACCCAGAAAATTGTAATTAAAGTTACCAGGAAAATGAGCTTAATTTGCCTTATATACCAGTTTAGGGGAGACCCTATAAAATAAATTGCACTTAGATATAGCAGAGTAAAATCCACCTAGATAATAAATACAATTTTATATGTAATTTTAATCTATATGTTTTATATAATTTGTAAAGAAATTTAAATGTAATTTTAATTATCTATTTTGCTTACAGTGACTCTTTATCTATTGAGTTACCTTTTTTTTTTCATCTAATTCCTGAAGAATGCTTGCAGATACCTGATTTTCATGCTGTTGTTATAAAATTATGATACCAAAAACTGTTCTTAGAAAATTTATTTTTGTTTCACTTTTAGGGTTCCAGGTCCTTTTCAGGGCTTTCCTTTCTATAGCTTTATCTTTCACTACCAATAGAAGGTCGTTGGTATAAAGTGTCTGAAAAACGATTATAACCTTTTACCCTTACTGGGCATATTAGAATTTTTTTTCCTCAAATATGGATTTACATGGTATTCTTATAGAGATTTGAGACTAGCAAGTTATGTGGTCATCACATATGCCCCAAGATAGAAAGACTATATCATAAACATTAGTCAAGCTGATTTCTGACTGACCATGTTATAATGATTGTTATTGCTCATACTGGTGAATTTGAAACTCATAATCAGAAAATGGTCCAACACATTATCATGTCCTTCTGGTATACACATTGAGTTTGAAAAAACTGGTTATTGGTGTTAACAGAATGGATTCTACCAAGCCACCACCTTAACTAATCAAAAAGATGAGGAAATTGTCAAAGAAGTTAGCATCTACATTGAAAATATTGGCTATCACATACAAAAAAATTTCTGGAACAATGACAGCATGCCTGAGCTAAATTTTAATATGCCGTGGTTCAAGGCAGAGAAGTCATCTTTAAAAATGCCAGTGATCATGGAATTATACTACTTTAAAGCCTTGAATTGTGCCAACAATTCATTCACCTAAAAACCTCATGCTGAATAAGTCGAGATGAAAGAGAACTGTGAGGAATTTGTGGAAGCTATAAAGTAAATGATTAATTCCATTAGAGTTAAATAACCCATAGTCCTATTCAAGGCAAAAAATAGTGGGGAAATTTTTGAGATTTTCTGGTAGAAATCTGAAATAAACCAAAGATCTGAGCAGCACAGACTGGTAAAAGGATTAAGTTATAAGTAGTAATTAAGTGGCAGCCTTTAGCTGAGCTTATTCTTCCACTTAGAAACGTATTTGGGATGTGGACTTTGGTCTAAGAAACAAAGGAGTTGATGAGTGCCCTAGACAATTTATGGCCACTAGGAGGGACGGGGAACTTTGGCATTCAAAAGGCATTGCATACCTACATGTTAGAGGAAAAGCCTGCCTGATTATAGATTCCCTCTTTCCACTTCGTGCACAACCAAAGAACCCAGGATGTTGCAATCAGACTTAAGAAAGGGATTCTTGCTACCAGTATTCTTGAGCCTAGAATATTAACATTATATGAACTAGCAACCAAGAATCACTGAAACTTGAAATACAAAACCCAACATTAATGAAAAATTTTTATTAATTCCCCTGGATGTAAGAAGAAGCTATTATGAAAGAGGAGGGGCGTTCATAGAAATTAGAAGCATGATTTCCAAAATTTAGGAGTGAAGCAGATCATTAAATGGCCTGAGTGGACATAACCAAGGATTGGCTATAGATTAAACAAAGGGATTTTTCCAGAAGGTAGTACATTAAGTAGTGTGAGACGGAAAGTAAAAGACAGGAAATACAGATTAAGTTTTATTATCTAGTAGGAGTTCTGAAAAGAGAACAGAGAATAGAGAGGAAGAACTAGTCAAAGGACACACAGTTAAAATGTTTTATTTGAGGGGCACCTGGGTGGCACAGCGGTTAAGCGTCTGCCTTCGGCTCAGGGCGTGATCCCGGCGTTAAGGGATCAAGCCCCACATCAGGCTTCTCCACTATGAGCCTGCTTCTTCCTCTCCCAGTCCCCCTGCTTGTGTTCCCTCTCTCGCTGGCTTTCTCTATCTCTGTCAAATAAATAAATAAAATCTTTTAAAAAATGTTTTATTTGAGGATGTTTTCTAGCAAAATAAAAAATGGATACAATAAAAGGAAAATAAGGAATATAAGTAACATGGGCGAGCAAATAAACCTGAAAAAACTTAAAACTAAGCCTAGTACTGTGGCTGTGAAGCTTAAGGCAAATACCTAAAAATTATTAAGATGTAGGAGTGCAGTATAAAATTAAATGATGTAAATAAATGTGTTAGGGACCTGAGTGATAGAAAGATATAAGTTAGAAAATAAACTGAAGAAAACACAGACAAGACAAGAAAAAGTAGATCATAAAGAATCAGAATCCAGGAATATTTCCAATATCAGTTACCCCAATAAATGGATAAATGGGTTAACATGCTTTATAAAAGGCAGATTGTCATTTAAGGTGAAATAAACAGTTGAAAAATGTTTATAAAATACATCAGTCAAAACACAGGAAGTTTAGGGGCGCCTGGGTAGCGCAGTCGTTAAGCGTCTGCCTTTGGCTCAGGGCGTGATCCCGGCGTTCCGGGATCGAGTCCCACATCGGGCTCCTCCGCTGGGAGCCTGCTTCTTCCTCTCCCTCTCCCCTGCTGTGTTCCCTCTCTCGCTGGCTGTCTCTCTGTCACATAAATAAAATAAAATCTTTAAAAAAAAAAAACACAGGAAGTTTATACACAGAAAGTAAACATGGTGTACAACCTGGTTAAAGGCTACGTATAATTAACAAATGCTTACAGAAAGTTGAGGAGGCAATATCATATAAGACAGAATTGAGGACCAAAAATATTAAGAGAAATGGGGAGGGGATATTTTATATGTATAGAAGGTCTAATCCACCAGAAATATAATTGTGAACCTTTCTATACCTATTTTACAGACATACTTTACATGTACACAGAGTCAGGCATAAAAGCAAGTTTATTTAACATTTAACATAGGGGTTTGTTTAATTGTGATGAAATAGACATGACAAAATCTGTTACTTTAACTATTTTGAAGTATATAGTTCATTGCCATCAAATACAATCACATGGCCATGCAACTGTCAATGCCATCCATCTCTAGAACTTTTAAAAACCTTCCCAAACTGAAACTCTATACCCATTGAATAATAATTCCATTCCAGTATAGGTTTTAATAGCTGCAACTTTGAAACTATTTGTTTTTCTGTTTTCTGCTGCTAGTTTTCATTTTTGAAACCAGGTTGTACACCATGGGTAGCTGTCATTGTTAGAATGATGTTAGTGAAGACCTAGGAGTAGTTAGTGTCCTAGGATATGTAAATATGGAAAGTTTGAATGTACCTTGCTATAAACCTTTGCCTGTGTTCTTTCTAAGTAGAGATGCTAATCGATATTATCTACTCTGGAGAAAATCATTGGAAAACTCTCTGTGTGTGTGTATATGTGTGTGTGTGTGTGGTTTTCCTGAGGCATTTGAAAGGCTACAGTGTAAGATTTGAAATGCAGTGGAAATGAAGTATAGAATAATTAAGGAGTGCAAATGATGAAGCAGAGCTTTAAATAGATCATCAAAATGCACATGGAAGAATTAATGATAGAGTTAGGAGTGAGGAAGAAAACCAACTTACTTACCAAATAATGCCAATCTATAAATAAACAACCAGTAGGTCTAGAAAGGAGACTTGCATACATTTTGGGCCACTATTCACGATGCACAAAGCATTTTCTCTCACAAGTTAAAAGCGCATATAACTGAAGTAAGAGTTGTATGAAGTAGTACTTAACTTTCTATGTGCTATATACTCTTTTCTGTTTTTTTTTCTTTTAACTTTGGTCTCAATGCATTAAAATAACAATTAAGAATGGGTTGAAATATATAGTTTGAATAACACTGATACAGAAACTAGTTTATCCTGATGTCATGAGCCTCAAAGGTGGAAGAACTTTTATATAAGGGTGGAGAAGTTAGTTGTAGTAGCAGAAACTAGAACAGTGCCACCATCTCTACTTACCTTCTCCAAAGAGCTTTTTGAATAATATTCTTCCTGGTGCAATGACTAATGAGTGGTAGAGAGAGAGTTTGGTGTGAAGTGTTTGATGAGGAACATGAGAGTGTTATGTGGGAGCACGGGTTCCAAAGAAAATTGTCAAGAGTAATGAGCAGCAAAAAAGTGAGGGGTAGGGTGGGGTGGGATAGGGAATGCAGTGAATTTAAATGGAGATGAGAATACAAAAGAGAAGAAATAGAGTAACTTAACATTTTGACCTTGACCAAGATGACAGAGATGTAAAGTAAGTAATATTGGTACCAAATTTTCAAAGGAATTCTAGGATAAAGGAATTGATTTCCATTTAAAAAAAAAACAACTAGTTATAGGAAAAAACAAGAATAATGAAAAGTGACCTTGATCCAATTTGTAATTTCATGAATTCCGTTAACTAGTTATACTCTCAGTTTCCTTATCTATAAATGATGTCATTGGACTGGGAGATCCTTAACCTTACGACTGCAAAAAAATAAAATAAATTTTTTATTAAGTCTACATATTGCATCTCCATTATTTACAATGGCATACAAATATATTTATTGTTTTTTAAGTGGCTCCTGGAAATGTTGTGACCAAGCCATTTCAATTATGAAGAAAATGGCTTATTAAATTGAAATATTAGTGGTTTCTTTCATAAATATTCTTCAGTCATAATTGATTTGTTATTTTTAGTTACATGAACATGCAGCCTACTTGGTGGACAGTTTGTGGGAGAGCTCTCAAGAACTGTTGAAAGACTGGGAATGTATGACAGAGTTGCTTTTAGAAGAACCTGTTCAAGGAGAGGAAGGTACAGTATTTTGACAAGTTGATTTACATATTATTTTGGATTTCCTAAATAATCATAACATCCTGTATAGGTCACCTCTTAAAATTAAATATATGTAAATATGCTGTGTTTCTTTTTGCAAAGAGAACAATTTGTTTTCTGTAACAAGTAAGGATGTCTCTATAGTTTATAACATCTTCTAGATTGACTGCCATCATGCTGCATAAGTTTTCAAAAATCTGTATTGTACAGTACTCCAAAAAGTTTTCTTTATGCTGATTTGAGATACAAAATACTGATGTACTTAATGTAAAAAATAATGTGCACCCAAAATTTTATTACACTTATGTGTGAGCTTGGTAAAGCCTCTGACACTCAAGGATTTAATTAGACCATAACCATCCCCTTTTGTTACGTTTCTTAATTATTAAAACCAGGAAATAAAAAATAAATTCATTTTCCGAGCTTCAAGAAATACGGAGAAATAATTGTTATATGATAATTTGGAGTGCATAAATATCATGTTGCTCATGATAACATGAGCAGCAAAATTGATATATATATATTTAATAAAATGCTTATATCCTAATTCTAAAAGCTTATATGAAAATGAGTTTCTTAAAACTAGTAATGCTTTTTCCTAAATGGTTTGTTTTTCAAACTAACCTGTAGTAGTACTTTAAAGAACAAAATTATTTCACATAATCCATACAATAGACCTGGAGTATAGATACTTTGATGTAAGTGACAATTGTAAACTAAACCTGCACTTCAGAATCAAAAGAATACATCCAGATTTTTAACTCTGTATCCTTTGTGACTAGTATCCTCATTTTTCTGATTCTTACCTTCCTACTATAGAGGTTATTTTCCTTACCGTATCTTATACAGTTTTGTGAGAATTAAGTAAGATAGTATACTGTTCATTCCCTCTTCTGTTTCCCCTACTTTTCTGTGTAATTCAACCCTCTGGAATATAAGAACAGAATGAGTCATCTCCTGCAGTAGACTTCCCAAACAGGTCACTATAGGAGAGAGATCATCCCCCAGTGTTCTTTCCATGCAGTGATGCTCATTGGTATTATCTACTCTGGCTTTGACAAATTCAGTGAGAGAAACAACAGGTATGCATCATGCACAAATATACTCCAGTAAAGTGGCCCAAATTGCCTCTTTTATTTTTTATTTAATTTTTTTTACTCATTAATTCAATTTATTTTTTTAATTATTTTTTAATTAACATATAATGTATTGTTTGTTTCAGGGGTACAAGTCTGTGATTCATCAGTCTTACACAACACCCAGCACTCACCACAACATATACCCTCCCCAGTGTCTATCACCCAGTCACCCCATCCCCCACCCCCCTCCCCTCCAGCAACCCTCAGTTTGTTTCCTAAGATTAACAGTCTCTTACGGTCTGTCTCCCTCTCTGGTTTCTTCTTGTTTCATTTTTTCCTCTTCCCCTGTAATCCTCTGCCTTGTTTCTTATCATATGATAATTGTCTTTCTCTGATTGACTTATTTCGCTTAGCATAATACCTTCTTGTTCCATCCATGTCATTGCAAATGGCAAGGTTTCATTTTTTTGATAGCTGCGTAATATTCTGTGTGTGTGTGTGTGTGTGTGTGTGTGTACGTGTGTACACCACATCTTCTTTATCCATTCATCTGTCGGTGGACATCTGGGTTCCTTCCATAGTTTGGCTATTGTGGACATTGCTGCTGTGAACATGGGGGTGCAGGTGCCCCTTCAGATCACAACATTTGTATCTTTGGGGTAAATACCCAGTAGTGCAATTGCAGGGTCATAGGGTAGCTCTATTTTTCACTTTTTGAGGAATTTCCATTCTGTTTTCCAGAGGGCTACTCCAGCTTGCATTCCTACCAACAGTGTAAGAGGGTTCCCCTTTCTCTACATCCTCACTAACATCTGTCATTTCCTGACTTGTTGATTTTAGCCATTCTGACTGGTGTGAGGTGGTATCTCATTGTGGTTTTGATTTGTATTTCCCTGATGCCAAGTAATGAGCACTTTTTCATGTGTCTTGGCCATTTGTATGTCTTCTTTGCAGAAATGTCTATTCGTGTCTTCTGCCCATTTCTTGATTGGGTTATTTGTTCTTTGGGTGTTGAGTTGATAAATCCTTTATAGAATTTGGATACTGGCCCTTTATCTGATATGTCATTTGCAAATATCTTCTCCCATTATGTTGGTTATCTTTTGATTTTGTTGACTGTTTCTATTGCTGTGCAAAAGCTTTTTATCTTAATGAAATAGTTTATTTTGCCTTTGTTTTCCTTGCCTTTGGAGACGTGTCTAGCAAGAAGTTGCTGCAGCTGAGGTTAAAGAGGTTGCTGCCTGTGTTCTCCTCTAGGATTTTGATGGATTCCTGTCTCACATTTAGGTCTTTCATCCATTTTGAGTCTATTTTTGTGTATGGTGTAAGGAAATAGTCCAGTTTCATTCTTCTGCATGTGGCTGTCCAGTTTTTCCAACACCATTTGTTGAAGAGACTGTCTTTTTTCCATTGGATATGCTTTCCTGCTTTGTGGAAGATTAGTTGACCATAGAGTTGAGAGTCCATTTCTGGGTTCTCTGTTCTGTTCCATTGATCTATGTGTCTCTTTTTGTGCCAGTACCATACTGTCTTGATGATTACAGCTTTTGTAATATGGCTTGAAGTCTGGAATTGTGAGGCCACCAATTTTGGCTTTCCTTTTCAACATTCCTTTAGCTATGTGAGGCCACCAACTTTGGCTTTCCTTTTCAACATTCCTTTAGCTATGTGAGGCCACCAACTTTGGCTTTCCTTTTCAGCATTCCTTTAGCTAGTCTTTTCTGGTTCCATACAAATTTTAGGATTATTTGTTCCAGTTCTGTGAAAAAGTGGATAGTGTTTTTGATAGGGATTGCCTAGAGCAATGTAAATTGTTCTAGGTAGCATAGACATTTCACAGTATTTGTTCTTCCAGTCCATGAGCATGGAATGTTTTTCCATTTCTCTGTGTCTTCCTCAATTTCTTTACGTGAGTATTCTATTGTATTCTGAGTACAGATCGTTTGCGTCTTTGGTTAGATTTATTCCTAGGTATCTTATGGTTTTGGGTGCAATTGTAAGTGGAATCAACTCCTTAATTTCTCTATCTTCTGTCTCTTTGGTGTATAGAAATGCAACTGATTTCTGTGCATTGATTTTATATCCTGCCACTTTACTGAATTCCTGTATGAGTTCTAACAACTTTGGGTTGGAGTCTTTTGGGTTTTCCACATAAAGTATCATGTCATCTGCAGAGTGAGAGTTTGACCATATTGCCTCTTTTAAACTCAGAGTATTTGCCTCATAATCTCATTCTTAATCCGTAACACAGATCTTTCCCCAAGTTTTCCCAGACCATCTCTTAAGGTAGAGGTTATTATAGTATATTTGACCCCACTTTATCATTTGCTTTATTTGCATGTGGTTTTTTTCCCTAGATATCCTTGGTAAGAAGATGGCTCTATTACTACGTTGATGGGGCCTTCTGCTCACTAGGTCAAACTCTCAGCATTACTCCAAATCTCTTTCACTTTTGTGATCACAGGAATATGAACATACATTCTACGTTTTCTCCCTCTTTTACTTATACATGTTCACAGCTAAGTTCACTGACTTTATGCATTGTTTCTAATGAATTTTAATATTTTCAATTTCAGTAAAATCAATTCCCCTTCTAATCACTACAGCCCAGTCAACACTTGAGCAAAGTGTCTGGGATAGTATTTAGTAGTACATTCCATTCATTTTTTTACTCTTGACTGTCACCATCGAATCAGCGTATTATCAGAGCGGGTTAGACGTTGTCATGATTCTCTGCCATTTTTCTTTTTGTCATCCCATGCTCTACAAGGTTATTTCCAATGAGAAGAAGGGAGGCAGGGGATATAAATTAAGGGAAGAGCCAAAGTGGTATGCTTTGGTATTGTTAATTTTTAACTCATTTAAATAAGATGTGTCAGTGAGTAGATAGTCTGTCAGTCGTCATTGTGTTTTGCATGAATTTACCTTGTTGAAATAACTATGTACTATTAGGTGTTTTGTTATTATTTAAATTTAGTTGACACTGGGTTTAACTTCAGTTAAGAAGTTAGTTTGGTTTGGTTTGGCTTGGTTTGGTTGGTTTGATTTTAGTTAGAAAAGATAGTTATAAAATGGGAAAAAGTTCTTAAGTGAACCACAGTTTAGGGTATGATTGAATCTGGGAAAGCAAGGCTGAGGAAATTATGAATAACAAGTACAGAACTGTATCTATATTGTGACTCAACTTTTTTCACACATTTATTCATATGGGTGCTATGCTGCGTATTAGCTCTGGCATGGAATGGCATCCAAAGCAATTTTCGGTGCTATTATTTTACTGTATTTTATGGTAACAAAACGTCACCAATAACTTATTTATTTTTGAGACTGGTTAGAAATTTATATTTTATGTAGGTGGAGTATAAAACCAGTGGATGGAAGTTTAGTTAGCAGTTGGAAACAGGCCTAAAGTTTGGGGAAACGCATTGTCAAAGACTTACCAATAGCAACTTAAATCACAGCCTAAAGTCTGCTTCACAATGTTTTTAAGGGACAGGGTTTTGTTGTCGGTGGTGGTGGTGGTGGTGATTGTGTGTGTGTTCTATATCAAAATCAAATTACTGGGTACATTTCTAGTACAATATGAGGTCCTCAGTAATAGGTAACCAGGTAAGGAAACCCTAAGTAAGTTATTTAACTTATGTGGGTCTCTCAGCTTCTTCATCTATAAAAAAGAAAATCCCCCAAATTTAGTGTAGATAATCTTCTGTGGTTATTTCTATTGGTAGAATTCAGTGATCCAGGTACTGAATAAAGTAAATGTGGATAAATGAAATTCTTCAAAGCAAGGAATCATTAATTTATTTATAATTTAAAAATATTTATTTGTCACCTTCTATATGCTAACTATTCACACTAAGCACCCAGGGTACAGTCCTAAACAAGGTCAGCTCACTGCCCATATGAAGTTTACATTCTCGTGGGGAAGGCAGATCAAAACCAAGTAAACAGAATAATTTCAAGGGTTAATAAGTGTCATGGATGATAATAAGGAGGGGTCTGTCTTTTGATTGAATCCTTACAGGAAGATTTCTCTGAGGAAGTCACCTATGAACCAAAAATCTGAAGGATGAAGGAGCTAGCCATGGGAGGTGTCAAAAGAGAGCCATCTGGGTAGCGTAGAGAGATCTGCAAAGATCTGAAGCATGAGTGATATTGTTATGTTCCAGGTGCTGCAGTAGCTAGAGTGCAGTGAACCAGTGGCACGAGATGAGATAGAGGCAGAAGCCAGATAATGTAGAACATTTTAGTTTGTAAGTAGATTTATTTAGTTCATTCTAAGTAGTAGGGGAGGATTTTAAACAGGGGAGTAATATGATCCAATTCATGTTTTAGGAAAAGTGCTCTTTGTAAACATGGCTTGGGATAGACAGAAGACCAGTTAGATGTGGCAATGGTCTCTATGGGAAATGACAATAAAAATATGGAAGAGGAAGATGGATTATAAAGAAAGAGCCCATAGCCAAGTTTTAAAGATTATGGATAGGAGACAAAGGCAGGAAAAACAAGAGAGAGTAAGAGCCTCTAGCAAGCTGTATAAAAAAGATGATAAGAGATAATTATACCCTATAGAAGCTCAGTAAAGAGGATGTTCAAGAGATCTATGGCTAATAATACCACATACTGCAGAGAAGAAGAAGGGCTATGCAAAGACTATTAGCTTTAGTGATGATTTAGGTTGATGGTGATTTTTAAGCATTTCTTTTCATTGGTAAGCAAAGAGAGAGGCCACAGTTCAAGGTGATGTGAATAAAATCAATAGTGAGGAAATGGAGTTGATGTGCAAAGAGGTTCCTGAAGGTTTAGAAACTGTGGCTGTTTGGCTCTTTTCTGTGGCTTACGGCTTGTTTTACTTTCAGTATTATTACTTGGTTTTGCTGTCATATCTCAAAGGGAATTTCAATTAATTTCAACTGTTTTGAGTTCATGTCTGCATAGATGCTTCAAAATTATAAAATAACAAAGTTAATGGCATTGGACACTGTATAAGGTTTGGTTATTCTTCAAAACTAAGAGGGATTTTAGAGTGGGGGAGTGTTTCTGTACTTGGTAAGTTCTCTCTTCTCACTTTCCGTAGAACGAGATTTTCTTCATAAATAAAAGAAAATGCATTTAGTTCATAGACAAACTTGTCATTCCTTTATCTGCAGCCAAATGTGAAAAATTATGAAATTCTAGAATCATAAAAAATAGAAACTTAGTTGTTTTATTGAGTGGGAAGCTTTTTCCTACTATTAGGCTTTGGATCGAGGAGTGTAAATGGAAAAGCTGAAACTGTTTCATGTGACTTTCCTAAGACAGGCTGACGTTCATGTGTTTTTCTTAAGACAATCAAAATGTTAAAACCAAAGAAATGATTAAATTAAGATGAACATATGTATTCTTAAACAGGATGATTTTAGAATAAAAAGGACAAGATTTTATTATGTCTTTGTCTTTTCGTTGCTGTTGCCCAAGTTAAAAAAAAATAATACAAGCTTCTGAAGCTTAATCTCTTTAATTTATACTTAAGTCTGTCTCTATCATCCCATCTATTGGCCTTTAACATAGATAAGTATACAGAGAAAGGGAGAGAGACAGAGATAGAATTAAGCTATTCAAATTGGTGCTAAAAATATATCTTTAAAAATATATAGGAATGAATTCAACAAGGAAAGTACAAAACAGTGTGAAGAAAACTGTAACGTTTTCTTAAATGACATCCGATAAGATCTCTATAATAAAGGTCTATCTTATGTTCCTGGCTGAAAATGTTACTAAAATGTTGGTTCTTCCCATGTAATGAATGAATAACTTTTTAAAAATACCAGTTTGAGGGGCATCTGGGTGGCTCAGTCAATTAAGCATCTGACTCTTGATTTCCACTCAGGTCATGATCTGGGGATTGTGAGATCAGCCCCACATCAGGCTCGGTGCTCGGCATGGAGCCTGCTTAAGATTCTCTCTCTCCCTCTCCCTCTGACCCTCCACCCCCCTTGTGTGTACTCTCTCTCTTTGTCTCTCTCAAAAAAATCAATTAAGCAAAATAAAATGAAAATAAGTAAAATACCAGTTCGAATCCAGTGGGTTTGAGAGAGTAGAGTTCTGGGAGGTGAGAGGAGAGGAAGAACTAAGCAAAATTATTTCAGAGTTTATATAGAATTTTTTTCCTTCTGTTTAAAAGGCAGTATAGCATAGTGCTTAAGAGAACAGACTCTGGATCAGATTACCTGAGTTCACTTCTTGACTTCAGCATTAGCTGAGTACTTTGGAAGTTACTCAACCTCTCTGTGGCTCATTTTACCTATGTATAAAGTGTGAAGTTTTAGCTCCTATCTCATGAAATTGTTTTGAGGATAAAACAAGTTAATACATATAAATCACAGTAGTACCTTACACATAAAAAATGCTTAGTTGTTTGCTATTAGCATTATAGAAATTAGAAAATATTTAGAAAAAGGACTAGGTAAAGGAATCTTGTTCAACTCAATGTTCAAACTAATTGAATTAAATTATACATTAAAGTACATTATAGCATATTTTAAAGCAGCTATCATCAAAGCAGTATGGCATTATAATAGGAACAGACATATAGAGAAGTGAAACTAAATAAAGAATCCTATATATGAGAGGCTAAAACATTTTTAAATGTTTAAACGTGGCATTTAAATTCAGCAGGGAAAACTGGTTTACTTAACAACGTTCGAGGCCTAATTGGCTATTCATTTGGTAGGAGTAAATAGGCTCATACTTCATGCTATTAGCAGAAATAAATTCCAGACAGATTAAAGATGTAAAAGCTGAAGAGAGTGAATAAAATGAATCAGAAAATGTATTTCTATAATCTCTAGGATAAGGAGATCTTTGAAAGCAATACAAGAAACCCAGAGGCCTTTTTGTATCTATATGAGATGAAGGATATTTATGATAATCATTTCACAGTATATATGTCAGATCATTATACTGTATAACTTAAACTTGTACAGTGTTATATGTCAATTGTATCTCATTAAAATTGGAAAGAAAAAAAAAAAGCCAGAAGCCATAAGAGAAATCAGTACAGATGTGACTTTGTAAAAATTAACGATTTCTATTAAAAAGAATTTTTGACAAAAGATACCAGGAGGAGTCTAACATCAAAAGGACAAACTGAGAAAATATCTGCCTCATTCAAAAGACAGAGTTAATATTTCTTATATACAGGAGTTCAAGAAAGGTGAATAACAGTAGAAAAAATGGGCAAAGAATAAACAGACAAATCTCAGGAAAAAATTCTAAGCCAATAAACAAGAAAATACATTTCACTAAGGAAGAAGCAAAATAACAGTGGAATACCATTTTCCAGTCACCAAATTGGCAAATATTGAAAGAATTTATGAATCTATGCTAGCCAGGGATACGAGGAACCAAACATAATCATTGCAGTTGGAGGTTTGGATTGCAATAAATAAGCTTATATTTATCAGTATCAAGATTTTAACCTTTGACCCATTACTCTCTCGGGAATTTGTTCTACAGAAATAAAAGTATCAGTACATAAATATATATGTGTTAATGATATTTATTACTGCATTGCTTATAGTAACAAAAATTTGGAAGCAATTTGAGTTAACAGTAGGGATTTGACTAAATTTTGGAATACTCATTATGTAATAACTTGCAATTATTTAAGAAAATTATTCATATGTATATGTAGTGACTTGAAGGATAATCAAAATCTATTGTTACTTTTTAAAAATATGTACAGCACTTTTTTTATTTAAAAAAAGATACCCGATTTTATGAGCTTTAAAATGATCTGAAAGGAAATACAGTAAAATTTTGGCATTGCCTAATTCAGAAATATGGTACTAGAAGAGATTAGGTATTAGAAGAAACCAGAGTGTATTCTCTTTCTCTTTCTATATCTCTTTCTTGTTTGACTTATGGTAAGCACATATTACTTCATAAAAAAAGAGAAAATATAGAGCTTAACTTCAGTCTTTAAAATAACCAGTAATAGAGTATGTTTGCAGTTTTTTTATAATTGTGTTTTCTTTAATACATGGTTATTGTAAAACTATCTACTCATTCTCATGCATTTTGTTTCACTTTAGCAATGTCTGACCGTCAAGAGAGTGCTCTTATAGAACTAATGGTTTGTACAATTCGTCAAGCTGCTGAGGCACATCCTCCAGTGGGAAGGGGTACTGGCAAGAGAGTAAGTTATATTAGTGCAAAATCTACAGAAAGACTTTTAATGTGTTTACCTATCTTAAATATCTGAAAATTTTAGTGGTATGTTTATCCATAAAAACATGGTATTTTTGTAAATGATACATGCTGTGGTGATTTGTCTTTATATTGTATCTACTAATAACACTTAGGTTTCAAAAATAGATTCTTTTCTTCCATGTTCCCAAAGCACCTGTACCTGCTTCTGATCTAGTACTTTAATAATTTTCATATTCATATCTTTTAAAAACACAGAAAGCTCTGAAAGCAAATGCCTGTTTTTCCTCCTCCATTTAGCAATTGTTTAATCTTTGGATAGTTGACTGTTTTCTTTCTGTGTTAATTCCCTTATTTGTAATATGGGGTTAATACAAGTTTTAGTGGTATTAAGATGAATTGAGATAATCACCGATAGAAAGACCAGCTCTGGTGGTATGCAGAGGTAGGTATTCTTCTCTACACCCCAAAAAGAAGTATAAAACTACAGAATTTGTCCAAAAACCTAATCAGAGGGTTCTGGGAATTCACCAAAGATAAAAGACAAATTGAGAAGCATTTATTTTTGAAAAACTACCAAAACTTCAGGTAAAAGCAGCAGGAGTCTACTGCCGTTTTGCCTGGCATTATAATTCACATACACCCACCCATGAACTTGATGTAGCTTTACCAGAGTGGTACATCTGTAAAAACCAGCAGCTTTACTCTCAGAGGGCACAGACTCATGGTAGAGCTTTGTGAACCAGAAATGGCAAACATGGTAGAAACAAACAAGGAAAAACCCACAGCTGTGATAGTCAGAGGTTGTGGTCCTAGATGGGAAGAACAGTTGACCGACCAAGAATCTAATTGAAAGATCCTGGAATGAGAAAGCCATAAAAAGAATTAGATGAACTCTCCATGCATCACTGGCTGACTGAGAAGCCAGAGATAACCCAATGAAAAATAAAAGTCAAAGCAAACTTAAGAACTGGCTGGACTTTGTTTTTTCTTTTTCTTTTTTATGTTTTCACTTTTTATTTTAATTCTAGTATAGTTAACATATACAGTGTTATATTAGTTTCATATGTACCATATAGTGATTCAGTAATTCTGTACGTTACTCAATGCTCATTATGATAAGTGTATTCTTAATCCCTTCACCTACTTTATCCATCCGCCACCCACCTCCCCTCTGGTAACCATCAGTTTGTTCTCTATAGTTAAGGGTCTCTTTCTTGGTTTGTGTGTGTGTCTCTCTTTTTTTTTCCCTTTGCTCGTCTGTCTCTTAAATTCCACATATGAGATCATATGCTATTTTTTCTGACTTATTTCACTTAGCATTATACTCTCTAGCTCCATTCACATCATTACAAATGGCCAGATTTTTTTCCTTTCTATGGCTGAATAATATTCTTTGTGTGTGTGTGTGTATCGCGTCTTCATTATCCACTCATCTATTGATGGGCACTGGGCTGCTTCTATAATTTGACTATTTTAATAATGCTGAAATAAACACAGAGATGCATGTATCCCTTTGAATTAGGTTTTTGTAATTTTTTTTTGTATTTTGACCAGTAGTGTATTTACTGTATTATAATGTAGTTTTATTTTTAACTTTTTGAGGAAACATTATACTGTTTTCCACAATGGCTCCACCAGTTTGCCTTCCCACCAACAGCACACAGGAGTTCCTTTTTCTTCACATCCTTGCCATCAGTTCTTGTTTCTTGAAGAACTGGCTGAACTTTGAATATGCTTTCTAACCCAGGTCTCAGAGGGGCAAACCCTTAATAGATTTGAAGTTTAAGTTACTTTTTTAAATATAAAAATTAGAAAAACAAGTTAAAAATCCATAATTACTACAAGGTATTACCTAAAAATGTTGACTCTTCCAGAAAAATTACAGCCAAGCAAAGAAACAATAAAACGTGACCATACTTGGGAAGCCGGCAGGGGTGGGGGGGGAAGCAAACAATAGAAATACCTTCTGAATAGGCCCAATTGTTGGATTTAGCAAATACTTCAGAGCTTATAAGTATGTTGAAAGAATCAAAGAAAAATATGTTCAAAAAATGACAGAACAATATGATAACTGAAATAAGGAAAACTTAATGGAAATTCTAGAGTTGAAAATAGCAAATTTGAGATGACAAGAAGGAAACATAGAACATGGAGGTAGATTAATAAAAATTATTCATTCTGAAGAACAGAGAGGAAAGAAGACTGAGGAAAAATGAGCAGAGCCCAAGAAGTGTGTAACAACATTAAGTGCATCAAATTTTTATAATGAGAGTTCTAGAAAGAAAGGAGTAAGAGAAAGAGGAAAGAAAAACATTCATAGAAATATTTGCCAAAAACTTGTCAAATTTGATGAAAATCATTAATCCAGAGAACAAGAAACTTAACAAAACTCAAGTAGTGTAAACATGAAAGATTCATCTCCAGATAGGATAGTCACGGTCCAAAGCCAAAAAGAAAAAATCTTGAAAGCAACAAGAGAAAAACAAGTCCTATAGAGGGCAATTGTAACAAGATTAGCAGTTAATATTTTATCAGAGAGTGGAGGCCAGAAGACTGACAGAAACACATATACACTGAAAGAAGACAGTATTGCTAACCAAGAATTCTAAATCCAGTAAAACTATCTTTCAAATATGAAGGTGAATTAAAAACATTCCCAGAAAAGCAAAGATTGACAGACATGTTGCTGGAAGACCTGCCTTAGAAGAAATACTAAAAGAAGTCCTCCCAGTCCTTCTGTAAAGAATAATACCAAATGGTAATTCTAATCCATAGGAAGGAATGAAGAGTACCAGAAATGGTAAATACATGGGTGGATATAAAAGGCCATGTATATAATACATTTTTTTCCTCTTAATTTCTTTAAAGGGACATGAGGTTATTTAAAGCAGTAATTTTAGTACTAAAGTACTAAGATTATAAGATATATAGATATATGTGACAGCAGTAATGTAAAGAAATGGAACTATATTAGAGCAAAATTGCTGTATTTTGCTGTAATTAAATATCAGCCTAAAGTTGATTATTGTAAATTAAAGAGTTTATTAGAATCCCCAAAGAAGGTAGTAAAGAAGGAACAGAGAAACAAAGAAAAAGACATGAGATGTATAGATAGCAAAATGGCTGACATAAATTCAATCATATCAAAATTTAATTAAATATGCATATACAGAGGGGCACCTGTTGGCTCATTCAGTTAAGCATCCAACTCTTGATTTTGGCTCAGGTCATGATCTCAGGATCCTGGTATAGAGCTCCACGCTCAGCAGGGAATCTGCTTCAGGATTCTTTCTGCCCCTCCTCCCACTTGCGCACTCGCTCTTTCTCTAAGATTAGATAGATAGATAGATAGATAGATAGATAAACACACATACAGAAATCCAAAACATAGAAATTGAGAAAACTATGGACTGGGTATGAAAAGATACTAAGAAGTTATTGTTTCATTTTGTTGGAGATGGCAAATTTTTATTCTTAAGTTTTCACTGTTAAAAATATACACTTAAGTATTTATGGGTGAAGTGAAATGATATACCAAGAATTTACCTTAAAATGTTACAGAAAAAAAAGGGGCGCCTGAGTGGCTCAGCTGTTAAGCGTCTGTCTTTGGCTCAGGTCATGATCCCAGGGTCCTGGGCTCAAGCCCTGCATCGGGCTCCCTGCTCAGTGGGAAGCCTGCTTCTCCCTCTCACACTCCCCTTGCTTGTGTTCCCTCTCGCTGTCTCTCTCTGTCAAATAAATAAATTAAAATCTTTAAAAAAAAATGTTACAGAAAAAAGAACAAAACTGTGTGGAATTAATGAGGCAATAATGACAAATAAGTGGTTTTTAGATTTTCCAAAATAAAAGTTTTAAAAATATGTGTTGTCCCAACTTTGAGATGAGAGCCTATTCAGGCTAAACATTTCTTATCCTTTTGACATATCTTAATCATTTTTTGTGCACTTTCTTGCTTTCTCATCAAGTTCACTTTCTACCTTTACTGTTTATATTAGTTAACTATTGCTATGTAAAAAATTACTTTAAAACTTAGAGGTTTAAAACAATAAGCCTTCATTATCTCACAGTTTCTATGGATCAGAAACCTGGGAGTGTCTTGGCTGTTTTTCCTGGCTTAAGGTTCTCATAGGGTTGCATTTAAGATGTTAGCCAGGGCTTTAGCGTCTGAAGATTTGGTTGTTAATTTACTACTTCATGATGGCTATGATGGCTTACTTACATTACTAGCGAGTTAGTGTTGATTGTTAGTGGGAGGCTTTAGATCCTCACCTTATGGACCTTTCAGTAGGACTGTTTGAATGTTTTCATGATATGGTTGCTACCTCTTTCCCCCACTCCCAGAGTGAATGATCCAAAAGAGAATAAAGCAGAATTAATGGTCCAAAGGAGAATAAGCTGGACTTCTGTGTCTTTTATGAGCTAGTTCTCAAAAGTGACATAACATCATTTCCACAGTCTCCTATTGGTTAACACATGTCAACCTTAGTCATTGTGGGAAGAAACTATCCAAGAACATGATACCAGGAGGCAGAGGTTACTGGAAGTCACTTTAAAGGCTGATTCTTCTATTACTCTAGCACAGGAATCTCCAACAAGCCATGGTGCCTTTTAATAGAGTAGTATTTAAAGTTAAAATCTTGTCACTAAGAGTATTCATTGTCAGTTGATTATTATTTCTGATGACACTTCGAGTACACAGAGCTAAGAAATATATGTATATATTTCTCTGTATATATATCCATATATATTTAAATTACATATTGATATTGATATTGATGACATAAATTTAGCATAGCAAGGTTTTTACCTCTTTGATTTTGTATGTTTTTTTCTCATTTTTATTTTTTGGAAACATGTAAAACATTTACATAGTTTAAAAGGTCAAAACCATGTAAAAATATGCATTCAGAGAAGCCCTTCATATATTTATATCTCCCTTTACACCCCATTCCTACTAATAACCATTTTGTTTTCAGAATATCCTTCCAGTGTTTCATTTTACAAGTATAGATAAATGTATGCACTCTATCCTCCTCCCTCTACCTCAAAAGATAGCATATTTTGTACAGTGTTCTGTACCTTACATTTTTATTTAACAGTGTATCCTAGATATCACTCTATATGTTTATTTGGAGATCTTCATTTTCTTATGGCTGCATAGCATCAATTATGTGGATACATGATTGAGAGTCTTTTGGGTTGTTGCCAGTCTTTTACTATTAGAAATAATTCACTACACAGTGAATAATCTTGGGTCATTTCATACTTGTACCGTGTGTGTTGGTGGGGTAGATTGCTTAAAAATAGGACTGTTAGGGTTAGAGGAAAAATGTGTATCCAATTTTGTTAGATATTGGCAAATTCCTCCTTCATAGGTAGTGTGCCATTTTTACCATCCCATCAGAGGTTTTGAGGATTGAGTTCATGCATATAGACTGCCTAACATAATGATCACTTAATCAAAGACAGCTGTTTCTCTAAAATCAATACCTTTAGACCTCTCTCATACATTGCCACATGAATTTCATGACTTCTCAATACCCTGAATACATTCCTAGACATGTATTCCACATAATATGTAGTCTCTTCTGTTACTTTGTGCAGAACTAAACATAATACAGTAAATCATGCCATGGTGATTATTTTGTATTTTAAGAGGTTGAAAAGCAATAAAGTTCCTGGAAGAGAAATCAGATAGGAGACCCTATTCTTTCACATATTTTCAAACATCTACTGTGAGAATAAAGACCATTCTCAGCAGACTATTGACATTCCAGGAAATGTCGGCACTCTGAAGGGATGCACTATTGTTGTGAAGGGCTCCAGAGGAACCCTGGGAAGAGACTTCAGTCACATCAGTATAGAACTCAGTCTCCTTGGAAAGAAAAAGTAGAAGCACCAACTTGAGAGAAATAGAAAAGAAATCACTATTGTTTGCACTATCTGTAGTCATGTACAGAGCATGATCAAGGGCATTATAGACTGGGCTTTCAGAAATTACAAGATGAGGTCTGTGTATGCTCACTTCCTCATCAACATTGTTATTCAGGACAGTGGTTCTCCTATTGAAATCCAAGATTTCTTGGGTGAAAAATACATTGACAGGGTTCGAATGAGGCCAGGTGTTGCTTGTTCAGTTTCTCAAGCCCAGAAAGATGAGCCAATTCTTGAAGGAAATGACAATGAACTTGTATTGAAATCAGCTACTTTTTGATTCAGCAAACAACAGTTAAAAACAAGACTATCAGAAAATTTGGGGTGGTATGTTTCTGAAAAAGAAACAGT
>NW_024424453.1:26161268-26206053 GCF_017311325.1 Ursus maritimus
GCAGGCTGATGAATGAGATCTAAGTTGTCCAGCTACAGAAACAGCAAGATGGCAAATGATTTTTCAGAGTTATTTGTGATATTTTAAAGACACATTAAAAGCTGTATTGATTCAAAAAAATTAGGGTTTACATTTATAAAGTGCTAATTTCTATTGGAATGTTTTTGTTCTATAAAGCCATTCAACATCATGGTGCTAGGTTCCTTCAAGATAATAGCAAAATATAAAATACCTTGGGGAAATGATTATCTTAACTGAACTTGCATTTTAATATTTTATTTTTGGAACCACTTATGGTTTAGCTAGTTGAATATGGGAAAAGGTGATGGGCATTATCAGCTTCAGTTGGTTCAGTGATGAAAGGCTTCACCCCTGTGTCTTGATTGTTGCCTAACAGACTTATGAACTTAGAAGGACAACTACAACAAATGAGTCCAGAGACATTGTTAGTATATGCTTTAAAAAATAAGTGAAAATTTATTAGCTGGTGACAGTAAAAAAAAGCATTACTTTTTAAAGTATTTTTAGAAAAGTGTGTTTAACAAAGGGGAGATTACTGTTAACATATTGAGGTTAAAACTGGAAAAATTATTTCACTGTTTCAATATTTTTATATTCATAACTGGTTTTATAGAAATGTTAATTTTTTAAATCTAAACAAGTAGTAATTTATCTAAGCTTTAGTGATTCTTAAGTAGCTATTTAATAAAGTAATAACTGCATGTTAATTAGAAATAAGCATAAAACTAGAGATATTTGTTTTAGTAATTTGTTAACCTCCTCTGAAAATTCTCAGCTACATTACCAATGCTTCATTGTTCTGTGTAACATTCTAGATTTATAAATTATTATGTGACATTATATTATTTGCCCATTGCAATTTTTTTCTAGGTGCTAACTGCCAAAGAAAGAAAAACTCAAATTGATGATAGAAACAAATTGACTGAGCATTTTATTATCACACTTCCCATGTTGCTATCAAAGGTATAATTTCATTTACATTTCTGTGATAATATGCCACTGAGTTTGGTTATTACTAAACTATTAAAGTAGTTAACTTCTTTTTTCTTTGCTTCTCCTTCTTCTAGTATTCTGCAGATGCAGAGAAGGTAGCAAACTTGCTACAGATCCCACAGTATTTTGATCTAGAAATTTATAGCACAGGTAGAATGGAAAAGGTAAGACATTATGAAATCAAAATTCTATTATAGTCAGTTTAAATAACTGGATTATTTCATTTTCATGTAATCTATAGGCTTACTATTTGACAAATGCTTATTTTTATTAATGTAAATATCATAGTTTTTCTTTTTTTCCTCCTCAGCATCTGGATGCTTTATTAAAACAGATTAAGTTTGTTGTGGAGAAACATGTAGAATCAGATGTTCTAGAAGCCTGCAGTAAAACCTATAGCATCTTATGCAGTGAAGAGTATACCATCCAAAACAGAGTTGACATAGCTCGAAGTCAGCTGATTGATGAGTTTGTAGATCGATTCAATCATTCTGTGGAAGATCTACTGCAAGAGGTCTGTTTTAAAGTAAACACGTGTATATGATAATTTTGGCTAATAATTATTCAAAGTTGAATGTGCAGATCGTTTCCATAAAATAAAATCTAGTGGAATTCTCTGTCTTTTTCAAATCTTAGCATTATTGCAACTGTTCATCCTATAAACGTTAACTTTGGTTATACTTTATTTTAAAAACCTGTTTCGGGGTGCCTGGGTGACTCAGTCAGTTAAGCGTCTGACTCTTGGTTTCAGCTGAGGTCATGATCTCAGGATTGTGAGATAGAGCCCTGCATCAGGCTCCACACTGGGCACGGAGCCTGCTTAAGATTCTCTCTCTCTGTCTCTCTCTCCATTCCCCCCTTAAAAAATAAAAAAATAAAAAAAACTTTTTCATAAAAGCTAATTTTTTTTTCTTTTTAAAGTCTGGCTTTTCTTAATTCATTTTTCAATTTTCCTGGAGCCTAATTTACATTTTAATATTACTGAACTGTTATGACGTGCTAATAAATAGAACATAAAAATTAAGTGTGCTTGTAAGGGACAGCCACTTACCAGTGGTATGCCTAGGATAACAGCAAACATCTCCAACTGGTTATTTTTATAATTATTCTTAGGATTCCCGCCTCTTGCCTTCTACCTCCAATCAGTGTAAGCAATTTGAGAACCCCCACAGTTTTCTGTGCTCTGATGGCCAGGCTGATAGGATTTTCTTTTTAATCCATGTAACCAGTTTTTTCCTGCTTCTAACTTTTAATTTTAACTTTTAATTTTTTTCAACAATTTTTGATTTTTCATTGTGATTTTGAGCTACAAAAGTAACTGACAATCAATAAAATCTTTGAATAACTATTAAAATCTTTGAAGTACATACCTTTTCACTCAGCAGCTTCAATGAATTTATCCTAAAGTATTAATCAGAAAAGTATACAATGTTAATGTTTACAGCATTGTTTAAAGTGCAAAAGTGGCTGTCTCTGAGTGTTAACAATTATGGGTGGTTTTTTTTTTTTGGTTTTTTGCTTATTTGTACTTTCTTATTTACCAACAGTGAATATGTATTCTTTATATAATGAAAGAGCATTCTTTTAGGCAGTAGTAATAGACTTCCATGTGAATTTCAGGATAAGTAAAGTTATGGTAATGAAATAATGTCTATTTTATTTATAGGGAGAAGAAGCTGATGATGATGATATTTACAATGTTCTTTCCACATTAAAGCGGTTAACGTCTTTTCATAAGTATGTAATTTTATTTCGATTTGGTTAATAACATTTTTTAGCCAACATAAAATAGATTATTTTTATAATATTTAACATCCTTTTTACAGTGGGAAGTTTTAGACAAATACTGAGGTGTGATTTTTTTCTTATTATTCAGATTTTCTTCAGATAAATTATGGGGTTTTATTATTTGATTACTTATGGAGTAAGATTTATCACTCAGTGTAACAAATATACACTGTACACTGTACAAGTTTGTTAATCAGTACCATTACTAGGCTTACTCTATAAGCTGGAGTTTAGAGGTATTATTTGCATTTGATAGCTTTTAGAAATCTTATAAATAAGAAAAAATATTTTGGGGAAGGCCATGAAAGTTATGTCTATGAGCTTTTTTTCCTTAATCGTTCTTGTTTGTCTATTTATTATTGTGCTCTTACTGTGTAGACAGACTAGCTGGACTTGAATAAGGAAAAAAGGCTCAGATTAATGAAATAAATGTTATTTTTAAATTGTAATTTATATGTCCCTTGTTAATGAGGTATGCTTATCTTCTCCATAAAGAAAGGAAAATAGAGGACTTTGTTGTTAAAAGAATGTTTAAGTGTAGTCCTTACATTAATGAATACTTCAGATTTCAAAAACTGTGTCTAAAATCTAAGACATTTCTTTATATACAAGTATACTGTTTGGAATTCTGTGGAGAAGTAAACTCTTAGTTTTAAAAATATTTTAACATTTGAAAATAAAAGTTGACAACTAGTGTCAAAACTCCTTTTAAAAAAATATTTTGGTGTTTCAAAATAAAAGTTAACAGGCATTGATCTACAATTTTAGTAGTAGAACTCATGAGAAAATAAAATGTCAGCATTATTTCAATTAAGAAGCCTATAGCTACACTAAAGTTTTCTAGCTTTGCCATGTTTCCTTTCCTCTGGTTTTGTCTTTCTTGTGAATACAAGTCTCTCTTTCAAAAATACGCATGTATTTATATTTTGAAATTGTGAATGGATTTGTTAAAATGTATTTTAAAATATGCTAGGAAAAATGAAATGGGAGTACAGGCTTAGGTTGACTGTGTAGTAGTAATCTTCATTTAAAGGTATGAATTTTTATTAATTGATTTCTTTTAATTAATTCCTAATATCAGCTTATGTATTCTCTGTCTCCTCTCCCCCTCTCACTTTCCTTGTTTCTCTTTCCCTTTTCCCCTTTTTCTTTCTTTCTTTTTCTTTCCTTTCTTCCTTCCATCCTCTTTCCTTGTTTCCTTCTTCCTTTCTTTCTATTTGCACATTTATCAATCTTTCTCGATTCTATAAGAAATTGAAGTTACTTTATACTTCCACCCACTGAAACTGAGCTCAAATTTAAATTTTCTTCTGCTCTAGAGTAAAATTAATGCATTTTTGTTTATTTTAGTGCTCATGATCTCACAAAATGGGATCTATTTGGTAATTGCTACAGATTATTGAAGACTGGAATTGAACATGGAGCAATGCCAGAACAGGTAGGAGTTTATTGATATTCCTTCTTTGTCATTTTAGAAAGCTAAGTGTCTCTGAAATCACACAGGATTATCAAAAGCCTTACATAGAAAGTAGTTGATAATTCTTAAATGTAGCTGCTTCCTTTGAGAATTATTGCCATAG
This sequence comes from Ursus maritimus, assembly GCF_017311325.1. Taxonomy (NCBI): domain Eukaryota; kingdom Metazoa; phylum Chordata; class Mammalia; order Carnivora; family Ursidae; genus Ursus; species Ursus maritimus. The sequence continues at coordinate 26,165,651 of NW_024424453.1, forward strand.
TGATTAAATATTATTGATAGATGTTAGTGATTGAATGTTACTGATAGATGTATTATATTTTCAGGTTTGAGCAGAAAAAAGTAGAGAATGTATTTCAAACATTTAATACTAAAGTAAACAGTATTACTCTTTTAGGAAAAATACCATTAGTTACTATAGTAGCAATTTCAGAACTTAATCAATTCAGTTTGATGAAAATTCCTAGTATGGCTGTATTCCAGGCACTGTTCTAGATATTGATAATAGTAAGCCTTAGGTATGGCGTACTTTTTGTAGTAGAACCATAATTAAGTAAGCTTGAAACCTTTAGTAGACTTTAGACCTTTTTGCATTCATATATATGTTGGAATGGAAAGAGCAGGAATTCACCAAATTTCTCAGAAGAAATTTAAAATAGTCAATTTAATTCTATGTAAGAATTAAGTTGTTGTTACTTAACAATTGTAATTATTACAATTGTTAACGGTTACATTTATTAGAGTTAATTTTAATTGACACAATTATTGTTACTTAGCAATAACAGTCTTTTCTAAGAATTAAAGTTATTTTGTATACTGCATATACTCATTCATTAGACCAAGATATCAATCCATAGTTAGCTACAGGTGGTGTTTAGAGGTGGTCTTATCTTATTATACTAAATGACACTTTATTATACTAAGTGAGAATTTCAACAGATATAACAATTATGATAGCATATTAAAAGTTAATCACAGAAGCAATGCTTTATCATTGCTATGATTAATTCTTTTAAGTTGTTTTAATTCATGGTTTTGATCCCTACTTAATTTAACAGCCATTCTTAATAACAGATGTCCTTGATTATGATTATAGGTGTTATTATAGTTTGTGGAAAGAAGCTAAATATTTAACTTTGTTGTTTTACTTCATTTATTGCTGACTCTTCAACTTCCATCCTGTCTTATCTCAAACTTTTCAGTAGCCTAAATACTATTCACTAATATTCCCAAGCTGTTCTTCAAAGTTGAAAGGGATTGATAAAGATATTCCTTGTTTTGGTTTCCTCATTTTCCTCAACAAAATAATGAGGATAGCACATCTCTGTTTCATCTGGGGATTGTAGCTATGTCAAAATTTCTTTTTTAATTCACTACACCATCATTTATCGTCATAGAACTTGTGACAGTCTCACATCATTGTCTTCTTTGGTTATCATGGTTTTCCATTACTTATTTTCACTGCGTATGTATTATTTACCCCATTTTATTTTAGTTTGAGTAAGAGAACAGATACATGTGACATTTGCTTAAACTTTCTTAATCTTGGACACATACTCTTTTTATTTTAAACTCCACTATAGTTAACATACAGGATTAATTTCAGGATTACAATATAGTGATTCAACAATTCTAAACATTACTCAATGCTTATCATGATAAGTGTACTCTTAATCTCCTTCACCTATTTCACCCATTTCCCTACTCACCATCAGTTTGTTCTCTATAGTTAGAGTCTCTTTTTTTGGCTTGTCTCTTTTTTTTCTTTGTTCATTTGTTTTGTTTCTTAAATTCCACATCATACAGTGTTTGTCTTTCTCTGACTGACATATTTGTCTTAGCTTTCTATTCTGTAGCTCCATCTATGTTGTTGCAAATAGCAATATTTCATTCTTTTTTATGATGAAGGTAATATTCCATTGTGTATATATACATGCATATATCTCACCTCTTCTTTATCCATTCATCTTATCAGTGGACACAGACAGCTTCCATAATTTGCTATTGTAAATAATGCTGCAATAAACATAGGGGTGCAAAGATCCTTTTGAATTAGTATTTTTGTATTCTTTGGGTAAATACCCAGTAGGAGAATTACTGGATCATTAGTATTTTTTGAGGAACCTCCATACTGTCTTTCACAGTGTCTACACCACTTTGTATTCCCACCAACAGTGCACAAGGGGTTCTTTTTCTCCACATCCTTACCAATGCTGCTTGTTTCTTGTGTTTTGGGATTTAGCTAATCTGACAAGCGTGAGGTGATATCTTATTGTAGTATTGATTTGCATTTCCCTGATGATAAGTAATAATGAGCATCTTTTCGTGTGTCTTTTGGCCATCTCTCTTTTCTTTGGAGAAATATCTGTTGCTGTCCTCTGCCCAGTTTTTAAGTATATTATTTGTTTTTTAGTTGTTGAGTTGTATCAGTTCTTTATATATTTTAGATACTAACCCTTTATCAGATATGTCATTTGCAAATATGTTCTTCCATTCAGTGTGTTGCCTTTTAGCTTTGTTGATTGTTTCCTTTGCTGTGCAGAAGCTTTTTATTTTGATATAGTCTCAATTGTTTGTTTTTGCTTTTGTTTCCCTTGCCTCAGGAGACCCATCTAGAAAAATGTTGTAATGGCCAGTGTCAGAGAAATTATTGCCTCTGCTTTTTTCTAGGAATTTTATGGTTTCCCTCTCACATTTAGGTCTTTAATCAATTTGAGTTTATTTTTGTGTATGGTGTAAGAAAGTGGTCCAGTTTCAGTCTTCTGCATGTTGCTGTCCAGTTTTCCCAGCACCATTAGTTGAAGAGACTGTCTTTTTCCCATTGCATATTCTTGCCTTCTTTATTGAAGATTAATTGACCATACAATTTTGGGTTTATTTTTGGGCTTTCTGTTCTGTTCCATTGATCTATATATCTGTTTTTGTGCCAGTACCATACTGTTTTGATTACTACAGCTTTGTAGTGTATCTTGAAATCTGGGATTGTGATATCTCCAGTTTTGTTCTTTTTTTTGTCAAGACTGCTTTGGCTCTTCGAGGTCTTTTGTGATTTCACACAGATTTTAGGATTCTTTGTTCCAGTTCTGTGAGAAATGCTGTTGGTATTTTGATAGGGATTGCATTAATTCTGTAATTTGCTTTGTGTAGTATGGACATTTGAACGATATATGTTCTTCCAATCCATGATCATGGAATATCTTACTATTTGTGTCATTAGACATATTCTTAAAATTGTAATCACGTGTATGAAGTTTTAGTGCATCACTACTAGATTATACACTTGTTTGTTTTAGCAATAAAAACTATGTACCACTAAGCAGCTCCTAGAAACATGTCTTTAGATACCCAGTATTAAAAATTCAAAAAGTATACAGGATTCGACGAGTTCTTCACAGGACCATGCATGCTCACTCTTCTAGATTGCCATTCTGTACTTTAAATTAGAATTCAAAGAAAGTACCCTTTTAGAGCAGGTATATCAAATAACTACCAGAATATCTACCTTTAGTCATGCTTCACATTCTGAAGGTAGTTAAGATTTATTGTCTATCTGTCTAATTTATTGTCCATATGTTTGACTCTGTTTTCCATGGTAACCATTTAACTAGAAGCTTCTTTGTCCCACTCTTCAGAGTTAGCTGAATTTTTTTTTCTTTCCTCTTCCACTGATCTTTTCTCATGCCAGTACTGTTTTAACTATTATAGCTTTAGAATATGATTGAAGTTTAGAAGAATTTACCTAATTTTATAATAATTTTTAAAGTCAAATTATACAAAAGTTATAGTGGAAAAATTAATTCTTACCCCTTCACCTGATTCATCTACTCTGGCAATAGTTTTCCACAGCTACATACTTGCATACTTTCTCTCTACATATGTTTTTATTTTTACATAAATATGCATATATAAAAATTAGTAATAATATTCTTTATAGCAGTTTTTTCCCAGGCCAGAAGTCAAGGAATAACACATTGCATTTAGTTGTTATATCTTTTTTTTTTTTGTCTCTTTTAATCTGGAATGCTTTCTTCTCCTTTTCTTTGATGACATTGACATTTTGAAGAGTACAAGCAGTTATTTTATAGAATGTACTCAACTTAGTTTTGTCTAATCATCCATATAATGAATTCTTGGTAGGAATGCTACAGTAAATGATATTTGTCTTCAGTGCATCACATCAGGAGGCACATGATATCAGTTTGTTTGCTATTTGTGATATTAACTTTGATTACTTTAGTAAGGTAGATTCTGCCAAGTCTGTCCTATGTAATTTCCATTTTCATTTTTAATGTGGAAAGATTCCTTAAGGCTGTGTAAGTATTCCTGTTTCTTACAAACTTTGATACAATGTTAGCATCTATTTATGATTCTTGTCTGAGTCGTTTATTTCTGTCATGGTCACAAAATGGTAAATTAAATGGTAATTTTCTAACTGTCATTTATTTATGTCATTAATTTTTTGGCCCTCTGCTATAATGCCCTCTCCATTCACTCATTCATTTTTTAACATTCATATGAATTCATGGATTGCTACTTTATTCCTATTCTGTCCAGCTAGTTAAAATGGACTCCTTTTATTATTTATTTTGGTGCTCAAATTGTTGCAGAATTAGCCAGAGGGAATTCCTTTCAAACCTCCTCCTGTGTGCTTTTCAATATTTTTTTGAGCATTTCCATTCTTTCAGGAATAAGAATATGGCATCTGGCATCTGTTTGTGCCCTCCCATATGCTAATGAATTTTTAACCTATGATAAGTATTAAAAGTTACTGCAATTCCATAACACAAGTAATTACTAGCTGGTAAACAACCCACATTTCAGAATTTATTATAGTATTTCTTCATACAATTTTTAGTAAAAGAAAGACAACAAATATTTAAATTCTTCTTAATTTGTTTTGTGATTTTGTGCCTGTTTCCTGTTGGTATACATATAAGTTTATACCTTGTCTTAGGTAACATCTAAGAAAAATAAAATATTAGACTTCTGCTTTAATATATAGTTTCCAGAATTGTCTGAATTGATTCTAAAAATTGAAAATCAATAAAGAACATTTGTAAATTGTTTTGGTGAATATTTGCTGTATAACAAAACAGTGTGAGTAAACCCATAAAGAGGGAATTGTAATCATGTGTCACTAACTTGGGGCCTCTCAGGGCATAAGTAATAAAAAACTTCTGTTTTGTGCTTATTATGTACCAGGTAATATTTTAAGTCTTTATGTGTATTTATTTGTTTAAGCCTTAGGACAACCCTATGGAATATGTATCATTATTCTTTTTTGATGATGAAACTGAAACATAGAGATATTAAATAAATTGCCTAATGTCACATAGCTATTGGATACCCACTCAAACCAAGCTTTTAAATTCTGTTCAGTGTCTCTTCACATTTTTTTGTACTAATTTGCTACTGCTCTTTATGATATCCCATCCCTTCTGATGTTTGCCCCATGTCAAACTCTTTTTTTTTTTTTTATTTTTTCTAAACATCTTTTGTATTTTTTCAGTGAGAATTGTGGGGAGAGATTAAATACTGGTACTTAATCTGTCATCATGAACTGGAAATCAACACATTTCTTTCTCTTTTTCTTAATTTTTTTTATTATGTTAGCCACCATATAGTACATCGTTAGTTTTTGATGTAGTGTTCCATGATTCATCGTTTGCGTATAACACCCAGTGCTCTATGCAATAAGTGACCTCCTTAATACCCATCATCAGGCTAACCCATCCCCCCACCTCCATCCCCTCCAAAACCCTCAGTTTGTTTCCCGGAGTTCATAGTCTCACATGGTTTGTCTTCCCCTCTGGTTTCCCCCCTTTCATTTTTCCCTTCCTTCTCCTGATGTCCTCCATGCTGTTCCTGACGTTCCACAAATAAGTGAAACCATATGATAATTGTCTTTCTCTGCTTGTCTTATTTCACTTAGCATAATCTCCTCCAGTTCCATCCATGTTGATGCAAATATTGGGTAATCATCCTTTCTGATGGCTGAGTAATACTCCATCGTATATATGGACTACATCTTCTTTATCCATTCGTCTGTTGAAGGGCATCTTGGCTCCTTCACTTTTCTTTAAACTGAACATAATACAGGGGTTGAGTTTAACTTCAGTGGCATTATTGCTCTAGGATAGATTATGACTTGTGTAAATAATGCAATCATACTTTCTTTAGAAGCATGTTGATGCTTTCCTTAGAAGACTACATACTTATTTCCTTGACTGAGTTGAGAAATTATTTCATTTACCCACTTCTGACTCTTCCTTAGGCATCCCATATCAAAATTTTGCCACCACTTACACACACATCCAGACTACCACCTACCTATTCATTATTCACCAAAAATGTGTATGAGTGTCAGATCCTGAAGACATAAGGATATATTAGAAGCAGTCCTTAATCTCAAGAGATTTTTTGCCTTTTTAAAAAATTCTACCTCCTCAATGTCTCTTTTGCCCTCAGTCTTTTAGCCCTACTATCATTTCCTTACTTTAATCTTAGTTTATCATTTCCTTAGTTTAACCTTCATATTTTCTCTTGTGAATCACAGTAGTAGTTACCTCTTTTGTCTTAGTAACATTCGTTTCAGCCTCTGTCTAATCTAGGTTCTGTTCCAGTAATTTTCAATGTATCATGTGTATCTGAAAACCTTACGGAGTTGTTGGTTTTTTGTTTTTAAATACTGACATACTCTCAGATACCATTGTAAGAATAAATTGGTGTAATCATTTTAGAAGGTTGTCAACCTGTCAAAATTAAAAGTAGACATATCCTTAAGCAACACTTATAATTTAGGAATTTAGACACAGATATATACTTGGACATGTGTAAAAAGATGTAGCTACAAAGATGTTCATCATAGCATTATTTATAAAAATTTAAAACTTAAAATAATCTAAGTGTCAATCAATAGAGGACCAGTTAGCTTTGGTAAGATAGTTTTGATTCTATGCAATGCTATGTAACTATAAATTTAAAAAATAAGATTAATATTATTGATGTGAAGTATTCTATGTGAGACAAAATTTAATGAAAAAGGCAACGAGCAGAATGGTATATAAATTTAAAGGGGTGATAAAATCTCCATATATGAACATTTATTAATTGACAGATTATTTCTGGAATGATACATAAGGAACAGTTCAGCAGTGACTTTCTTAGTGGAAAACCAGATCTGTAGTGGTCAAGAAGCTTAATTTGAATAGAACACCATTATACTGTTGGATATTTTACTATGTACATCTCTTGCTTTTTAAATTTAAAAAGTACTTGCTTAGTAACTGGAAATTGAGCTTTTAAGAACATGTGCCATTTGCAATAGCACCAAAAAAAATTAAATACTTAAGTATAAATCTAACAAAATATGTGCAAGATCTGTATACTGAAAACTATAAAACTCTAATGAAAGAAATTGAAGATCTTAATAAATGAGGATATATGATGTTCATGAATTAGAAGACTCAGTATTGTTAAGATGTCAGTTTTCCCCAAACTGATCTTAGATTAACACAGTTCCATTTAAAATCTCTACAGGATTTCTTGCAGAAACCGACAGCTTGATTCATAAAATTTATGTGGAAGGGCAAAAGAAATAAAATAACCAAAAGAATTTTGAAAAAGAACAACAAAGTTAGAATATTTACACTACCTGATTTCAAGACTAAACAGTAACTTTGATAGTGTGGTACTGAAGAAAGGATAGACATATAGATCAAAGGAGCAATATAGAGAATCCAGAAAGAAATACACTCACATATATGTAGTCAGTTGATTTTTGACAAAGGTGCTAGAGTAGTTCTTTGAGGAAAAGATAATCTTTTTAACAAATGGTGCTGAAATAGTTTATCTCAGTTCACACTTCACATCATATACAAAATTAACTCAGTAGGCCATTTAGACTATAAATCTAAGTGTAAAACCTACGAGTATAAAGCATCTGAAAAAGAACACAAACGTTAAAGTCTTTGTGACCTTTACGTTAGTCAAAAATTTCTTAAATACGTCAGAAGCATGATCCATAATTGAAAAATTTCAGAAATACACTTTCAACAAAATTAAGCACTTCTGCTCTTGAAAGACAGTATTAAGAGAATTGAAAAGACAAATATGAGACTGGGAAATAATTATAAATCACATACCTGATAACAGATTTGTACTCAAAAAGATAAGGATCTTTCAAAATTCAGTAGTAAGAAAAGCAACCAATATTTCACCAAAGAAGATAGATGACAAATTAACACAAGAAAGGCAATTTATCATTAGTCATTAGAGAAATGCATGTTAAAAGCACAATGAGATAATACTACAAATCATTTCAAGAGCAGTGGAGCTCATACCTTGCTAGTAGGAATGCAAAATGGTACATTCACTTCAGAAAGCAGTTTGACAGTTTCTTATAAAGTTACACAGACACTTTTCTGACCCAGCAGTCCCTTTCCTGAGTATTTATCCAAGAGAAATGAAAACTTAGGTTCACATAAAAACCTATACTAGAGGGGTGCCTAGGTGGCTCAGTTGGCTAAGCTTCCAACTCTTGATTTCAACTCAGGTCATGATCTCACGGTCTTGAGATCAAGCCCTGGGCTTAGCTCTGCGCTCAGCGGGGAGCCTGCTTAAGATTCTCTCTACCTCTTCCTCTGCCCCTCCCCCTGTTCATTCTCTATATCTCTTTAAAATAAATAAAATCTTTTAAAAACAACAACAACAACAAAAAACCCTATACCATAATGTGTATAGCAGCTGTGTTCAAAATTGCCCAAAACTGCAAACAACTCAAATGTTCAACTGGTAAAGGTATTAAAAACAAACTGTATTATCATCCATACGATAGAGTAATTCTCAGCAATAAAATGGAAGGTGCTACTCTTACATGCAACAGCATGGATGATTCTCAGTAACATTATACAGAGTCACAGAAACCAGATGCACAAAACTACATGCTATGTAATTTTATTATACATTCTGAAAAAGGCAAAACCAGAGAGTCAGAAAACAGATATCCAGAATGGGGCAAGGGGCTTACTACAGAAGGGCATGAGGGAATTTAAGGGTTGGTGGAACTATTCAATTTCTTGATTGTTTTGATGTTACCTGGCTATACATTTGTCAAAACTGTAGAACTGTAGGGGCACCTGGGTGGCACAGCGGTTAAGCGTCTGCCTTCAGCTCAGGGCGTGATCCCGGCGTTATGGGATCGAGCCCCACATCAGGCTCCTCCGCTATGAGCCTGCTTCTTCCTCTCCCACTCCCCCTGCTTGTGTTCCCTCTCTCGCTGGCTGTCTCTATCTCTGTCAAATAAATAAATAAAATCTTTAAAAAAAAAACAAACTGTAGAACTGTATGTTGAAAACAGATTTTTCTTTGTATATAATTTATACCTTAATTTTATCCAAATGCAAAAGGATAAAAATAAGACTAATTATTTCTCATACTTAATGAAGGCCATTTCAAAGCCTGACCAATGTATATTTTGAGATTTAGAGAGCCCCAGACCAAAACACAATAACGAAAGAAAACATTTATCACATGGTGGAAATCTCAGAACTGAGAGCCACAAATTGATACAATCTTTATTCTTATTTTTCAGCTCTCTAGCAAAGTTACATAGAATGATTGTAAATATTATTTTAATTAAAATTAATTGTTTAAAAAGATTGTTGAATTGTTTCTGTTGATCCTAAATCTTCAGGGGTGGAGCATGAAAATTTGTTGTTTTTTTTTAAATCTTTATAGATCCTTCAGAGGCATGGCTAGGGTGAAGTACATCTGTTCCTTCGAATGACAACATACAGTGTTACACCATTTTTGAAAAGCTCAAAAACTAGAAAAATTAAAGTGTATGTCCAGTGATACGTATATATGATAAAACTATTTTTTTAAGAGTCAGGACATGGATATACATGAAATTTAGTAGAATAGTTTGTCAGCCCCAAGGAACAGGGGCAAGATCATAGGTGGATACAAAGTTATTGATATCATACTAGTTCTTAAATTTGGTTGTCTGTTCATAGCTTAATCTTTTTACGCTTTATACATTTATTTTGAAGTATTGAATATTATTCTAAAATATCTTAACAAAACAAACAGAAGCACTTCTCTTTGCTGTTGTGAGTGGGATATTTTTGAAACACCTGATCATGTTACTCTTCTGTTCAAATGTGAACATGTTACTATCTGTGCATTACCTAGTATTCTTAGGATTACTTCCAGATTTTTTTGTCATAGTGAGGTGACCTTGTTATTGTCCAAACAAGTGTTCTTCTGAAAGTGAAAGGGGGTACTTCTTAATTATTCCAAGACATAGGCATAAAGCAGGTTGTATAGTCACCCTCATATAAGGCCCTCTGTGATTTGGTTTCTGCTGATCTAGCCTTAGTATATGCTTTCACTTACACTGTACCAGCCTTTTGAGTTTGTTGGTGAAGCTTTTTTTGAAATTTCTATTCCTTCAACCTACACTTTCCCTTTGTTGCCAAATTAAATCTTACATCCTTCTTTAAAGATTTAGTATACACTTTTGCTTCTCTAGAAAGTTTTTCTTAACCATTATCACTCTTCCTAACTAAGACGGAGTCCTTCTTCTTGCCCCTCAGCATCTGACCCTGTGTGTGTATTCTTAGTCAAACCAATTACTGAATTGTTATAGTTGATAATTATTTATCTTCCCATTAGATTCTTCTCTGAGATCCAGGGAATATATTTGTTTTAAGCTCCTATTCTAGCAGAAGACTTGGATACTGAGTAAATGTCTGTGTGAAAAATGGAGTTCATATAGTCAACATTTGGCAACAGTGTTATTTTTTCAGATTATTATTTTAAATTGTCATACAGTTATATCTCTGATTATTATTTATATATCTGTAAAATTGCCTTTCTTTATGTTTCCGCATCTTTTTGTTGTGTTATGTTTTTTGTTGTGGTAAAAAACACATAACATATGAGATCTATTGTCTCAACAAATTTTTAAGTGTACAACACAGTATTGTTAATTAGAGGCACAATGTTGTAGAGCAGATCTCTAGTTCATTTTAATTTATAAGCTTTTTTCTATGTTAATATTCTTAGCCTTATGTCATTTGTTACAATAATTTATCAATGGAAATTTTTAAATTTTGTATATCTTGTTGCTTGGAATATAAATGTTCTTTGTATAATCAGAATTATTGGTTGTTTTTTGTTGTTTTCTTTCTTTGATGTCTTACTTGGAAAACCTTTCCCCACATTTTCAAGTCATTTAAATATTTACTTCTTTTTTCTTCTTGTATTTTAATAGTCTTATTTTTTTATTTAAATGTTTGGAATCTATTTGCATAAACCATTCATTTCACTTTGAATATGTCTTTAAGTGACTATTCTTCTTTTGGAATTATGGATGTTCCCTACTTTGACCCTTTCATAAGGACCATAATTCGATCTCCACTAAGTATTATGTCATGGTTTCTTAATGATTTCTGAATGGTTGTGATGCTGTATATGTTGTTTGGACAACTGTTTGCCTGTATTACTGTAGCATTTCAAGATCATCAGCAGAAATTGTTCATTGAGTCTTTTAAGCAGATCACTGAGATGGAAAGTGGCAAGATCTTGTTTGATGTTACAGCCTACATTGTTTGAGGAGAAAAGGCTAGTACATATGGACTGTTAAAGAATAGGCCTAAGGTGGAATGATATGAACTCCTGGTCCAGTGTGCTTTCCACTATATACAAAACCCCCTTTTGGAGATCAGTATGAAGAGATATCATTAAGAAAAAGAGTATAATATTTCACACTGGACTTACTGTTGACATACCACATTTTTCTTCACAGTCTTCCTCGTTTTAAATAGTGCTTGGAATTTCTGAGAAAGCTTAACAACAAAATTCCAGGGTCCAAAACTGCTAAGGATTAATGTGCATTAGCCTGTTATGTAGTCCATTCCTTGGGAAGTCCTAATTTCTTAGTTACAGAAGTTAACTTTTAACTATTTGAATTTTTTACCTCCCGTTTTTTACTCTTCTAGTGATTTTTTTTTTAATTTATAGTATACTGTGCCCACTGGTAATACAACACATTGGATGATCCTTCATTACCAAAGCACATGTAGAATTTAGAAATCTTTCATGTTTATTAAAGAATTGTTACTTCTTTATCACTATGATTTGCCTTAATGTTTGTGCTTTTCTAGCATTTGCTTAAGAAAAATATTACCACAAACTCTATTCTTTGCCATATTATTATTTTTTAAATTATTATCTAGTAGAATTGACTTATTTTCCTTTTATATAAAATTATGAATTTTAACATGTGTCTAGATTTATGTAATCACCACTACAATCAAGATACGGAACAGTTTTCATCATCCCTTTTTAAAATATCCCCTTACATCATCCCCCTTTAAAATATCCCCTATAAAAAAAGAAACCCCTTTTCTTCATATTGTCCCTCTTTTCTTCATGTTTTCCCTTTATAGTTAGATTCTTGCCCTACCTGCATCTCCTGGAAATCACTGCTCTGTTTTCCATCACTGTGGTTTTGTGTTTTTGAGATTTCCAAATAAATGGAATCATAAAGTATGTAACCCTTTAGAGCATAAAGTCTTTGGGTAAGCGTAATGTCTTCACTGACCGTGATGCCTTTGAAATTAATCCAAGTTCTTTGAATCAATAGTTGGTGCATTTTTTAAATTAATGGTTGGTTCAGTTCTCCTCCACTATGTGTATATACCAGTTTGTTTTATCCATTCACCTATTGACAGGCATTTGGGTTATTTCCATCTTTTGGCTTTCACCACTAAAGCTGCTATGAACATATGTGTACAGGTTTTTGTTTGAACATAAGTTTTCATTTCTCTAAAGTAAATGCCCAGGAGTACAATTGCAGGTATTAGGGTATAAGTGTGTAACTTTATTAGAAATTGCCAAACCATTTTCCAGAGTGTCTGTTATCATTCTGCATTCCTGCCAGCAGTGTGAGAGTCCCAGTTGTTCCACATTCTCATCAACACTTGATATTGTTAGTAGTTTTTACTTTAGCCAACTTGGTAGGTATGCAGTGGTATCTCATTGTGCTTTTAATGTACATTTCCTTAATGCTAATGATGTTGAACATCTTTTCTTGCGCTTATTTGCCAGCCTTACATTCTTCTTGGTAAGCTATCCTGATTATTAATTTGCATCTAAAGGCTTTTTTTAAAAGGGGTTATTAATTGTCACTCATATTAATCTACTCTAAATATGATAGACAAACCAGTACTGGATATGAAAAGCAGGCTAGTATTAAGTTTAGTTCATTCTTTTGTCATGTCATTTTACCACTGAAAAATTTGATCCTTCATTCCCTTAAAGTCTCTTTGCAAACAGAAAAGTGAAAGAGCCCCAATTTATCCCACAGCTATTAGGTAGATTCTCAGTATTTTAAACATACCCTACATATGTAGATAATATGTACCTACACATGTATATATTACATATACATAATCTTATTCTATAGTCCTATTTCATTTTTCATAAAAATTCAGTTTTTCTAAACATAAACATTCTAGGAGCTTATCCTTTGAACTTTATTTACATGTAACACTACAGTTCGTCTTCAAGATGTGTGATATCATTAGCCAGAGTTTGAATGATTCTCATTAATTCAATCTGTTAATCAAAGATAGAGAGCTATTTTTCCTTTAAATAGGTAAAAGTAATTATTAAGGGAAAGGACTAAGCATTTTTATGTTGATTAAGGTAATGCTGATTGCTATAGTAGATTAATCTCAATATCTCAGTGACTTAACGCAATAAAAATTTATTTCTCACACCCATACCTTTATAAAGTGCAATTAAGGAAAGTGGGATGTCACTGCACCATCCACTTATTCAAGGATCTAAGGTCTCCTGGGTCACTGATTCCCTGCAGGCAGGTAGGAGAGTAGAAGATGGAAAAGGCACTCCTTCTTAACTGCTTTTGCCCAGAAATTTGCAGTACACATTACCGTGTCCTCCCAGGACAGTGTGAGCTAATGGAAACAGGCAGACAGAGGGGTGGGGTTGGAAAAAATTCTTTGTCATCAGCCCAGTACTTGCTATACTTATTCAGAGATCCTCTCTAGAGTCAGAGTATTATTAATCAAGGAAAGGCAGAAGGGCTGTGGTCCTCATTGGTTAAAACAGTCTCTTTTGGCTTTTTCAGTTTTTTATTGTTTGTCCTTGTTTCGTCTGTCTATTCTACAGAAAGATGAAGTTGCTGAATAAATGACTTCTGATGAGTTGGGATAACATCACTTAGTATGGAGGATAAAATATCAGTATGACTGATGTAAAACCCAGAAGGAAGTGTTCTAAATTTTCTTTAAATGTGATTAGCTATATTGTTATATAATTATACCTGTGAGAAGGCAAAATGCTTCCTAGTTAATGAAAGTGAGCTTTTTATATTAAAAATAATGCAGTGGATCCCTTAAAGTAAATGCATGATGAATGCCAATATATGAAACAGATTAAAATGAGGATGCTCTATTTGAAATATGTATTGGAGTGATGAAGTGTCTCCTTCCCTCATAACCACGTCTAAGAAACTTCTGCAAAACTTTGGAACAGTTTGAATAACTTCCTAGTATATAGGTCAATAGAAATGTACAAGGAAGGGGAGTTATATTTGTGATGGTTAGGAGAAATGGTAACTAAAATTAAGCAATTCAACATTACTTTTTTCTATATCTTAATTTCCCACTGATAATGTTAATTTGTGTATTACTTTCCTAGTAATTTAACAAGTCAGGTTGTTTCGAACCAAAGATAAATTTTTTTTAACATACTCTTTTCCTTCCACACGAATCACTTTATTGATGTACCTTACATTCTAAATTAGAGGTTAACAAAATTTGTCTCAGGACTAGTATATGTACTATACTGAGCATCTTCTAAGTATAATAAGGTGATTTCTTTAGCATTAAATTTCATAACTTGACAGTGTTTTAGTAGTCTTGTTTCTGGCATTCTGACATGAGTCAATCATTTAATTATTATTACATTTGATAAAACCCTGACATCATCTCACTGGTGTTGCATCAAAAACAGCACTACCCATTGCTCTAATTCTGATTATTTATTTTTAGTGCTGAGTAGGGGCCTTGGAGATATCTTTTGCTTCTGTGATTTGAAACCTAAAATTTTTGAAGTAAAATCAGCTAAAATTCTAACCATTTCCTTCAGCATTCTATTTATTGATTTCTCTCTTGATTTATTATCTATGTATATTTATTCTTACAGTTTTTAGTTTATCAAGTGGGGAAGATAATAGAGATATTATAATAATGGAATTATTATTAGATATGTTTTATTGCAAGAAAGGTATACTGTGTATTCAAACAAAAAATGTAGTAAAAGCCCTATCCAAAATGAAATTCTCCTGTAGTTATGATTCTTAATCGATTTTATATTCCTGAATTCTGTTATTTGTCTCTGAAAAATAGGGACAAATTTTCACAAAACAAGAATTTACTGCCAATAAAAAATGAAAACTTGCCCATCTCCATTAGTAAGAGAGAGAGAGATAAGTTAATAGAAGTTAGTACTACATTAAAATAGTGCTCTTAGGGACACCTGGGTGGCTCAGATGGTTAAGCATCTGCTTTCAGATCAGGTCATGATCTCTGGGTCCTGGGATCGAGCCCCACATTGGGCTCCTCGTTTAGCAGGCAGTCTGCTTCTCCTTCTGCCTCTCCCCCCTGCTTGTGCTCTCTCTGTCTTTCTCTGTGTCTCTCTCTCAAATGAATAAATAAAATCTTTGGGATGCCTGACTGTCTCAGCCAGTTAAGCATCTGCCTTCAGCTCGGGTCGTGATCCCAGGGTCCTGGGATCAAGTCCCACATAGGGCTCCTTACTCAGCGGGGAGCCTGCTTCTCCCTCTGCCTGCTGCTCCCCCTGCTTGTGCCCTCTCTCCCTCTGCTAAATAAATAAATAAAATCTTTTTAAAAAATGAAATAAAATCTTTAATAAATAAATGAATCCATAAAGTTAAACATACACATACTATATAATCCAGCAACCCTAATCCTAAAGCAGTGGCCTTCAAAGTGTAGTTCGGAGCGCCCTGGTGATTTTCGGGGCATATCTATGATGTCAAACTATTTTCATAAGAAGAGGAAGATGTTATTTGCTCTTTTCATTCTCATTCTCTCACAAAAGTACATTGGAGTATTGGTGTCGTGTCAAAGAATATCCACATTTACCTGCAAAGATTGCCAAAATATACCTTCCTTTTCCAGCTAATCAGTGGCACTGGATTTCTTTATATACTTCAATCAGAATAGCATATTTTAATAAAATGCAGAAGCGCATTTGAAACCCTGTTTTCTATTAAGCCAGGCATTAATGCAATTTATAAAAATGTCATTCTTCCCACTAAATATTTTTCATTTTAGAAAATTTAGTTCTTTTTCAGAAATATGTATTCTTTATTATGGTGTAATTATTTTAATTTTTAAATGAATTAATACATATTTGAAACATTTATTATTTTTAATTTCTAATATGATAAATCTGTTAACCCACATAAACAAAAGCAATTTAGTTTTTTTGAGACTAATTTTTTAGTAATTTTTAAGAATATAGAGAGGTCCTGAGAGCTTAAAACTTCAAGAACCTCTGAGCTAGACAAATGCATCCATAGACACCAGAAGACATATATAAGAAAGCTTGTAGCAGCATTATTCATAATGGCCTAAAACCAGAAGCACTGTAAAAGCTAATCAACAAAAGAATGAATAAATAAGATATTCTAAATACAGTACAGGCCCAAAAAATAATGAACTACAGCTACATACAACAGTATGTATAAATCTTAACTATACATGTTAAAATGAAAGAAGTCAGATTCAAAGTAATTCATATTGCATCATTCCATTTATATAATGTTCACAACCGGGTGTCATAAATTCAGTATTTAGAGATGCAGACAGGTAGTTAAAATGTACTGACTGATAAGTCAAAATGACTGTTACCCGTAGAGGGGAAAAAAGACATTATATTGGGAGAAGGTGCTAGCAATGTTCTGTTTCTTGATTTGGATGGTGGTTACAAAGGTATTTTTCTTTATATTAATTTATTAAATGTTTTATGCACATTTCTGTATAAATGTTCTATTTCATAGTAAAAATGCTTTAAAACAAACTAATCATTTATAAACTGGATAAAAATGATTTCTTCAATCTCCCTTTAAAAATCTAAGCAAAATATTCATAACGGTAGATTTTTGTTTAAAGCATAGTGTTATTTGAGTCCATATTTATCAACATACATTATATCTTTATTCTCTAGACTGATATGTTGGTTTGTCTTTTTTTTAACCAAATATTATTTTATACATTCTTATTAATTCTACAGAAATTTGGACTTGAAACCTTATCATAAGAAAAAATATGATAAACATTGTTCTCTTAATACTATGTAAACATAAATTATGTCTCATTTATTTGAATTTTTTTATTTGATACAGATAGTCGTACAGGCACTGCAGTGTTCCCATTACTCGATTCTTTGGCAGTTGGTGAAAATTACTGATGGTTCTCCTTCCAAAGTAAGTAAGAGTTTCTGAAGGCAGAAGAGTATTTACTAAAATAAAATAACCTTGCTTAAATCATTATTTAATAATTTGTTACCAGTTATTATAATAAATTATAATTTTTAATGAAATATATAGTAATTATTGTTATCAACTCTTGCTTTATCCTATGAGTAAGTATATTTTACCTCTTCGAAAGATAACCAGTTCTTCAACCAATAGATGCAGAGTTATATAGATACACAAAGTTTAAAGTCTTACAAGAAATAACCGTAGTAGAAACCACAAGAGCTCCATAGGTGACATGCTAGTAAAAAAGAATAATATTGAAGGTAATGCTATGTAGCTTTTAGTTGTGGAATTAACGGCACCTTGGGACCCAAACTAAACACTCTTGTTAACACTCTTGTTAAAAACAAATTGTTAGATAATTTTTAAAAAATTTTAACCTAGCCATGACCATTGAAAACAAAAAGGAAAATACAAATCAGAGATTAAATGAAACTAGGATCCAAGAGAGTCAAATGGAGCCTAAAACTTGTTATCCCTGAGGATATTTTCTAATGAATCCCAAGGCCCATCAAGGGTGGAATATCTAATAGGTAGCATATCTCCGAAAAGTTGGGACCCTAAGAGCTACTTCCAGCACAAGGGTGAATTAGAAATAAACCTATACCAGCTCCATTCATGAGGGAATATAAGGAAAATAACCTGTCTTAAAATTTGTCATTGACTAAAGGGGAGAAAATAGGTCTTTCGTGAAAGTTTATAACAATGAGCGAGCTTTCATGTAGGTTTCCATCCTAAATTCATACTACTTCAGTGGTTCATTAAAAAGTTTAAAAAGCAAGGTAAGATTTTGATAGAAAAAATTCTGAAGGAACTTGCGTCAAAGAGGCAAATAAAATTTTAAGAAAAATGAGCTCATAGTAAAGATTACTCAACTCACAAGAAAACAAGAAACCATGAACAGAACCATGAAGAGAATTAGACCAAAAAAATGCTATTTATACATTGGAATTATCAGATACAAACATAATTATAAATAAATATATTTCAGTCGTTTCATGAAATGAGAGAGGCTAATATGTTCGTAAAGAGCAAACACTTGGTAAAGAACCAAGTAAAAATATTACAATGTTTACATATCCTCATCTTAACAAAACAGAGGCTGTTCAACCAGTAAAGGTTAATAATGCATTATAGAACCAACCGCATGATATGGAGCATTCTTTTCTTTCCTGATTAATAATTTGAGGATTTCTCTGCCTTTAGAAAGTAATTGGGGTTTTTATTTGATTTCGGTTAAAGCAATAGTAATATATTGGTTAGCCTCCTGGTTTTTATATTTTATTGACAATTTTAGTCTTGAAAAGCAAAAATCGAAGTTAACCTTTTATTAGTAACAAAAGTCTCTTTAAAGTGTATTATGGTTTCGTGTTTTGAAATGTTCCTTAATATGGTAAAATTAAAGGAGATTGAATATATGTAAGTTAAAATTTGATAGCGAGAGTTTATATATTACACATAATTACTTTTATTTTGATTTGTTCATCTGGTTAATTTTGGTATTCCATTTTTTTTCTAACTGAGATCATTTAGGTTATCTGAGCTGTTATTTGGCTGAATATTGATTCTTGCATTTACTAAATTTGGAATATATACTTGCCCCCAAAATTAGCATAATTAATGCTTAATTCCTCTATTAAATTTAATTTCAGTTTTGTTCTTTTGCAACTATATTCCGTAATTGGAGTGAGAATCTCTATTCTTGAACCCACTTTTTGAATATTTTCTATTTTTTTTTAGCCCTCTTACAGAATTATTTTGAAATTCCTTAGCTTTCTGTTTAATTTTGGTCTGACTCATTCTTCTAATAAAAGATACCTTCATTTTTTATCATTTCTCGAATAATGCAGAATTCATAGTTGTCCTTTCCACAGTGGCAGTGTAGCTTTTGTGCTCAACACTGATTTTCTTTATGCCAGAAAATGCTGCAGCATCTTTTAAGTGCTTTATTATTCAGTTGATTTCTGTATAAAGTTTTCTGGGCATTTATATCATATGTGAAATTTCCTTACTAAAGTGTCTCTCAAATTATTTCTTCCCATTTTGAAGTTGTTGGTAGTTTTCTTTAACCAAAGTATATTCAATAATCATTGTGTATTGGTTATATCTGTCATTTAAAAGTGGTTCTCTAAGTGATAATCTTAAAAAGCATGAATTTGCAGGACACAGGCAAACTTTAAAAATTAATCTCTCACCATACAGTACATCCCTGGTTTCTGATGTAAAGTTCGATGATTCATTAGTTGCGTATAACACCCAGTGCACCATGCAGTACGTGCCCTCCTTACTACCCATCACCAGTCTATCCCATTCCCCCACCCCCTCCCCTCTGAAGCCCTCAGTTTGTTTCTCAGAGTCCATACTGTATGGTGACTAACATAATAAAAAAATTTAAAAAAAAATCACCTGTGTGCCTTCCAGTGCACTAAAGGGATTAAAGTATTTCATGAGCAACTGATAAAAAAAAAATTAATCTCTCATTGCTAAGATTTCTCCTTTTAAAACAATTATTGTAATGACTCTTACAAATAATTACTAGATCAGTAATTGACAAACTTTCTAATCGCTTACGTGATGTAGGATATCTTTGAAAATTTAAGATCCACATGCATAAGCTTTGTATGCATTTAATCTATATTATTAATATCCCCCTGATAAGATACCAACTTTCTAATTATAGTTCCAGCCACATCATTAGCATATTGTATAAATAACCTTGAGGCAAGTCACTTGAATAATTTTTTTAAAACAGATAAGGTATGTCAAAGCATTTTATCTATTGTGAAATTTTTTCCAGATACTAATAACAACTAAAATAACCACTTATCTGTGTCAGGTTACTTATTTATAAAATTGAAAGTTGTATTGGGCCAATCATTTCTAGCTCTAAAATTCTTCAATCTCCTATGGTTAATAATGCTATAACTGCACATGTCTGGATAGATATACAAGAATCGTAACAGTGGTTAACTCTGGGAAAGAGAAATTCTTTGGGAGCAAACATAAGAAGGAGAGAAATTCATTTTTGCTTTATACCTTTTGATACTGTCTCAGGGATTGTTTTTGTTGATGGTGATATCTAACAGTGATAATAATTTTATCACAGAAATTTCAGAAACATCTTGATTCTCCCATCCTAATCTTAGGTTTTGATTTAGCACATATGACTCAGAGTTGTTGACCTTGGATGAATACTAGAAAAATGCCTAGTGTGTCCTGTATCTTATTTGCTGTGGCAGTATTATTCTTTTATTTATAAATGTGATATTAAAGCTATTAGGAAATTTGGAAGTGATTTGATGAGACCTGTTTGTTTTAGATAAGGCCGAGAAGGGGACATTGTTGTTGTTATTATTACCTTGTTGATATTTTACATTTTGTAAATCACTTGAATTAAATGCTTTAACTTAATTGAATCTTCCTAATAATTCTACAAAGTGGATGTTATGATAATCCCATTGTACAGATAAGGAACCTGATACTTAGAAACATTGAAAAGTGATTAAAATCTGAAACTTAAAGCACAAGTCTTTTGAATATCAATCTAGTAGTTTTTCTGTTAGCTCTTTTTAAATTCTTCCATTATTAAGCTTTTAATACAACTAGTTCTAGAGAGTTTTGTTGTTTTAAACAAATTTTCTAAGGGTACATTGGTTGACTCCTTGCAAACACAAGCTAACAATGTCTGTTAATCAGTTGGGTACAGAAAAGTGATGTAAATTATGTCATGTAGCCAGGATTTTTCATCCTTTGGTATCCTCAATGGGATACATTTAATGAGAAGTTACTCTGATTTTAAATACCTCAGTTTGTAATGCCAGTGAGTTACAGTTAAAGTGTACAGAGGATTTTGGTAATGCACTCTATCCTATTTTTCCTTTTAATTTGTTTCCTGAAAATTAAATTTAATACAGTAGCCTCGTGGGGTCTATATATTTAACATGTGTAATGTTGATCATTTAGAGACAACTTAAAAATGTTCTTACATGAATTATTTTTGGTTTTTGTTGTTGAGCAATTATTATGTTAATGTGAAATGAACCATTTTGCTAGTGAGGGAACTAGACAATAATCACTGTTTTTCTCAACTCACAATTACATTTATAGAAACTCATTTAAATCTCTGAGGAGGTCACTTATGTTTTTAATTAATAAATTATGCTTATTAGTTCTGGGTGTAAAATATAAAGTAGATTGGTTTTCGTAAATTTGGACTCTTGAGTACTTGTTCATTGTAAAAAATATATAAATAAAATTTCTGAATCTTACCACCTGTGGATAACCACTGTTAATATTTTGGTGTATTTTCTTGCAGTACTTTTTCTAACTTATTTCAGTCTTATAATATATTTACAGTTTACAAAATTTTGTGTCTCCTCTTCAGTCAACATTTCCTTCAGTTACCAAGATGTATTTGTAGATAGTATTTTTAATGTATGCATGATAGTCCATTGTGTAGCTATACCATAATTTATTTTACCACTCTTATCTCTTGGATATTTAGGTTGTTTAAGCATGTTAATGAATAAAATTAATGCCATGTTGGGCATTCTGGTGCAAAAGCTTGTTCTGTGTTTTACATTGTTTCATCTTGTGTTATATTCTTAGAAATGGAACTGCTGGGTCAAAGATGGTACATACTTTTAAGGCTTGATATATATTGCCAAGTTGCTTTTTAGAGAGTACTTTCTAAAACTTATTTTTCTTCTCTATTGTCATGAACACTGTCATTCAGAAAATAATGAATGCTAGTTATGTTTGGTTTAAATTCAAGTTATAATTTAACACAACAGTGAACACTTTCATAAAATAAAGTATATGAAAAGACTATATCAAGAACAGGATTAGATCTTTATTTGAATTGGAAGTGCATTGGGTTTTACCAATGGGTATTTCCTCTGTTCCCCTAATTTCCAGAGTTGAAGCTCTTTGGCAGTCACACAGGTCATGCTCAGTATACTTTGCTCCGGTGCCCCCTAGTGCTGGTCCTGTAGAAGCAGCCTTCAGTTTCTCTTCTCTAACAGAAAACATCCTTCTTCCTTCAGCTCCTTCTGGACATATACAAAGACATTTAAAGAGCCAGGTAAATAAGAGTTAGGGCTAATATAATGCCCCTATTGCCGTTTTTGGCCTGGGGATCTAGAATTTATCCTCAGTATTTTTTTTCCTCCTGGGAGGAGCTGTCCTACTCTCTGTAATCTTAAATTTGTAGCTCTCTGCCTTACCCTGCATGTTCCAATTATAGACAGCGGTAGGTAGGGCCTGGGGCAAACATCCCTGCCTTCTGGACCCTGGCCTATTCCTAGTCTTCTAAGTTAAAGAAGGTCAACATCCCTTGGGTAGCAGTAAGTCAATTTATTATTGAGGTATTTAGCTGCAAAACTTATTCCTCCATTACCCTCTTGACTAAAGGGTCTCCTCCGAAAATTCCCACTTGTTTACCTACAGAAAGACTGAGGAAGGGAAGAGTTAGGATGGAGATGGGACTGATGGTGTCCAAGCCCAGTGAAAGAGACATGTATAACCTTGCTATTCTTCATAAAAATGTACATATTTAGAAGTGTACTAGAAATAGGCTCAAATGCGTAAAAATCTACAGGCTGCTTTCTACACCTCTTTCTTTTCTCTTCCCTTCCCAGTCCTTTAGAATAACAATGAATAAGAAAGAGAGATAGCTCACTTGGGACCTTGCCCCAAATTCCTGTAATAACAAAATACAGATTGCACCTCTCCATCTGCAGAATTAACTGCTTTGTGGAGGAAGGGAATGGGGCCAAGAGTGGGAAATAATAGCTGTACCTCTAGGAACAAATTTTTAGCATTGTATAACCATTTTACTTCATTCTTGTCTTCTTAAATGTTTCCCCCTACTTTTTATTTCATGAGAACTATCCTCAGTAACTATGTAGTTAATTTAAAACCTTTCCTTTTGGGGGCGCCTGGGTGGCGCAGCGGTTAAGTGTCTGCCTTCGGCTCAGGGCGTGATCCCGGCGTTCTGGGATCGAGCCCCACGTCAGGCTCCTCCGCTATGAGCCTGCTTCTTCCTCTCCCACTCCCCCTGCTTGTGTTCCCTCTCTCGCTGGCTGTCTCTGTCTCTGTTGAATAAATAAATAAAATCTTTAAAAAAAAAAAATAAAAAAAAAATAAAACCTTTCCTTTTGATTGTTCCATGACTTTCAGAGTCATTCTTTGATAGTTATGTTTTTGTTAATATTATGTTCTATTGCAAGTGCCTTGTTGGCTGGTCTAGGAAAGTTAGGGGAGAAAGATCCAGGTCTTGTTTAAGTCCATTTCTTGTTCAGCTCTCAGAATGTTTAAAAAAAAAAAAAATCTGGATACTGAAGTAGGTGGCTGTTTATACCAAATTCTAAACTTCTCTAAAATTTAATCTAACTCTAACATTCTAAAACCCTCTGAAAACCAAAAGTTAAATATGTTCAATTTAGAAAAGAACTTATAAGTCATGAGTTTAACATTCCACTAAGAATTACATGTTGTTTACAACCGTATTCTTGGGGCTCCAGTTTTAAAAATTGCTATCTGGTAGGCATAGACAGTATAAGGCTTCCTCAGCTTTACTAGCCTCTTCAGTCAGATGCTGTTTTTACTTACCCAGGGACAGTGGTCTTTAAAGGACCCATTTTATAAATACTGAAACTCATTAACACATTTAATATTTTATGATATAAGAAGTAAGCCAGGACTGAGAAGATCTATTCTAAGTAACAATTATTATAATGTAAGAATGTGTTTAAACCGATCTTATCAGCGGTCTAAAGCAATAGTAAGAATATTTAAACAAAACATAATAATTCCCATTTTCTAGTACAGAGATTGGAGATTTGCCTCACCAAAATTAATGATAAAATTTACTTTCCTGCCTGTCCATTTTTTTGAATAGAAAGGAAATGGGTGTTTCATATTCTACTTAATATCCTTTGATATCTTAATGCTTTTTCCTTCCTAAAGTAGATTCTTTTGTTTAAAAAAATTTTTTTTTCCCAGCAGCCATTCTAAAATTACTAGCTATTTGTTAACTGACTTCTTGTTACAGGCCCAATTTATCTATATATAAGAAGCTCCTAGTTTATAAATAAGGTGTATTTCCAGCATTTTTTATGTTGGAGCATGATCTTTGGAGTTAAATCCAAGTTCAAATTTTGGTGCCATTTTTCACCACCTGTGGCAAAGATAAGCAAGTTGTTTCATCTTTGAACTTCAGTTTTCTGATGTGTATGTGATATTCACTGTTGGGATAGGGTTTGGGGGAAGATTGAATTGAAGGAAGTGTTTTAGCAGGCAACAAACTGTTGTTTGATAATATTAAATTACAGTCCTAGTCTATGCTTTCCTAGTCTCTCCTTTTCCAAACCAAGAATTGATACTAACTGAACTGTTATCTAAGGCTATGGGAATATGTAAACATGCTCAGTAGCTAGCATAGGTTTGAGAAAGAGCATGGTAGATTTTTGTTCTCCATCCATATCTTGGAATAATTTGCAAATTCAAGTCTCTCAATTTGGTCCTAACAGTCACTACTTTTCCCCAGCCCCACTGACTCCTCCTTTAGCTTCCTCATCTTTGTATGCTATAGGAAATATGTCAGATGCTTTGGAACTACGGTAGGCAGCTTAAGGGTTCCTGGATCATATGTAGATTAGTCTGAGGCAAAGGCAGGTGTCAGCAGGTGGGGGGGTTCAAATTACCAAGAACAGGTAATTTGAAATTGAAAACTACGTATTACGTTTGGGGTTTAAATATTCAATAGTTACTGTAATGTGTATTCACAAAAGTGGCACACCCTCTCCCCACTCCCCAAAAGAGAAGCTGGTAGCAGTGATTCATACAGGAAAGCAATTTTAAAGGTATTACATAGGGTTTACCCCATCACAGTGGTGATACTTTTTACTACGTCTTTTGCTCACTGATGTGTCCCAAGTGAATGAATTTAGTTCCATTTGTTTTTATCATACTTAATGTAGACGATGACTTAGTTGGGCTGAAAAATAATATAATGAGCCTCATGTGTTAGTAATGGTGCTAAGTACAGGTAAACGTAACACAGCTCATGCTCCAAAGAGCTTTATAGCCCTTTGTAGACTTTATAGCCCACGGGCCAAATCTGGCCTGACCCGTTTTTATAATAAAGTTTTAATGGAACACAGCCATGCCCATTCATTTATGTACTGTCTAACGCTGCTTTTATACTACAGTGACAAAGTAGTTGGGACAGAGACTGTATGACCCATGAAGCCTAAAATATTACTGTCTGACCCTTTACACAAAAAGTTTGCCAATCCCTGGCCTCACAAGGTAACCCCTTGCTTTTGTTTACCTGACTTTGTCAATAATCCTATTTGTCTATTCTGGGTAACTAGTTTTGTGCCCCTTCTTTATCATGAAAATTGATCACTAATTATTCACAGGCTTTATTTTCATATTCTGATGTCTTCGACCTGGTCTTGGTCCTTATTTTACAACTTTTCTTTTCCTGCCCATTCTTAAAATGCGTATTTGTCAAATAATGTTGAACTAGTTTTATGTATATGCTACTAGTTTTGCTGTGGGATCAGTCTCTGGCTGTGATTATCTGAATGGTATTTCATAGCTATAGATAAAAAAGGCAGCTAAATTTGGTCTTTCTCTAGACACATAATATTGTTATACATAATAATGTACAAAGATGAAGGAAGCTAAAGGAGAGTCAGAGGTACAGGGGAAAAGTAGTGATTGTTAGGACCAAAGTATGCAACTTGACTTCCCTCATTATTCCAAAATACAGATGGAAGACAAAATTTGCCATGCTGTATCTAAAACCTGCACTAGCTGCATATTTGTGTGTGTGTAGGAACTAAACTCTGACCTTTCTTCACTGATTATAGACATATTGAGATACTTGGTTCTTAAGGGACAGTCTACATTTAAGATCTGTTTTTCTTCACAAGATGTTAGAGTAGGTCAACTTTGAGCCTTTGTGCCTTTGAGAAAACTTTTTTCTAATATGGCTTATATGATAAATTCATCATCTTAATTATGCCGGCCTTACTTAGGGTTTTTCATTGTTGAGAATTTGCCAGCCAGGTGTAAAACATCCTAATTCCTGGAAATTCTTGATTTCAGTAGATCTACCAGGTAGAAAAACAAAAACAAAAAACTTTGACCAGGGTAGTGAAACAACTTCCAAAATGGATACAAAAGAATCTAGCCCCAAGATATTATAACTAAAATCTCAGGAAAATCTTATCACCTGACCCTTTTGAATTCCTTTCCACAGCTACTTTGTACGTGATGCTAAGCTGCTTTCTGAAAAGAAGAGAAAATACTGGTTTCATTTAGGAAAAAGCATTTGAAAAGAAGTACCATATAGTTAGTCCATATATAGCTTACACTGGCCTAAGAGAGAGTAGTAGATTACTCTTCTTTTCATTCTGTGTCTTTCATTCTCACCTCTATAATTCAGGTACTCTGGCTAGAAAGGGTATTTATAAGTAAAATAAATGTTCAGAGTTATAGAGATACTTCCTAAACATTCTAGTTTCTTAAAATTGCAGTCTGGATAATCAGCATATCTTGTTCTTGGCTTGTTTTTCAGTTTCAATGTCCATTGAGTTAACTAGCTTTTTTGTTTATATATAAAAAATATATTTAAGTAATACGAGTTTCAAATTTCTTATCTCCATAATGTCTGTTTCCTCAACATATTAATTTTCTCACTTTATAGAAAAGAGTCATTATAGCAAAATGGTTAAAAGCACAGACTAGAGGCAAACTGCTTTGGTCTTTGGGGCTGCATTTAACATCTCTGTGCCTTTTCTTCGTATGTAAACTGTAATAATAATATCAGTACCCATCACAGTTACGAGGATTAGTTGAGTTTCAACTCACAAAAAGCTTAAAATAGTGCCTGGTACACAGTAAGTGTCAGTAAATGTTAACTTTATTATTAAATTCTGGCCCAGAAAAAAGCTACATATTAAAATGTTCCTGTTTATTCAATGTAAGTTAAGCATATTTAATTTTTTTCATAATGACTACAGCTATTACAGCAGGAGAGAAGGTTTTTCATTGTAGAATATATGGAATATAACAAGTTTTCTCAAATTTTAAAACAGCCAATGGTTTATATTTTAATGGAGTTCAAGTAAATGTGCTAATTTCTATGGTTTAAACTAAGCTCTTATTTTTGGCCCTATTTAAAATGTTTTTATATTTCATTTTCTTTTTCTTATCTTTTTAAATATCATCTATTACTGTTTTTCAAAGGACATTAAGAATAAAGCCCACTCTATGAAATTTAGCTTAATACTGGAGTTTTAAACTGGCAAATTCTGA
Source organism: Ursus maritimus (assembly GCF_017311325.1). Taxonomy (NCBI): domain Eukaryota; kingdom Metazoa; phylum Chordata; class Mammalia; order Carnivora; family Ursidae; genus Ursus; species Ursus maritimus. The sequence goes on from NW_024424453.1 coordinate 26,193,323, forward strand.
ACCTCTTTTAAAATTTTGTTTTAACATCCTGAAAATTTCTAAAGATATTTACTACCATGTATCCCAGTAGTGGCTGCCTGCCTTAACTTGAGCACAATCACAGTCTTGGGAATCATATTCCAGCTGTTTAAATCAAATGAAATATAGTAAAATGCCCACATAATGAAGTGGGAAATTGTAGAGTGAATAAAAGTACTGTATTCAGAAATACACAAGGACCTGAATTCTATTCCCAGCTGTTTAAAGGGATTTACCATATAAGATTAGTTAAAATATACAATATCTCTGCCCATTTACCTAAACCTGTTGATATTTATATTTCTTTTAATGAAATCTAATTAACTACAATAAAATTAACTTTCTTGAGCACTCAATATTTAAGTTGCACCCAAATCTAGTCCAAAATTTACTGCTAAAGGCCTTTAGCTTCTATTTTCTTGGTTGCTTCCCTTTTCCAGTTTCTTAAAATGGTTCTGATTAGTCATCAGTAGGTTGCTTACTTAGTTGTGATGTTAAATTTACAGCTCTTCAAATGAATTGGCAAGTTGTCATTTTACGTAGACATATCTGCTTTATGATTGACCTTTAAAGGAATACTTTGCCTCCAACTCCAAAGATAGCTGATTCCCTAGGCTGCTGCTTTCACACTAGCCAAGAAATTTAAGGAAATAAAGGAGCATTAATACCTCCTAGCATCATTTTTTAAAAACTCTCTTCAGTGTTTGATAAAATGAACACATGACACATTTGACCCTAGGATTGTAGTATCATCTGTATTATGTATACTTGCATTTCATTCAGTAAATATTTATTAAACACCTGCCATGTGCCAAACACTATTCTAGGTACCAGCAAGGGAAAAAATGAACATTCATCCTTTGAATACTAGGAGGTATACCAGTTAGCACCTATCTGTTCTCATCTGAGTACCTAGGAGTTAATTCAACAGAATCACAGAATGCCATAGAACCTCATAGTTCAAATTCAATTATAGATTTTTAAGCTCTGTAATCCTGAAACACAAAATAAGTTTTCTAAGGTCACATAGATAGTGGATAGCCTGGCTTACTTTTTGTTTTTCTTTCAGTTATTCATTCAGCAAACATTCTCAAAATTTTTCTATTTAAAAAGATCAACAGGGGTGTCTGGGTAGGCTCAGTCAGTTAAGCATCTGCCTTTGCTCAGGTCATGATCCCAGGGACCTGGGATCAGGTGGCATTGGGCTCTCTGCTCAGTATGGAGTCTGCTTTTCCCTCTCCCTCTGCTCCCTGCCCTCCCCCCCCCCGCCAGCTCATGCTCACTCTTTCTCATTCTCTCTTACTGTATCTCATATAAATAAATCTTAAAAAAAAAAAAAAAAGGATCAACAAAGACAATCCCCCCAAATCCTCCATCAATCTCAAAAGACCTCTCTAGCAGCCATCTTATTTTTTCGACTCTTGACAAACTTTTTTGAAAGAGTTGCCTCCTTCTTTTTCTTCCTTTGAACCCACTGCAGTCTGACTTCAGCCCTTTTAATTCCACTAGAAGTGTTCTCCCCAAGGTCACTCACAACCTTATCATTGCTTTATATGGGATACTTTCTGATTTTTTTTAGCTTGTCTTTTCTCTTATGGTGTTTGTCAATTGTTAAATTACAACAGCCATTTTTTAATGGATTTTTAATTTTTTTCTTAACATTTTTTAATGTTTTCTTTCCAGAAGATGCCATATTTTCCTGGTTTTTATTCCTATTCAGACCATTTCTTAGATTTTTTCATGTGCTCTTCTTTCTCAGCCGACGTTATATATTGGTGTTCCCCAGGATACTTTTGTCCCCCTTCTCTGCATATCCTCCCTCCTTCAGTAATCTCATTTACTTCCTTCTCTTCTGTTACCATCTAAATGTGGGAGACTCCCAGATATTTATTCTTGCTCAAATTCATTCCCGTGGGCTTTGAACTCTTATATTGAACCGCCTACTAAACATCTCCTATTTTTAAGGAATCTCAGATCATCATCTCCAAAATGTTCGCATTTTTTGTGTGTGTGAACTATTTCAGTGACATACACCATCATGCACCTAGTAGGTGACGACCTAAAAACTTACGATTAATCAACAGCCCCCATTCTGATGAGTTCATAAGTTCTATGCTGCTGCTTTAATTTCTCTTCAATCTATTCACACCTTTACTGCCAACATTTTATTTTTAGGTCCTCATTCTAAATTATTCCTGTGGCCTTTGTTAATATGTAAGGAGACATAGAATAATGATTAAGAGCATGAACTTAAACGTCAGAAGAGTCAGATAACCCCATATTTGGATCCTTACTCTATCACTTAGAATGTATGGGTATTCTGAAGTTGTTTCCTCATCTGTAGAAAAGGAGTATCAACACTTACTTCATACACTGTGAGATTTAAATGTATGGCCCTTAGAACACAGTACTGGGTACATAGTAAGCATTCAGCAGAAGATTGTATTTACCATTAACTAGCCTCCCTATTCCACTTCATTCTCCATCTGCTTAGAATATGATTCTTGAAAACAAAATTTTAGTACTCTTCTGATAAAAATTCCTCTACAGTAGTTCCTTACTGCCATTAGGATAATATCCAGATGATTTAACATGGAGTTTTAAGTGATTATCCATTTAAATGGAAATGGATCCTGTTTTCCTCTTCAGCTTTCTCTCTTGCTCTCTCCTCCCTATTTGTGCCCCAGTTACAGTAAATTAACAGGCTCTCAAAAGCATGTTCAGGCTTTTGAACATTTTGTGCCCTCTGGGATACCTTTTTCTATAGCTAGATAATTTTTAGTTGTTCAAAAACTCAGCTTACATGTTATCTTTTTTGGGAACCCTTCTGTGACTGCTTTTGACTCTGGATTAGGCTTTCTAACATAGTACTCCTTACATTCTATTGCAGCTGCCTGTTTTCTTGTCTATTTCCCCTAATGTATAATGAATCTTTGAAATTAGAGAAGGTCAACGAATGTTGAGTTTTGGTTATTGGATGTTCATCTGCAGAAGCAAAGGTTTTCAAGACAGTGTTCTTTTTACTATTCTGCACAGAATGAGCTTATTCTTTCTTCCAAATACTACACTCATATTAGCAAAAGGAAATGTGTATAATTTTTTAAGTTTATCTTTATTTGGGATGTGAAGATCCCAAAAAGGAATAAGTATTGTCATCTGAACCAAAAAAAAAAAAAAAGTAGCTTCAAGAACTTTAGTTTAATAGAGTACTTTTAAAAAGTGATTTCTACATCATCAGCCATTGCTAATTTAATAACTCTTCATTACTATTTTAAATATCGATGTAATACTGAATTATCTTCATGTGTCTTCCTCATTAGTGAGAATTTGAGCTCTGATATCAGACAGTCCTGGTTTCAAACCCTTGCTAATAATGACTACTTCTAATCAATATAAATATTAAATTATGTAGCAGTACGACCTCAAACCAGTGCCTGACACATTTAGGTGCTTGATAAATTTAAATTTCCTTTTATACTTTTCAAGTGTTTCACATTGAACGTTATGTGGTCATCTAATTAAATCCTGGTCACTCATTCAATTTTAAATTAAAGACCATCCTATTATGAAGGTCCCTCCAGCTCAGCTCTCTCTGCTACAGTTAGAGTTAATACAAAAAAAAATTGAACACTTAATTACTCTCTGGTCTAATTCCCTGCTAGGATGTTAACTCTTTGAGGGCATGGACACGGTCTTAAAATTATTTTTTTTTCCCTTGACATTTTGCAGAGTGCTGAGAATATGGGAGAAGTTCAGTACATATTTGTTGCTTAATTGATTTTTTTCAGTGTGCTGCTGTGCTCCCTCACCTTATTACCAACTAGCATTTATTTAGGAAGACTGATAGTTTTAATACCAACCCAAATAAACCATGTTTATAAAGGAAAATATGTTGGAGGAAATCATACTGAGCATTCCATAGCTAAATAGAATTGAGTGTTTGGGATTATCAGTTTTGCTGCCCCTTCCATTAGGATAACTAGGAAATAACTATATAATTTGGTTCCCAAAAGTAAGTTTGATTTTATAAATTTCCTTAACAATAAACCAATTGGCTATTTTCCACTTATTTTTTCTTTTGTATCAGTTTTCTAGGATATTGTAATTCATGTCTACAAATTTGATTGTGTCTTACAGGAGGATTTGTTGGTATTGAGGAAAACCGTGAAATCCTTTTTGGCTGTTTGCCAACAGTGCCTATCTAATGTTAATACTCCAGTGAAGGAACAGGTAAGAAATTATCAGTTAAGAGCTCTCAATACAAAATTACTAAATATGTTGAAGAACAATAAGAAGAGGTAATTTTTTTTGGCAGTTCTTAGCGTACAGATCTATTCCTAACATTTATGGAACCTGGGACAAGAATATGGATGTCTGAATATTTAACTTAACAAAGCAAGCTAACTATCTTGCTATAGGTCTTTTTACCTAAACAAATACACTGTCATAATGACCTGGTTCCATAATTCCTGATTTGTAAGAATTCTGTCCTAAAACTGGGAGGGTTGAGGAGCTGTCCTGTGGTCCACCCTTTTCTCATCACACCAGGAAGAACTTCTCACACACATGTAAATACTCCAGACCACATGTCCAAACTCTGTCACATTATCCCCTCAAACATCCACCCTGGGACCTAGGAGTATGCACACAGGGGATACAGTACGCCTAGGGAGGAGACCTGTGCAGCCTTTGGTAGCAGAATCAGGTCTGTTAGGGCAAGGAGTCCCTAAGTCCCTGCACCTGAATAGTAGGGGTGCAGGTGGGTATATCACATTGGTTCAACAGACTCCTCACTCCTTGGGTAGGGGCAGTATAGCCCAAGGCAATACCATTTCCATAAAGTGATTTTGTAAACTGTTTAATTATACTATCCTATTGTGAAGTACTTTTAGATAAAGTACTATTCTATAAAACAGTACTTTTTTCCATACTGTTTTTTTTTTCTATCATAATGTTAGGCTAGAAAATGTCTAGTTAGTCTGGTTAAAGAGTACTGTAGTACTTATCCTTTGCTATCCCTTCTTACAAGTAGGTTATCACAGGTGTCTAGTAAAGTTATCAGCATCTATTTTAAATGGGAACAGAGATGGTCTTCCCTAAACCTTATTTTCTAAACCTTCTGAACCCCATCACTGCTGTCTAAAAGTACCTGGCTGAGGACATTTAAACCAAAAATTCATGGTTTCTACATCATCACTGGTGATATCTAAAACTATGGCCTCAATAAAAAATATATATATTTTCCCCTGGATTCTCTTTATGCTCCCCTTTTCAAGTGGCTCTTTCTAAATATATTTACGTAATTTATGATTGTGTAGTCGGAGCATGAACTGCCATGATTCATTCTGGAGGTGGACAGCCAAGTATACAGACATCTCCAAATACATACCAAAATTATGTTTTCCCATAGAAATCAATATTTAGAAGGGGGTAACTGAATTGTTTTGAGTTATCAGAGCCCTCAGTTATCCCACAACAAAATCATTCAGTTACAGTAAACTGATGATACAGGCTTATTTCATACTATCCATTAAATAGGGCAAATTTGACAACATTAACTCTAATACTTCCTCTTTAGGGAAATGTTTTGAAAGTTCCCTTGTGTGATTAAATTTGTTGGCAAGCTTTCAGTTACTGATTTTTATGTGAATGGTCTTAAATTCAATTTTAAATCTATTGTTAGACGTTTTTTCATTAGATTTTTAAAGAATCCTAAATAATAGCTTTAAGGTTTAGAGAACTGCATTTTAATTTGTTGGGTAATACAGTTTGTCTTAAGATTTATGCTTATTTAATTAAGCAGTATATGATTTCTAACCTGTCATGTTTTATTATATTAATTTCATATTTCCAGAGTTGGCTTTAAGTCATTTTTTTAAGTTCAAGTCAAAATCTCTTTTTTTTTTTTAACACATATTTCTTTTTTTTTTTTTTTTTTTTTTTAATGATTTTTTATTATATTATGTTAGTCACCATACAGTACATCCCCGGTTTCCGATGTAAGGCTCGATGATTCATTAGTTGTGTATAACACCCAGTGCACCATGCAATACGTGCCCTCCTTACTACCCATCACCGGCCTACCCATTCCCCCACCCCCCTCCCCTCTGAAGTCCTCAGTTTGTTTCTCATAGTCCATAGTCTCTCATGTTTCATTCCCCCTTCTGATTACCCCCCCTTTCTTTATCCCTTTCTTCCCCTACCGATCATCCTAGTTCTTATGTTCCATAGATGAGAGAAATCATATGATAGTTGTCTTTCTCTGCTTGACTTATTTCACTTAGCATTATCTCCTCCAGTGCCGTCCATGTTGTAGCAAATGTTGAGAACTCGTTCTTTCTGATAGCTGAGTAATATTCCATTGTATATATGGACCACAACTTCTTAATCCAGTCATCTGTTGAAGGGCATCTCGGCTCCTTCCACGATTTAGCTATTGTGGACATTGCTGCTATGAACATTGGGGTGCATATGGCCCTTCTCTTCACTACGTCTGTATCTTTGGGGTAAATACCCAGTAGTGCAATGGCTGGATCATAGGGTAGCTCAATTTTTAACTTTTTAAGGGACCTCCACACTGTTTTCCAGAGTGGCTGTACCAACTTGCATTCCCACCAACAATGTAGGAGGGATCCCCTTTCTCCACATCCTCTCCAACAATTGTTGTTTCTTGCCTTGTCTATTTTTGCCATTCTAACTGGCGTAAGGTGGTATCTCAGTGTGGTTTTGATTTGAATTTCCTTGATGGCTAATGATTTTGAACATTTTTTCATGTGTCTGTTAGCCATTTGTATGTCTTCATTGGAAAAGTGTCTGTTCATATCTTCTGCCCATTTTTTGATTTGTTTATTTGTTTCTCGTGTATTGAGTTTGAGAAGTTCTTTGTAGATCTTGGATACCAGTCCTTTATCTGTAGTGTCATTTGCAAATATATTCTCCCATTCCGTGGGCTGCCTCTTAGTTTTTCTGACTGTTTCCTTGGCTGTGCAGAAACTTTTAATCTTGATGAAGTCCCATAAATTCATTTTATCTTTTGTTTCTCTTGCCTTTGGGGATGTGTCATGAAAAAGGTTGCTTTGGCCGATGTCGTAGAGGTTGCTGCCTATGTTCTCCTCTAGAATTTTGATGGATTCCTGTCTCACATCGAGGTCTTTCATCCATTTGGAGTTTATTTTTGTGTATGGTGTGAGAGAGTGGTCAAGTTTCATTCTTTTGCATGTAGCTGTCCAATTTTCCCAGCACCATTTATTGAAGAGACTGTCTTTTTCCCACCGGATGTTTTTTCCTGCTTTATCAAATATTAGTTGCCCAAAGAGCCGAGGGTCCATTTCTGGGCTCTCTATTCTGTTCCATTGGTCTATGTGTCTGTTTTTGTGCCAGTACCATGCTGTCTTTGTGATCACAGCTTTGTAGTACAGCTCGAAATCCGGCATTGTGATGCCCCCAGCTTTGTTTTTCCTTTTCAACAGTTCCTTGGAGATTCGGGGCCTTTTCTGTTTCCATACAAATTTAAGGACTATTTGTTCCAGTTCTTTGAAAAATGTCCTCGGTATTTTGATCGGGATAGCATTGAAAGTGTAGATTGCTCTGGGTAGCATGGACATTTTAACTATGTTAATTCTTCCAATCCATGAGCATGGAATATCTTTCCATCTTTTTATGTCTTCCTCAATGTCTTTCAAGAGTGATTTATAGTTTCTAGAATATAGGTCCTTTACGTCTCTGGTTAAGTTAATTCCAAGGTAACGTATGGTTTTTGGTGCTATTGTAAATGGGATGGATTCCCTAATTTCTCTTTCTTCGGTCTCGTTATTCGTGTATAGAAATGCAACTGATTTCTGAGCATTGATTTTGTATCCCGCCACGTTACTGAATTGCTCTATAACTTCTAATAGTTTGGGAGTGGCTTCTTTTGGGTTTTCCATATAGAGTATCATGTCATCTGCAAAGAGAGACATTTTGACTTCTTCTTTGCCAATTTGAATACCTTTGATCCCTTTTTGTCGTCTGATTGCTGTTGCAAGGACTTCTAGTACTATGTTGAATAATAGTGGCGAGAGTGGGCATCCTTGTCGAGTTCCTGATCTTAAGGGAAAGGCTTCCAGCTTTTCCCCATTGAGAATAATATTTGCAGTAGGCTTTTCATAGATGGCTTTTATGAGATTGAGAAATGTACCTTCTATTCCTACACTCTGAAGGGTTTTAATCAGGAAAGGATGCTGTATTTTGTCAAATGCTTTTTCGGCATCGATTGAGAGGATCATATGGTTCCTGAGTCTTTTCTTGTTGATATGATGTATCACGCTGATTGATTTGCGAATATTGAACCACGCTTGCATCCCAGGTATGAATCCCACTTGATCGTGATGGATAATCCTTTTAATGTACTGTTGGATTCTATTAGCAAGTATCTTGTTGAGGATTTTGGCGTCCATATTCATTAGGGAAATCGGTCTGTAATTCTCCTTTTTGAGGGGGTCTTTGCCTGGTTTGGGGATCAAGGTAATATTGGCCTCATAGAATGAGTTTGGTAGCTTTCCTTCTGTTTCTATTTTTTGAAATAGCTTTAGGAGAATAGGTATTATTTCTTCTTTGAATGTTTGGTAGAATTCCCCAGGAAAACCGTCCGGGCCTGGAGTTTTGTTATTTGGAAGGTTGTTTATCACTGACTCAATTTCTTCATAATTAATTGGCCTGTTTAAGGAATCAATTTCTTCCGGTTTCAATCTTGGTAGTTTATAGGTTTCCAGGAAGGATTCCATCTCTTCCAGATTGCTTAGTTTATTGGCATATAGCTGTTGATAAAAATTTCTAATAATCCTTCCAATTTCAATGGTGTTCGTCGTGACCTCTCCTTTTTCATTCATAATTTTAATAATCTGGGTCCTTTCTCTTTTCTTTTGGATAAGTCTTGCCAGTGGTCTGTCAATTTTATTGATTCTCTCAAAGAACCAGCTTCTAGTCCTGTTGATCTGCTCTACTGTACTTCTGGTTTCTGCTTGATTGATTTCAGCTCTAATTTTGGTCAACTGCTTCCTCGTGCGTGGATTAGGCCTGTCCCTCTGTTGCTGTTCCAGCTTCTTGAGGTGAGAATATAAAAACTGCATTTTAGATTTTTCTATTCTTTTGAGTGAGGCTTGGATGGCTATGTATTTCCCCCTTAGGACTGCCTTTGCAGTATCCCATAGGTTTTGGACTGTTGTATTTTCATTCTCATTGGTCTCCATAAATTGTTTAATTTGATTTTTGATTTCCTGGTTTATCGAGTCATTCCTGAGCAGGATGGTTCTTAGTCTCCAAGTGTTTGAGTTTCTTCCAAATTTTTCCTTGTGGTTGAGTTCCAATTTCAGAGCGTTGTGGTCTGAGAATATGCAGGGGATAATTTCAATCTTTTGGTATCGGTTGAGACCTGTTTTGTGTCCCAGAACATGGTCTATTCTTGAGAATGTTCCATGGGCATTAGAATAGAATGAGTATTCTTTGGTTCTGGGGTGTAGTGTTCTATATATATCTATGAGGTCCAACTCGTCGAGTATGGCATTCAAAGCCTTTGATTCTTTGCTTAGTTTTTGCCAGGGTGTTCTGTCTATTTCTGAGAGTGGAGTGTTGAGGTCCCCTACTATTAATGTATTTTTATTTATATGTCTCTTTATTCTGGTTAAGAGTTGGCTTGTGTATCTTGCTGCTCCCCTGTTGGGGGCATATATATTTATAATTGTCATATCCACTTGTTGAATACTTCCCTTAAGAATAATATAGTGCCCTTCTGCATCTCTAACTATAGTCTGTAGTTTAAAATCCAATTTATCTGATATGAGAATTGCTACCCCAGCTTTCTTTTGAGGTCCATTTGCGTGAAAGATGGTACTCCATCCCCTTACTCTCAGTCTGAATGCATCTTTGGGTTCGAAATGAGTCTCTTGTAGACAGCAAATGGATGGGTCATTTCTTTTTATCCAATCTGCAACCCTGTGGCGTTTTATGGGATGGTTCAAACCATTTACATTAAGACTGATTACTGAGAGATATGATTTTAATGTTGCCATGTTGCCAGTAAAGTCTTTGTTTGTATTGGCTGTGACTTTCTGTTCTGTATCACTCTTGGGGCCTTTTTACTTTTATAGAACCCCCCGTAATATCTCCTGTAGGGCTGGTTTCGTGGTTACAAAATTGGTTAGTGACTGGCGATTCTGAAATGTCTTTATTTCTCCATCAATTCTGAATGACAGCCTTGCTGGATAAAGGATCCTTGGCTGCATGTTTTTCTCTGAAAGAGCTTTAAATATGCTCCCCCAACCCTTTCTCTCATTCCAGGTCTGTGTAGACAGGTCTGACGTAATTCTGATGCTTTTGCCTTGGTACGTGAGAAATTTCTTTGCCCTGGCCGCTTTCAATACTGTATCCTTGCATCTAATATTTGCGAATTGCACTATGACGTGACGTGGCGTAGGTTTGTCGTGGTTGAGCTTGGGAGGGGTCCTCTCTGCCTCTTGGACACGAATGTTTGTTTCCCTTGCTAGATTAGGGAAGTTTTCAGCTACAATTTGTTCAAATATCTCTTCTAGACCTCTGTTTTTCTCCACCCCCTCGGGGATGCCGATGATTCTAACATTGGATCGTTTCATTGAGTCAGTAATCTCCCGTAACCTACATTCGTGGGCGTGGATTTTTTTAAGACCATCTTCTATTTTCATTTTTTCCTCTATTAACCCATCCTCCAATTCACTAACCCGTTCCTCTGCTTCTGCGACCCTGGCCGTCAGAGCCTCTAGTTTTGCCTGCATTTGGCTCATAGAATTTTTAATTTCTGTCAGATTCGCTCTCATTTCTGTCCTTAGGGATTCTATATTCTCAGTAACCTTTTCGTTAATAGTTTTTTCAATTCTACTCATCATTTTGACCATCGTTACTCTGAATTCCATTTCTGATAATTTGGTTACATCCATATCCATTATTTCTGTGGCAGAGGCCACAGAATCACTGTCTTTTCTTTGCTGGGGGGGGCTTCTCCTTCTTGTCATTCTGATGAAGAGAGGTTGCGGGGTTTCCAGAGCCCAAATTATTGACTGGGTCCCAGGCCGTGCCCCTTGTTTTATAGGGATCTTAGGGATGTGGGCTTCTTCTTTAAAGATTTTATTTATTTATTTATGTGGCAGCCAACCAGCGAGAGAGGGAACAGAAGCAGGGGAGTGGGAGAGGAAGAAGCAGGCTCCCAGCGGAGGAGCCCGATGAGGGACTCCTTTCCGGAACGCCGGGATCACGCCCTAAGCCGAAGGCAGGCGCTCAATGACTGCGCCACCCAGGCGCCCCGGGTTGTGGGCTTCTTGATTTTTCAGCCTGCCTTCTGTGTTCTGGGGGAGGGGCCTGCCGCGCCAATACTCAGGCAACCCTGTTTGGGTAGAGTCTCCGTGTCCCCTGCGAGGGAGGATGGGGATGGGCACTCCCTGAGCCGGTATTTCCAGGCTTTTGTTCTCTGGCGGCTTTCCCTGGCGGTTTGCTGTGCCTCTTCTGAGAGTCAGAGCAGCAGCGGCCAAATTTCAGCCTCTGTCACGGAACAGAAGGATTGCGGCCCAATCTCTACTAATGTTCTGGCCACTTTAACTCTGTTTCTGTTGGTGCTGCTCAACCCTGCAGCGTTCCGGGATGTGCGCCCCACACCCGGAGTCCCAGCCCTCACCTCCAGGGCCGGCGCGTCTCTGTCCTTTGTGTTTCTAATGCCGCCAGCCGCCCCGCGCGCGCTCCCGGGTCTCCCGGTCTCAGTCTGGATCCAGTGAGCGCACCGGGATTCCGGTGTTCCGCGAGATGCCTGGTGGCGCGCGCACCCGGCTCACGGTCTCAGTCTGCTGTTTTGCGGTGCCGCCTCCAGCGCCCGCCCGCTCCCCGTGCAAGTGGCTACCGCCCCGCGCCGAACGCGCGGCTCCCTCCCCTTCCGTTATCTTCCGATATCTGTGCACAGCTCAGGCTCCCTGCTTCGTACCTCAATACTCAGCGCTGGAGATGTTCATTTGTAGAGATCCAGATGCGTCTTCCTGCGTCTCAGGCTGGTTCTGTGTTTGTTTAGGCTGGTCTGGTACCTATCCAGCTCGACTCGGGGGACCGGCTGAAAACGGTGTCTCCTACTCCTCCGCCATCTTAACTCCTCCCCCAAGTCAAAATCTCTTAATTGTTTTAAATTAATACAGCCAAGTAAAAGAAATAGAGTATTTTATTTAGGGGGAAAAAGTCTAAGTGGGACTAGTATTTAATGAGAAAAAGTAATTTCATTAAGTTTGGAAATTAAAACTATTTTAAATAGTTAAAATTTAAATACTCGATTTGTGTTATGGTATTGTTACTGAAGTGCATTTAATTTAGTATGTTTTCTTTAACATTGATCTGTAGTTGTAGTTATATATTACTGATGAATTCCTTTTGCATTGCAGGCATTCATGTTACTCTGTGATCTTCTGATGATATTTAGCCACCAATTAATGACAGGTGGAAGGGAAGGCCTTCAGCCTTTGGTGTTTAATCCAGATACTGGACTTCAGTCTGAACTGCTCAGTTTTGTGATGGATCATGTTTTCATTGACCAAGACGAGGAGAACCAGAGCATGGGTATTTGTAGCTATTATCTTGTCAATGTTGATCTTTTTTATTTGTTTTTAAAGATTTTATTTATTTGAGAGGGAGAAAGAGACAGAGAGCATGAGTCGGGGGAAGGGGAGTGTAGA
>NW_024424453.1:26206058-26223367 GCF_017311325.1 Ursus maritimus
GAAAGAGAGAGAAGTCGGCTCCCCGCTGAGCAGAGACCCTGACACAAGGCTCGATCCCAGGACCCTGGGATCATGACCTGAGCTGAAGGCAGACGCTTGACTGAGTCACCCACATGCCCCAATGTTGATTTTTTTTTTTTACCAACCCCAAAAGATATTAGGAAATAAGTCAAATTCAGTCCCAAAAAGTAGTAGAATATTTAAAAAGAGTTATGGGGTGCCTGGGTTGCTCAGTTGGTTAAGTGTCTGACTCTTGATTTTGGTTCAGGTCATGATCCCAAGGTGGTGAGATTGAACAGTGCATTAGGCTTGTTACTGGGCGTGGAGCCTGCTTAAGATTCTCTCTTCCCCTCTGCCCCTCCCCCCACTCTCACTTGCTCTTTTTCTCTCTTTCCCTCTCCCTCTCTTTCTCTGAGAATATAAATATAAGTTAATACATTCATGTAGTTCAGAAACCAACAAGAATAAAAATGTACACAGTGAAATCTCCCTCCTTTAGAGTAGTACCTTAGACGACTTTCCCTATCACTACATATAGAGCTTCTTTATTCTTTTCCAACAGATACAAGTATTTCATTATTTATAGCATATTTTTGTTATCCATCTCCTACTGATTGATGTTTGGCTCATTTCCAATCTTCTCTTATAAATCATGCTATAATGAATAATTGTGCACATTTGTCATTTCCCGTATGTGTAAAATGTATGTGTAGGATAGATACATTTCTAATTGAACTGTGTCCAGGTTCACAGTTTTTCTAAAGGAAAGCCCCAAGTTCCTTTCTATTCCTGAATCATCATCATATAGTACTTAAATTAACAAAATATAACTATGAGATACTAAGTGTTGAAAGATTGTTAAACCTCCCAGTTGGGGTGCCTGAGTGGCTCAGTCAGTTAAGCCTCTACCTTCTGCTGAGGTCATGATTCCAGGATCCTGGAATCGAGCTCTGTGTCAGGGTCTCCCTCTCCTCACTTGTGCTCTCTCTCACTATCTCTGTCACTATCTCTGTCTCAATCTCTCAAATAAATAAATAAATAAATAAATAAATAAATAAATAAAATCTTTTAAAAAAAAGCCTCACAGGTCAAAATTGTGCTGAACCTGAATAATGATAATGTGTAGCATAATTAGACCAAATATAAATAATTATAATTAGTGTTGGATAGGTTAGTTGTAAAATAGATGATTTAAAGTCTGTAGCGTATCTGATCCGTGAATCTATTTTGTGCTATAGGAGTGTTTTTTACTTAACAGAACATTTTAGAAAATACTAAATTGTGAAACAAAGTCTCTATTTAATAGAGTCCATTTTAATCTCAGGAGATAAAATTTACTTACTACTTGTCTTAAGCAAAAAGATTTCCAGCCTCTCAAAGTATTGGTGCTTCACAGCAGGACCAATTAATAGAAGGGAAGAGAGAAGTTGAGTAAGTTCTTTCATGGGGGGGAAAAATATATATATATATATATAGGAAAGAAAGGAAAGAAAGAACACTCCCTAACTAAGGGCAGAGTCCAAGACAAGAGAGTCAGTCAGTACAGAGCCTAAAACAAATGTGTCAACTTCTGGAGCCTTGTGAAGACATTTTTTCTAGGATTAAAAAAAGAAGCCTGTGGGGTCTGAGAATTAAAAAAATTGAGGAAGAAATACTGCTTGTTTTGAAAGTATTTAATAGCAAGCTTTGTTTTAAAAATTGCATATGTGTACAGGCACCTGGGTGGCTCAGTTAAGCATCCAAGTCTTGATTTCAGCTCAGGTCTTGATCTCAAGATTGTGAGTTAAAGCCCCATGTTGGGCTCCACACTGGGCGTGGAGCCTACATTTTTTTTTAGAAATGTATATGAGCATAAATGGTTTGCAAAATATACTTCATGCTGATAATGTAACCATGTGTAAGATAAGCACTGAAAACTAACATCTCCATATATTTTCATTACTCCCCACATACTTCTTTCTAAAAGAAAACTTTTCCCTGTGTCTTAAAAATTTCCAGAAATTTCTTCTCTGTTGGAATATAGCTAATAGCATGTAAAGAATATTGAAATGAGAAGAGATAGCATTTTAAGGTAAACAGACAAAAGTATTTTTATGATAAAAATATCAGAAAAATATTTATGTATGGTTTGCTTACCTCAGTCTTTGCTATGACAGTTTCCTAGAGGATAGGAACCTTGGTAACTACTAAACATTTAATAAGCATATAACTAAATATAGCACCCTAAAATAATCAGTGTAACTAACAGTTTTTATCTTACCTAAAACTGAATTGTACTATTTGTAAAGTTATAAGTTGGTGTTTGATTATGCAGATTGTCTACGTTGCTTTACCTTGGATAAAGGGCCAAAGTTCATAACCAATTTATTTTCTGTGGTTAGAGGGTGATGAAGAAGATGAAGCTAATAAAATTGAGGCCTTACATAAAAGAAGGAATCTACTTGCTGCCTTCAGCAAACTTATCATTTATGATATTGTTGACATGCATGCGGCTGCAGACATCTTTAAACACTACATGAAGGTATAGTTTCATAGTCTTATTTTTCTCCTTCCATCTAAGTGGCAGAGAAATTTGCACTTAAAAATGAAAAGATAACAGAAGCTAAATTGCCAGGTAACCATGTATTGTTGATGATTTTTTGATATATTTAAGGTTTCTCTCTTTTATAGAAGTATAAGCTTTTTGTCAATCTATACCATTATATCAACCCCATAAAGTAGGAGATCCTCACATTTATTGAAAGAATACCTTCTTATTTTCATGAGGTATATAAACTCACTTGATCAACATGGAAGAAACCTAATCTCTCTTCCTTATGACATCTCTTTAAGACATTTTTGTAAGTGTGCCATGTGTACCATGTACGCATGCCACCTGCCAGGTACTAAATTTTACAAATATTTTTAAAATTCCTGCTCTAGGAGCATCTGGGTGGTATAGTTGGTTAAGCGTCCAACTTCTAGTTTCAGCTCAGGTCATGATCTCTTGGGTCCTGGGGTTGAGCCCCACATGTAGCAGGGAGTCTGAAGATTTTCTCCCTCTGCCCCTCCCCCTAACTTGTGCACACTCTCTCTCAAATAAATAAATCTTTAATAATAAAATTCTTGCTCTAAAGTAGTTTAAAGCTGAAGACTGTCAACAATTAGACAATTACATTATATACTATAATAGAGGTATGTGTAGGGGTTCCTGGAGATGTATGAAACAGACACCCCACTCTTAAGAAATATGAGGGTTAATGGAAACTGCTTAGTAGTGACATCTGAACTAAGTCTAAGATGATAAAGATAAATTAGTAAGCAAAGAAGTACCGGGAAGGCTCGGGGGCAGATTGACCTTCATGTACAAAGACACAGAACAATGTGAATTCTTTGGGGGAAATGCAAGTAATTGATGTAGCAACATAGATTGCTTATGAGAATGGAGCCAGAGGTAAGATTTAAAGAAAGTGTCACTAGTAACTATATGCTGTGTGAGTAGCCTGGATTTTTTTCCTGAGGGAGCTAAGGAGATGTTGAAGAGTTTTAAACCATTCTTTATATGGCAGGATTTTGATAGGTACTCACCTTTCTGGCTCTTTGCTCTGCTTTCCTTAAGCTCCGTTTTGTTTCTGACCCTCTAAAAAAAGCAGTGCTCAGAAGTCTTTATGACAGGCACACTTCTCAGTTTATCTGTTTTTACCTTGTACTCCTGTCACAGATAGTGTTTTGTTTTGCCCATGTTCAGAATATTGTGTATGCCATTGATCCACTTCTGTCTTTATCCATGTTTAGTTATGGTCCAGTTCTAGTTATGACATAATAACTAATTCATCATATTTTGCTGGATAACTGCAGTGTGAGCAGTGTGCTGATAGAGATTTAAATAAAACATGATTTCTGCACTAAGGAGCTTATAGATTAATAGAGAAACTGAAATGCAAACATAATATAATGTATCATAAGAATAGTGGTTGTCTGTGTTCCATGTCATTTAGATTTGAGACACTGTTCTAAGGCTTTTATGTATGTTTGTTGATTAATCCTATGAGGTAGGGAATACATCATTTATGGATAAGGTAATTAAGGCTCAAAGAGGTTAAATAACTTTCAGAGGTCACATAACTAGTATAAGTAGCAAAAACTAGAATTTGATTCTAGGTTTGTCTAGCTTCAAAGCTTAGCTCTTCCCATTAGACCATAAAGCCTCAGCGTGATTATTGTAGTGATAGATGTACAAATTGCAAAGAGAACATGGGATAGAGAGAGAGACTTAAGTGAAAGGAACCTGAGACAGCTTCCTAAAGTAATGTCTATACACGGTTTTAATGGATGAATATGAGCTTACCGTGGTTTTTCCCTTTTCATCCCCTAACAATATGTATTGGTTTCAAGAAATGAGCTTTAACCAAAACTTGTTATCATCCTTAGCAATTTTTGCACCTCTGCTCATTGTAAGCTTTAATTTTTTTGAGAGTATTGTAATAGTTATTTGCTACTCTTTATTACATATGCTCAGTTATGTGGCTTTTTGCCCCAGTTCCCTATGTGACTGTTACAAATATGAATTTATTGGAGATTTGCCTGTTGAACCATTTTAGTATATTAATATATCTTTCTCTCTTTTTCATCTCACATCGTGAAAGCATACCCATCTTTTGAAAATTATGAAAGTCCAATTGCCAAGCTAATATACTCCTTCACATAGGTCGTAGGTTTTTAGGCATTAGCTTAGAAGTAACATCCAGATTCAGTGATTTTAAATAAGGCTTTTCTTAATTATTTACTCACAAGGAAAATCCTTTAAATCCTATGTCAAAAAAACTTGAATTATAAAGAAATTAAATTTTTCTCAGTCACTATTGAAGAAGTCGATGTTTTTATTTTTTTATATTACCATAGTAAAATACAGTCATGTTGGGGGAGCAAGGAATGACATAGTACAAAAATATTAAATGAAAAGTCTGTTACCCTAATCTTCCCTTCCCCCTTATGTAGGCCTACTCCCCAGGAGTAAGCAATTTTAACTGTTTTGGTTTTAGTTCTTTGCGAGGTTTCTACCAAAGTTCTCTTTCTTGATTTGTCACCTTTTAAGTAGTATCTGTTGAATCCATGTTACAAAGAAGAAGGAATTTTGTTTACCTGTGTCACTTCCCCTCCTCTTAGAATTCCCAGTTTTTCAGTTAACGTTAGTTATTTCATAATCTTAAATATCAAATGTGTATTCCTTTAACTTTAGACAATATCTTTTATCTCTCATTATGTTTAAGATGAAGAAATTAAACACTCCTGAACTCCCCTTTCCATTTCTTTTACCAATCCACTGTTTGTCTCATGAAATTTCAGTAATTTTAAGGCTGTGTTTTCTTTCTTTTTCTCACAGTATTACAATGACTATGGTGATATTATTAAGGAAACACTGAGTAAAACCAGGCAGATTGATAAAATTCAGTGTGCCAAGACCCTCATTCTCAGTTTACAGCAGGTAAGAAATCTGAAAGAGATAAAGAGTAGAATTAAGGTTATTGAACACTTTTATGTGCATAGTATGTACTAGGTATATCTTACCTCATTTAAACTAGGTCACTGTATCAGTACATTACTATGGATACTTTCTGGTACAAAGACATGTGTTATATGTCTTTTCTTTGGAAAATAATCTTATAGTTCACATTTCAAATAGATGAAGTCCTAAAGTGCTCCACTCTTGGACCAGATGAAATGCCAAACAGACATTAAAAAGTAACCATTTAAAAAGAAAAATATAGAAATATATTTTAAAAATATTTAATGAAGAAGGCAAGAATAATATTCAAATAAGAAAATAAATCACATATGGGGGTGCCTGGGTGGCTCAGCTGGTTAAGCGGCTGCCTCCAGCTCAGGTCATGATCCCAGGGTCTTGGGATGGAGCCCCACATCGGGCTCCCCACTCGGCAGGGAGTCTGCTTCTCCCTCTTCCTCCCCGTGCTTATGCTTTCTCTCTTGCTCTCTCAAATAAATAAATAAATATTTTTTTAAAAAAATCACATATGTTATATAGATAAGAGTCCCTAATAAATGCCTACGGAATTAATACAGAGATTTCAGGGGGTGTGTGGGGCTATAGGTATTTGTATATAAACTCAAATACATTTATACATCAACCAACACTCCAAACAAGTGACAGGTTCAGGGAAATATTTTCAATCATACATAACAAATCAGTAACAAAGATAAATCCCATAGAAAAGTGAGCAAGAGATATGAAAAGCTAGAAGAGCAAATCTTAAAAACCAATAACCATATGAAAAGAGGCATAACTTCATTAATAATTAATGAAATAAAAATTGAAACATATTTATCACTGATGGGCAAATTAGCATGAATTTAAATGATGGTTAATACCAGTGATTGATAAGATGTGGATAAAAAGGTCCCTTGTGAAAGAAATTGCTTTTGCCTTCTTGAAATATAATTTTGCAGGATATTTCAAAATTGAAGATAGATATTCCTTTTAAAAGTCAACTGTTTTTGCTGCTAGGTATCTACATTGGTACATGCAGGTACACACAAAGATATGTATGTAAAAGATGTTTATTACAGCAAGTCTGTAATATTGAAAAATTGAAGATAGTCTAAATGTTCCATCAGCAGAGGAATGGTTAAAGTGTGTTACTCTGAAGTAGCTAAAAGATTTTTAAGACAAAATATTAAGTGAAAAATAGCACGTTTCAGAGAAAAGAGAACCCTCTTACACTGTTGGTGGGAATGCAAACTGGTGCAGCCATTATACACACATACACACACACACACACTGGAATATTACTCAGCTTAAAAAAGAATGAAATCTTACCATTTGCAATGACGTGGATGGAGTTAGAGACTATTACGCTAAACAAAATAAGTCAGAGAAAGACAGATACCATATGATTTCTCTCTCATGCAGAATTTAAGAAACAAAACAGATGAACATACAGGGAAAAAAAGGAAAAAAACAGGGCAAACCAGAAAACAGGTGCTTAACAATAGAGAACAAACTGAGGGTTATTGGAGGGGAGATGACAGGGGGATAGGCTAAATGGGTGATGGGTATTAAGGAGGGCACTTGTGATGAACACTGGGTGTTGTATGTAAGTGATGAATCACTAAATTCTACACCTAAAACTAATACTACAGCATATATTAATTAACTGGAATTTAAATAAAAGCTTGAAAAAGAAAATAAAAGAAAAATAGCAAGTTTCAGGACAGACTACATAGTATAGTTATCATTTATGTTAAAAGTTTGTATATGTAGTATATTAATGTATCTAAACCGGTCTAGAAAACCTTGAAACTTTAACATTGATTACCTTTGGAGAGAAGAATGATATTCAGTGGGAAAGAGGAAGGAGAACTTTTATTTTTGTATTCCTTGAATTTTGCACAGAGATACATTCTTTGTATTCATTTTAAGTGTAAAATTTAAAGTTTAAGGCTATTGTGTACAACCATCTCTGGAAACATTTTGAAGTTTAAGAATTTATAAATAATTACCTGTGGATACATTTGAAATGTTTGGAAGAACTGCTGTTTCTAGTCATGACACTAAGCAGTTCAGGCCAATGTGTTGCTGAAGAAAACTGAAAAGATGAATAACATAATTAATAAAAGTGATAGAAGTGCTATTTCAGTGGGATGGTATAAGAGTGAATTGAAAGATGGGGCTTGAGGAAGTGAAGAAAACAAATGTAAACAGTATTTTTCAGGATCTTTGCCAAAAAAAGAGAATCAAAACAACGTATTGATAACTGGCATAGGAGATTGAGTTAAGAGTTATGTTTTTTTGTATTTTGGGGTTTTAAAATGCATGCATATAGTATAGGGAGTAGTTAAGGATGCGGGACAGCATAGGAGCAAAGCATGGGAGCAGTAAGCGTAGGAGCAAAATTGCTGAATAGGTAAAATGGAGTGAGATCTAGTATATAAGGAGGGAGTGGCTTTAGATGAAAGCCTGGACTATTCACCTCTCATAATAGGAGGGAAGACAGATGTGTACAGATAAATTTAAGTTTCTAACCTTGGTGGTAGAATGATGATACCTTTTATATTCTTTAGTACTTCAGGATTTATTTGGTGGTTGTTATTTTGACACAATATATGTAATGTATGTGTAATTTATAAAACCCCTCCATCCAGCTTAAGAACTTCTTTGTATATTTTGTTGTTGGGTGGGAAATGTCACCCCATATATCAAATGTCTTCTACATAATGTTCTTGTCTAAGATATAGTAAATGAAAAATCAAAGTTCTGAACCCTATATTTCATATATTGCCATCCCTATTAAAACAACAAAAATAATACATAGATGTTTATGACTGCAAATATATTTCTATAAACATGTTTCCTTTCCCCAGCCCAAAATATATTATTTTTTCTTAAAAAGAAATAAATTCCTGTCTGCATTTCATTACACAACTAGCATGAAAATGAGCTCAAGAAATTAGTACTAGTAGATGACTTGGAGAAGGGGAACAATGTGGCTACAGTTCAGTGCAAGGAGGGAAATACATATTTTACCAAATGCCTTTTAAATATTTTTAAATTATATTACCTGTTCTAATAATATATAAAATAAACAAATATTTCTTAGCTGTAGGTTTTTTCCTTTTTTTTTCTTTCAACCAGTTGTTTAATGAACTTGTTCAAGAGCAAGGTCCCAACCTAGACAGGACATCTGCCCATGTCAGCGGCATTAAAGAATTGGCACGTCGCTTTGCCCTTACATTCGGACTGGATCAGATCAAGACACGAGAAGCAGTTGCCACACTTCACAAGTGAGTGAGCTGAATAAATACTTTCTGTTATACAGAATCTGGTTTACTGGAATTTAACTGAAATAACTGTTATTTGACCCATTTTTAAAGTGACAGATGATTGAATTTTCAAGTTATAAGAACATTAGAAATTGTGTAGTCTGGTGAGTCTCAACTAGAAGGGCCTTTTTAATTTGAAAAACACTTCAACTGCCTGTTTTTTCAACTTGTAAAGTATAGCAAGTAAAGTTTAACAAAATGTTCTTGTCTGGTCTGTCAGTGAGAAGATGTTATAGGAGACATGGGTTTAAAAACACTGTGCAATGCTGATTTGGTCTATGTTATTTCATAACTGAAAACTGAATGAACAGAAAATGTTAAATACCTCACACAGCTGCTCGACACCATGACCAACTCTGAGAACCAACACTCTAGTTATCTTTCTAGGGTATTGTAGTACCCCTACAAGATACACATAGGAATTTAGCTTTGTTTCACAACTTAAGGTTTTATACTTTAAATAATAGAATATTATTAAGCAAATATGTCATACAAATTAATATTGTTTTACGCTTCAAATTTATCAGATTTTACTACGTTCAGTGATGATTATCCTGCCTTCCCAACTTTGAAATTCTAGCCCATTGAGAGAACTATATATACATACGCCTTATCTGGAAAAATAAGGTGCTACTTTCTTTTGCTTCAGGGATGGCATAGAATTTGCCTTTAAATACCAAAATCAGAAAGGACAAGAATATCCACCTCCTAATCTGGCTTTCCTGGAAGTACTAAGTGAATTTTCTTCTAAACTTCTTCGACAGGACAAAAAGACTGTGTAAGTTGTTTTTATCATGATACCCTTGTAATTTTAAATGTTTTATTTTTTAGAAAATGTTAATCATTTAGCTCTAATTACTTTTGATAACATAAGCTCTGATAGTTTGTTTTAAGGAGCTTTAGTTTTCTTTCAAGCATTTACATAGTTGTTCTTTCCCTGCTTGCTTTTAGTACTCTGGAATTAAATTAGGTAAGTGAGAAATGATTTCTTATTCTACAATTCAGAGAAGTAGGGACATTGGCTTAGCCGTTGTGTAACCCATTCTTTTTTCCTTTTATACTAATTATATTTTAGTTTTACAGGTGACCCTTGAACAACACAGGTTGGGGCATTGACCCCCTCACAGTCGAAAATTGTGTATAACTTTATTTTTTTTTCTTTTTTAAATTTTTATTGAAGTATAGTTGACATACAGTGTTATATTAGTTTCAGGTATATAACAGTGACTTGACAATTCTATACATTGCTCAGTGCTCAGCATGATAAGTATAGTAACTATCTGTCACATACAACATCATTACAGTATTACTGACTATATCCTCTATGCTGTACTGCATATAAGTTTTGACCCCCAAAAAGCTTAATTAACTATAAGTAGCCTATTATTGACTGGAAGCCTTACTGATAACAGTCAATTAATGTATTTCATATGTTACATGTATTATATGCTATATTCTTACAATAAAGTAAGCTAGAGAAAAGAAAATGTTAAGAAAGTCATTTCCTTATGACTTTGAAAAAATGTATTTACCGTACTGTGGTGTATTTATTGAAAGGAATCCAGGGATGCCTGGGTGGCTCAGTCACTTAAGCATCTGCCTTCGGCTCAGGTCATGATCCCAGGGTCCTGGGATCGAATCCCATATGAGGCTCCCTGCTCAGTGGGGAGCCTGCTTCTCCCTCTGCCTGCTATTCCCCCTGCTTGTGCTCTCTCTCTCTCTCTGACAAATAAATACATAAATAAATCTTTAAAAGGAAAAGAAATCCACATATAAGTCAACCTGCACAATTCAAACCCATGTTCAAAGGTGAACGGCATTTTTTATTTGACTTGATTCAAGATGAGTGATTTCTTTTTCAACAGTTTAAAGAAATAATATATGCAATTTTCAATAAAAAATGTTGATGGGATCCCGAATTTTATAAATTGGTAGGAAGGTGTGTCAGTTGTAATAATAGGCTAACTGAACAGAAATTTGGAGAGACAGTCAAGAATTTTATAAATGTGAGTGGTAATTCTAAGATGTTGACTTTATGTTGGTCAGAAAAATATTTATTTTTTTAAAGATTTTATTTATTTGTCAGAGAGAGAGAGCACAAGCAGGGGGAGTGGCAGGCAGAGGGAGAAGTAGGCTCCCTGCTGAACAAGGAGCCTGATGTGGGATCCTGAGCCGAAGGCAGGCACTTAATCGACTGAGCCACCCAGGTGTCCTGGTCAGAGAATATTTATTAAGCCCATAAGCTGGTCAGGTAATGTTCTATAGCTATTGTTCTAGTATGGCCAGGCAGTGAACAATACAAAGTTTCTGCCCCCAGAAAGCTTTTGTTTTAGTGCAGGGAGACACAATATAAACATAGCAACAAGAGTGTCAGGCACTGAAATAGAATAACATGATAGAGAATGAGTGGTGGGTATTTGTGGGGGTAGGGTGGTTTGAAAGCTTTATTATAGGCATTTACAGTTATACATTTTCCTCTGAGCGTTACTTTAGCTGCATCTCATACATTCTGGTAGCTTGCATCTCATACATTATGGTAGCTTGCATTTTTGTTTTCATTCATCTCAAAGTATTTTTTTTCATTGCCCTTGTGATATGTTCTTTTATCTTTAGGTTATTAAGGAGTATTTTGTTTAATTTCCACATACTTGTGAATTTCTAAATCTTACTTCCATTATTGATTTTTAATTTCATTCCATTGTGGTTAGAGAACATACTTTGTATAATTTCAATCCTTTCAAATTTATTGAGGCTTGTTTTGCAGACCAACATATGGTATATTCTGGAGAATGTTCCATGTATACCTGAGGAGAATATGCATTATGCTGCTGGTGTTCAGTGGTGTTGAGATCGCTATTAGGTTACATGGCTTGTAGGGTTTTTTTTAATAGTGTTGTTCAAGTCTTCTATTTCTTTGTTGATATTTTGTCTGGTTGTTCTATGCATTATTAAAAGTGGGGTATTGGAGTCTCCCTAACTATTATTACTGAATTGTTATTTTTCCTCTCAGTTCTCTCACTTTTTGCTTCACGTATTTTGGAGCTAGCTCTGTTGTTGGGTATACATGTTTATAATTGTTATGTCTTCCTCACTCTTAGATATCAATATAAAAATGTCCTTCTCTGTCTCTAGTAATTTTTGTCTTAAAATCTATTTTGTCTGATAGTAATGTAACTATTCCAGCTGTATTTTAGTTATTGTTTGCATGGTATACCTTTTTTCTATCCTTTAACTTTCCGCCTTTCTATCGTTGAATCTAAAGTGTGTTTCTTACAGATAGCATGTAGTTGGATCATGTTTTTTTGTTTATTTTAATCCAATTTCTGCCATTATACTGTTTGTTTTTTATAGATCTTTGTTTTTTCCTCCAATAAAGCAATAAAGCTTTATGAAGTGGGTGTTTTCTAGTACAACATTTTACTTTCTTCAAAAATACTTAATTTTACTTTTTTAGTTATTTCCTTAGTGTTTTTTTCTAGGCCTTAAAATATGCATTTTACCAAAATTTCTTCAAATTTATTCTAAGGAAATATAAAAATTTTACTCCTATATAGCTCCATTTCTATTCTCCCCCTTTGGTGCCATTATTGTTACACATACTGCATCTAAATATGTTACAGCCCAACAATACATTATTATAATTATTACTTGATATAATTATATGTCTTTTAAATACACTTAGAAAAGAAATAGAGCCTAGTATACATTTGTTATAGAGTTTGTCTTAATAACCTTCTTATTTACCATTTCTGGTTTTCTTCATTTCTTCCTGTGGATCTGAAATACCATTTGTCATCATTTCCTTACGCTAATACATCTTTGTTCCCACCTACTTCTTTTGTGTTTATTATCAAATATATTACATTTCTATGTTATTGACTCAACAATACAGTAATACATATTGTTTTATATAATTGCTGTTTAAATCGGTGAAAAGAATAAAGTAAATATGCAATTATATTGTCCTTTCTAACTACCTAGTAATCACCTTTCAGCTGTCTTTGTTTTTTCATGTGTAGATTATTCTCTCACATCATTTGCTTTCAGCCTGAAGAACATCTTTTATTATTTCTCATAAGGCAGGTCAGTCAGCAACAAATTCTGTGTTTATTCCACCTGGGAGTGTCTTTATTTTGTCTTTAGCTTTGGAATATAGTTTTGCTAGATATAACATTCTTGTTTGATAGGGTGTTACTTTCAGTACATTGACTGTGTTATCCCACTGCCTGCACCTCCGTTGCATCTAATAAGAAGTCTTTGGAGTTTAAATTTAATGGAACTCGCTTGTATGTAATGAGTTACTTTCTCTTCCTTCAAGATTTTTTTCTGTCTTTGGCTTTTAGCTAAAATTTTGCCTGTGATGCATCTGGGTATGGGTCTTTCTGCATTTATTTACTTGGACTTTGTTGAGCCTTGAGAATGTGTAGGTTAATGTTTTTTGTCAAATTTGGAAGTAATTAGCCATTATTTCTTTATGTTTACTCCTTCTTTTCCTGGTACTCCCATTACACCTATCAGTACACGTAATGATATCCCACATTTTTGTGAGGCTCTGTTCGTTTTTCTTTATTCTTTTTTTCTCTCCATTCAGAATGTATAATCTCTGATATATATTCAAGATTAGTGATTATTGATTCTCCCAGCTCAAATCTTTTGAGCCCTTATGGAGAATTTTTAATTTTCTATTGTACTTTTCAACTGCAGAATTTCCATTGGTTCTTTTTCATCATTTCTTTCTTTTTTTTGGATGTATTTATTTATTTGAGAGAAAGAAAGTACAGGGGGTGGGGAGGGACAGAAGGAGAGGGAGAAAGAGAATCCCAAGGACAGAAGGAGAGGGAGAAAGAGAATCCCAAGACTCCCTGCTAAGCACAGACCCACTCACCCCCAGCAAGGGGTTCAATCTCAGGACCCTGAGATCACAACCTGAGCCGAAACCAAGAGTCAGAGGCTCAACTGACTAAGCCACCCAGGCACCCCCCATCATTTCTTTTTATTCATATTCTGCATTTAATGAGGTAGTGACATCATATTTTTCATTCCTTATATATGGGTTCTTTTTAGTTCTTTAAATATTTTTAAATAATAGCTTTGCAGTCTCTGTGGGCCACTGTTTTTATTGCTCACTTTTTTACTGCTATATGTAGGTCACATTTCCCTATTTCTTTGCATGTCTCATAATTTTTTGTTGAAACGGAACAGTTTAGATAATAGTGTTGCATATATGATACATTGTGAAATAACTACTCTTGATACTGATTTACCACACCCCTAGACACTGATGTTGTTTGCTTGGTCATTTGTTTAGAGGCTTGGATGAACAAACTCTGTGAAGTCTGTTTCTCTTGCAGTGTGCAGCCTCTGCTGTGCCTACTCAGATTTTTTTTTTTTCTCCTTTTATCATTTGGCTTGAATACCTAGGAGTCACCCCTATATTAGCATTAGACTCATTAATCAAAGATTGTGCTTACACCTCCTTGGCCATTTAGATTTTTACTTATTACTATTTGATGTGTGTGTGGCTTGAAGGCTGCTATCACAGTTCAGGGGGCACGGTCAGTCAGAGGACTAGGAGCTTGGAAGTTCTCTCTCTGATTGCTCCTGAGAAGGGCAGCCTCGGGTATGTGCAGTCTTCCAGACTAACGGAAGTATGTGATTTGGTTTAATTTAGTTCAATTTGATTTTATTAGATTTAGCTTAATTTTCAGAGAAGTTTTGGTTCACAGCAAAATTGAGGGGAAGGTACAGAGAATTCCCATATATCCCCCTGCCCTTATACATGCAGTCTCCCCATTATCAACATCTACCACCAAAGTGATTCAGTTGTTACAATTGATGAACCTACCTTGACATATCATAATCACCAAAGTTACATTATAGTTCACTCTTGATGTTGTACATTCTGTGGGTTTAGACAAATGTATGACATGCACTATTATTATGGTATCATATAGAGTATTTTTTCACATCCCTAAAAATCCTGTGTTTTGCCTGTTCATCCTTCCTCTCCTCCCCCAATCCCTAGCAACCACTGATCATTTCACTGTTTCTATAGTTTTGCCTTTTCCAGAATGTTACATAGTTGGAATCTTAGGGTATATAGCCTTTTCAGGTAATCTTCTTTCACTTAGTAATATGCATTTAAAGTTCCTCTCTGTCTTTTCATTGCTTGATAGCTCGTTTCTTTTTGTGTATAGAAATACCACAATTGATTTAGCCATTCACCTACTGAAGGACATCTTGGTTGCTTCCTAGTTTTGGCAGTTATGAATAAAAGTGCTATAAACATCACCTACTGAAGGACATCTTGGTTGCTTCCTAGTTTTGGCAGTTATGAATAAAAGCGCTATAAACATCCCTGTGTAAGTAATTGTGAGGACTTAATTTGTCATGTCTTTTGGGTAAATACTAAGGAGCTTGATTGCTGGATCACATGGTAAGAGTACGTTTAGTTTTTAAGAAACTGTCAGCACAGGGGATGGGCGGACTCGCGGACCGGCACCCGCGAGAGAGCACACTGAGACCGTGAGCCGGGGAACGTGCGCCTCCAGCCTGAAATGGAGCTCCGGTGTGCTCACTGGAACCAGACTGAGACCGGGAGCCCCGGAGCACGGGGGCAGCTGACGGCTGGCGGTGTTAGAAACACAAAGGACAGAGACGCGCCAGCCCTGGAAGTGAGGGCTGGGACGCCGTGTGTGGGGCACACATCCCGGGACGCTGCAGGGTTGAGCAGCACCAACAGAAACAGAGTTAAAGTGGCCAGAACATCAGTGGAGAATGGTCCGCGATCCCTCTGTTCTGAGACAGAGGCTGAGATCGGCCACTGCTGCTCTGACTCCCGGGAGAGGCACAGCAAACTGCCAGGGAAAGCCGCCAGAGAACAAAAACCTGGAAATACTGGCTCACAGTGTGCCCATCTCCATCCCCCCTTGCAGGGGACACGGAGACTCTACCCAAGCAGGGTTGCCTGAGTATTGGCTTGGCAGGCCCCTCCCCCAGAAGGCAAGCTGAAAAATCAAGAAGCTCACATCCATGTTAATGAGAATATAGAATCTCTAAGGGTGGAAATGAGAGCGAATCTGGCAGAAATTAAAAACTCTATGAGCCAAATGCAGTCAAAACTACAGGCTCTCACGGCCAGGGTGAATGAGGCAGAACGTATCAGCAAATTGGAGGATGGGTTAGTAGAAGAAAAAGCTAAAATAGAATCTGGGCTCAAAAAAATCCATTCCAAGAAGGTAGGTTACGGGAGAGTACTGACTCAATGAAACGTTCCAATGTCAGAATCATTGGCATCCCCGAGGGGGTGGAGAAAAACAGAGGTCTAGAAGAGATATTTGAACAAATTGTAGCTGAAAACTTCCCTAATCTAGCAAAGGAAACAAGCATCTGTGTCCAAGAGGCAGAGAGGACCCCTCCCAAGCTCAACCACGATAAACCTGTGCCACGTCACGTCATAGTGTACTTCACAAATATTAGATCCAAAGATACAGTGTTGAAAGCGGCCAGGGCAAAGTAATTTCTCACGTACCAAGGCAAAGGTATCAGAATTACGTCAGACCTGTCTATACAGACCTGGAATGAGAGAAAGGGTTGGGGGACCATTTTTAAAGCTCTTTCAGAGAAAAACATGTAGCCAAGGATCCTTTATCCAGCAAAGCTGTCATTCAGAATGGATGGAGAAATAAAGACCTTCCAGAATCACCAGTCATTGACCAATTTTGTAACCACGAAACCAGCCCTACAGGAGATATGAAGGGGGGGTTCTATAAAAGTAAAAAGGCCCCAAGAGTGATACAGAACAGAAAGTCACAATCTATAGAAACAAAGACTTTACTGGCAACATGTCATCATTAAAATATATCTCTCAATAATCAGTCTCAATGTAAATGGCCTAAATGCTCCCATAAATGCCACAGGGTGCAGATTGGATAAAAAGACATGACCCATCCATTTGCTGTCTACAAGAGACTCATTTTGAACCTAAAGATACATTCAGACTGAAAGTAAAGGGATGGAATACCATCTTTCATGCCAACGGACCTCAAAAGAAAGCTGGGGTAGCAATTCTCATATCAGATAAATTGGATTTTAAACTAAAGACTATAGTTAGAGACACAGAAGGGCACTATATTATTCTTAAAGGATGTATCCAACAAGTGGATATGACAATTATAAACATATATGCCCCCACCAGGGGAGCAGCAAGATACACAAGCCAGCTCTTTACCACAATAAAGAGACATATAGATAAAAATACGTTAACAGTAGGGGACCTCAACACTCCACTATCAGCAATAGACAGATCACCTAAGCAAAGAAACAAGAGCTTTAAATGCCATACTCGACGAGTTGGACCTCATAGATATATATAGAACACTACACCCCAGAACCAAAGAATACTCATTCTATTCTAATGCCCGTGGAACATTCTCAAGAATAGACCATGTTCTGGGACATAAAACAGGTCTCAACCGATACCAAAAGACTGA
>NW_024424453.1:26226155-26342499 GCF_017311325.1 Ursus maritimus
ACAACCACTCTGGAAAACAGTGTGGAGGTCCCTCAAAAAGTTAAAAATTGAGCTACCCTATGACCCAACCATTGCACTACTGGGTATTTACCCCAAAGATACAGACGTAGTGAAGAGAAGGGCCATATGCACCCCAATGTTCATAGCAGCATTGTCCACAATAGCTAAATCGTGGAAGGAGCCGAGATGCCCTGCAACAGATGACTGGATTAAGAAGTTGTGGTCCATATATACAATGGAATATTACTCAGCTATCAGAAAGAACGAGTTCTCAACATTTGCTACAACATGGACGGCACTGGAGGAGATAATGCTAAGTGAAATAAGTCAAGCAGAGAAAGACAACTATCATATGATTTCTCTCATCTATGGAACATAAGAACTAGGAAGATCGGTAGGGGAAGAAAGGGATAAAGAAAGGGGTGGTAATCAGAAGGGGGAATGGAGCATGAGAGACTATGGACTCTGAGAAACAAACTGAGGGCTTCAGAGGGGAGGGGGTGGGTGAATGGGATAGACTGGTGATGGGTAGTAAGGAGGGCACGTATTGCATGGTGCACTGGGTGTTAATACGTAACTAATGAATCATCAAACTTTACATCAGAAACCAGGGATGTACTGTATGGTGACTAACATAATATAATAAAAAAAAAAAACCATTTAAAAAATAGAAATAAAAAAATAAAAATATTTGGGGGAAAAAAAAGAAAAGAAACTGTCTGTCTTCCAAAGTTGCTATACCATTTTCCATTCCCACCAGCAATGTATGAGAGTTTCTGTTGTTCTGCATCCTCACTAGTATTTGTTGTTGTCAGTGTTCTGGATTTTGGCCATTCTAATAAGTTCATAGTGGTATCTCATTTTAATTTGCATTTCCCTGATGACATATGATGTGGAGCATCTTTTCATGCTTATTTGCCATCTGCATATTTTCTTTGGTTAGGTGTCTGTTCAGATCTGACACCCATTTTTTAATCAGGTTGTTTGTTTTCTTATTGTTGACTTTTAAGAGTTCCATATGAGATGTGTATTTTTGCAGATAGTTTCTCCCAGTCTGTGGTTGTCTTCTCATTCTCTAGACAGTATCTTTCACAGAACAGAAGTTTTTAATTTTAATGTACTCCACCACAACAATTATTACTCCAGGGACCTTGCCTTTGGTGTTGTGTCTAAAAAGTCATTGCCATACCCTGGGTTATCTAGGTTTTCTTCTGTATTATTTTCTAGGAGTTTTAAGTTTTACATTTTACATTTAGGTTTATAATCCATTTTGAGTTGATTTTTGTGAAATATATAAGGCTTGTGTCTAGACTAATTTATTTACTTATGGACATCCAGTTGTTCCACCACCACTTATTGAAGAGACTGCCTTTTTGCTCCATTTTATTGCGTTTCCTCCTTTGTCAAAGATCAGTTGACTATATTTATGTGGGTCTATTTCTGGGCTCTCTTTTCTGTTCCATTGATCTCTGTGTCTAATCATTTGCATGTACCACACTGTCTCAATTACCATAGATTTTTCTTTATTTTTCCAGCCTTACTGAGATAAATTTGACATACAGCATTGTGTGTTTAAGATGTACAGTGTGATGATTTGATATACATATATATTGCAAAATGATTATATTGTAGCTTTATAGTAAGTTTTCTAGTTGCGTAGTGTCAGTCCTCCAACTTTGTTGTTCTCCTTCAGTTTTGTATTGGCTATTCTGGTACTTTTGCCTCTCCATATAAACCTTAAAATCCACTTGTCATTATCCACAAAATAACTTGAGATCTTGGTTGGAATTGCATTGAATATAGATCAGGTCAGAAAGAAGTGACTTAATACTCTCTTTGTAGGCATGAACGTGGTATATGTCTCCATGTATTTAGTTCTTTCATTTCATTCATCAAGAGAGTTTTGCAGTTTTCCTCATATATAGATCTTGCATATTTTTTGTTAGATTTACACTTTAGTTCATCTTTGGGGGTGCAAATGTAAGTGGCATTATTTTTAATTTCAAATTCCACTTGTAATTTTTTGCCCTATAAACTTGCTAGAATTGCATATTCGTCCCAGAAGAGATTTTTCTGTCAGTTCTTTAGGATTTTCTACATAGATAACCATGTCATCTACAAACAATGACAGTGATTTCTTCCTTCCCAAACTATAATTTTTATTTCCTTTTTTGTCTTATTGAATTAACTAAAATTTCCAGTACAGTGTTGAAAAAAAGTGGTGAGGGGCGCCTGGGTGGCACAGCGGTTAAGCATCTGCCTTCGGCTCAGGGCGTGATCCCAGCGTTCTGGGATCAAGCCCCACATCAGGCTCCTCTGCTATGAGCCTGCTTCTTCCTCTCCCACTCCCCCTGCTTGTGTTCCCTCTCTCGCTGGCTGTCTCTATCTCTGTTGAATAAATAAATAAAATCTTTAAAAAAAAAAAAAAAGAAAAAAGTGGTGAACAGGGACATTCTTGCCTGATTTAGTGGGATATCTTCAAGTTTTTTACCATTAAGTATGTTAGTTGTACATTTTTTTGTAGATGATCTTTATCATTGAGAAAAATCCCCTTTTAGTTTACTGAGCGTTTTTATCAAGAATGGGTGTTACATTTTATCAAATGCTTTTTCTTTTTTTTTTCAATAATATTTTTTTATTATGTTAGTCACCGTATACTACATCCCTAGTTTTTGATGTAAAGTTCCATGATTCATTACTTGTGTATAACACCTAGTGCACCATGCAATACCTGCCCTCCTTAATACCCATCACTAGCCTATCCCATCCCCCCACCCCCCTCCCCTGTGAAGCCCTCAGTTTGTTTCCCAGAGTCTATAGCCTCTCATGCTTCATTCCCCCTTCTGTTTACCCCCCCTTTCTTCTTCCCTTTCTTCTCTTACCGATCTTCCTACTTCTTATGTTCCATAAATGAGTGAAACCATATGATAATTGTCTTTCTCTGCTTGACTTATTTTGCTTAGCACTATCTCCTCCAGTCCCGTCCATGTTGCAGCAAATGTTGGGTAATCGTTCTTTCTGATGGCTGAGTAATATTCCATTGTATATATGGACCACATCTTCTTAATCCAGTCATCTGTTGAAGGGCATCTCGGTTCCTTCCATGATTTAGCTATTGTGGACAATGCTGCTATGAACATTGGGGTACATATGGCCCTTCTCTTCACTACGTCTGTATCTTTGGGGTAAATACCCAGTAGTGCAGTGGCTGGATCATAGGGTAGCTCAATTTTCAACTTTTTAAGGGACCTCCACACTGTTTTCCAGAGTGGTTGTACCAACTTACATTCCCACCAACAATGTAAGAGGGATCCCCTTTCTCCACATCCTCTCCAACATTTGTTGTTTCTTGCCTTGTCAGTTTTTGCCATCCTAACTGGCATAAGGTGGTATCTCAGTGTGGTTTTGATTTGAATTTCCTTGATGGCTAATGATTTTGAACATTTTTTCATGTGTCTGTTAGCCATTTGTATGTCTTCATTGGAAAAGTGTCTGTTCCTATCTTCTGCCCATTTTTTGATTTATTTGTTTCTCATGTATTGAGTTTGAGAAGTTCTTTGTGGATCTTGGATACCAGTCTTTTATCTGTACTATCATTTGCAAATATATTCTCCCATTCCGTGGGCTGCCTCTTAGTTTTTTTGACTGTTTTCTTGGCTGTGCAGAAGCTTTTTATCTTGATGAAGTCCCATAAATTCATTTTATCTTTTGTTTCTCTTGCCTTTGGAGATGTGTCACGAAAAAGGTTGCTTTGGCCGATGTTGTACAGGTTGCTGCTTATGTTCTCTTCTAGGATTTTGATGGATTCCTGTCTCACATCTAGGTCTTTCATCCATTTGGAGTTTATCTTTGTGTATGGTGTGAGAGAGTGGTCAAGTTTCATTCTTTTGCATGTAGCTGTCCAATTTTCCCAGCACCATTTATTGAAGAGACTGTCTTTTTTCCACTGGATGTTTTTTCCTGCTTTATCAAAGATTAGTTGCCCAAAGAGCCGAGCGTCCATTTGTGGGTTCTCTTTTCTGTTACATTGGTCTATGTGTCTGTTTTTGTGCCAGTACCATGCTGTCTTTGTGATCACAGCTTTGTAGTACAGCTTGAAATCCGGCAACATGGTGCCCCCAGCTTTGTTTTTCCTTTTCAATAATTCCTTGGCAATTCAGGGCCTTTTCTGGTTCCACACAAATTTAAGGGCTGTTTGTTCTGGTTCTTTGAAAAATGTCATTGGTATTTTGATCGGGATGGCATTGAAAGTGTAGATTGCTCTGGGTAGCATAGACATTTTAACTATGTAAATTCTTCCGATCCATGAACATGGATTATTTTTCCATCTTTTTGTGGCTTCTTCAATGTCTTTCAAGAGTGATTTGTATTTTCTAGAATATAGATCCTTTACGTCTCTGGTTAAGTTAATTCCGAGGTAACGTATGATTTTTGGTGCTATTGTAAATGGAATGGATTCCCTGATTTCTCTTTCTTCAGTCTCATTGTTCATGTATAGAAATGCAACTGATTTCTGAGCATTGATTTTGTATTCCACCATATTACTGAATTGCTCTATAACTTCTAGTAGTTTGGGGGTGGATTCTTTTGGGTTTTCCATATAGAGTATCATGTCATCTGCGAAGAGAGACAGTTTGACTTCTTCTTTGCCGATTTGGATACCTTTTATTCCTTTTTGTTGTCAGATGCTTTTTCTGTATTTATTGATGTGATATTTGATTTTTCTTTTTTAGGCTTTTGATGTGACGGAATATTAGAGTTGATTTTCAGATGTTGAACCAGCCGTGCATACCTGGGTTACATCCCACTCCATCATGGTGTATATACTTCTTTCTCTATTTTGCTAATATTTTGTTGAGGACTTTTGCTTTATATTCATTAATTAATTAGTCTGTAGTTTTCTTGTATTATCTATGTCTGCTCTTGGTATTAGGATAATATTGGCCTCATACAATGAAGTAGAAAGTATTGCCTCTGCTCCTGTCCTCTGAAAGAGATTGTAGAGAATTGGTAGGTTTTTTCCTTAAATCACCAGTTAACTCATTTGAGCCAGGTGCTTCCTGTTTTGGAAGGTTATTAATTATTGAATCAATTTATTTAATAGATAATAGGCCTATTCCGATTGTCTGTTTCTTCTTCTGGGGGATTTGGCAATTTGTGTTTCAAGGAATTGGTCTCTTTCATCTGGATTAGCAAATATGTGGGCATAGACGTGTTTATAGTATTCCTTTATTTTCCTGTTAATGTTCACAGGATCTGTAATTATATGTTCTCTTTAATTTCTGGTATTAGTTATTTGTACCCTCTCTTCCCCCCACCCTGACCCCCTATGCTGGCTAGAGACTAATCAATTTTATTGTTCTTTTCAAAGAGCCAGCTTTTAATTCTGCTGATTCTCTATATTGCTTTCTGTTTTTAATTTCATTGATTTCTACTCCATTTTTTTATTATTTCTTTTGGTCGTCTTTTTCTAATTTTCTAAGGTGGCAACTTAGGTTGTTGATTTTGGATCTTTTTCTGATATGTGCATTCAGTGCTGTAATTTTCTTCTATCCACCACTTTCACTGCACAAATTTTGCACAAATTTTGATATGCTATTATTTTCATTTAGTTCAAATTATTTTTAAATTTCTCTTGGGAGTTCTTTGTCTCATGTGTTATCTTAAAGCATATTATTTAATCTCTGTGTATCTTTCTGATAATGATTTCTAGTTCAATTAAATTTCTAATTTTAATTGAAGAGCAGACATTGTATGATTTCTCTTAAATTTGTTAAGATGTGTTTTATGACATAATGTGAACTCTTGATGTTACAGGTGAGCTTGAGAAAAATATATATTCTGCTTTTGGATGAAGTTAGTCTGTAGATATTAATTCTATCCAGTTGATTGATGGTGTAGTGAACATCTATGTCCTTACTGATTTTCTGGCTGCTGAATCTGTCCATTTTTTTTTTTTTAAAGATTTTTATTTATATGACAGAGCAAGCAGGGGGGTGGCAGGCAGAGGGAGAGGGAGAAGCAGGCTCCCCGCTGAGCAGGGGACCCTGAGGTCATGATCTGAGCCGAAGGTAGACGCTTAACCAGCTGAGGCACCCAGGTGCCCCATCTGTCCTTTTTTTTTTTTTTTTTTTTTTTAAGATTTTATTTATTGGAGAGAGAGAATGAGCAAGAGAGAGAGAGCACAAGCCGGGTGGGGTGGTGGGAGGCAGAGGGAGAAGCAGACTCCCTGCTGAGCAGGGAGCCTGATGCAGGGCTGGATCCCAGGGTCCCCAGATCATGACCTGAGCTGAAGGCAAGACACTTAACTGACTGAGCCACCTAGGCACCCCTGAATCTGTCCATTTCTGATAGAGGGGTGTTGAAGTCTCCAATTATAGCAGATTCATCTATTTCTAATTGTAGTTTCTGTTTGCCATTAATTTTTGCCTCACACAGTTTGATGCTCTGTTGTAAGGGACATACATGGTAAGGATTATTATATCTGTTGGAGAACTGGCTCCTGTATCATTGTATAATGCCCTTCTTTATTCCTGCTAACTTTCCTTACTTTAAAGTCTGCTCTATTTGAAATTGATGTAACTACTCCTGCTTTCTTTTGATAACTTTTACCATCTGTTTACTCACTTTTAGTTTATATGTGTCTTTACATTTAAAGTGGATTTCTTATATACCAGCCTATACTTGGGTCTTGTTTTTTGATCCACTCTGACAACCTTTTACTTGGTACCATTGATGTTCAAATTGATTATTGATGTAGTTGGAAAAATACCTACCACATTCCTTACTGTTTCTATTTGTTGCCCTTGTTCTTTGCTTTTATTTTGTCTTCCATTCTTTTTCGTGCCTTTTGTAAAAGTTTTAATTTAGGATTTTATGATCCCATTTGCTTGCTTTTCTTAGCATATTGATACTCTTTTTTTTTTAAGTGATTGCCTTAGAGTTTACAGTATATATTTACAGCTAATCCAAGTCCATGTTTAAATAATATTATATCACTTCATGGGTAGTATGAGTACTTTATAATAACAAAATAAGCACAGTTCATCCCTCCTGTCTCTTGTATCATCGCTGTCATTCATTTCGCTTATATATAAGCATATATAATCAAATACATATATGCATATGTGATAAATACATAAGCATACATAACCAAATACATTGTTGGTATTATTTTGAACAAATACATTGTTGGTATTATTTTGAACAAAAACTTATTTTGTTAAATCATTTAAGAAAAATTAAAGTTTTTATTTTACCTTCATTTCCTCCTTCTTCAATGCTCTTCCTTACTCTATGTAGATACATGTCTCTGACCTGTATTATTTTCCTCTTTAAAGCACTTTTTTTTAAGATTATATTTATTTTTTTATTTGAGAGAGTGAGTGAGTGCAGGTGTGGGGGAAGGGGCAGTAGGGGAGGGGGAGGGAGAGCATCACAAGCAGACTCCATGGAGAGCATAGAGCCCAACACGGGGCTCCATCTCCCCACCCTGAGATCGTGACCTGAGCCGAAACCAAGAGTCAGATGCTTAACTGAACTGAACTACCCAGGTGTCCCTCTAAAGCACTTCTTTTAACGTTTCTTGCAAAGCAGGTCTACTGGCAAAAATTCTCTCAATTTTTATTTGAGAAAGTCTTTATTTTTCTTCACTTTTGAAGGATAGTTTTGCAGGGTGCAGAATTCTAGTCTGGTGGGGTTTTTCTCTCAAGACTTTACTCCACTCTTTTCTTGCTTGCATAGTTTTTGAGGAGATGTTAGACATAATTCTTACCATTTTTCCTCTGTAGATAAAGTATTTTTTTTCCTCTGGCTTCTTTCAGGATTGTTTCTTCATCTTGGATTTTCTGTAGTTTGAAAATGGAATGCTTAAATGTAGTTCTTTTGTCATTTTATCCTGCTTGGTGTTCTCTAAGTTTCCT
Organism: Ursus maritimus; assembly: GCF_017311325.1. Taxonomy (NCBI): domain Eukaryota; kingdom Metazoa; phylum Chordata; class Mammalia; order Carnivora; family Ursidae; genus Ursus; species Ursus maritimus. The sequence goes on from NW_024424453.1 coordinate 26,234,078, forward strand.
GGATCTATGGTTTGGTATGTGATGTTAATTTGGGAAAATTCTCTGTCATTTCTGTTCCAAATTATCGTTAATACTGTCTTGCTTCTCCTCATATTCCCATTATATTAGCACCTTTTGTAGTTGTATTATAGTCAGATGTTCTGTTTTTTCTCCATCTACATTCTCTTTGCTTTTCAGTTTTCAAGGATTTTCTTACTGTGTCCCCAAGAGCAGAGGTTTTTTTCCTCAGCTGTATCCAGTCTCTTAATAAGCTCATCAGTCAGAGGCATTCTTTGTTTCTTTTACAGTTTTTATCTCTAGCATTTCTTTTTGGTTCTTAGGATTCCATCTGTCTGCTTTCATTTCTCATCTGTTCTTGCATGCTGTCTACCTTTTCCATTAGAGCCCTTAGCATATTGATCATAGTTGTTATATATTTTTTGAAGGTCTTATTTGTCAGAGAGAGAAAGAGAAAGCGCACCAGCAGGGGGAGGGGCAAGCAGAGAGAGAAGCAGGCTCCCTGCCAATCAAGGAGCCTGACGCGGGACTCAGTCCCAGGACCCTGGGATCATGACCTGAGCTGAAGGCAGACGCTTAACCGACTGAGCCACCCAAGGCATCCCGATCATAGTTGTTTTAAATTGCCAATCTGATAATTCTAATATTTCTGTCATGTCTGATTCTGATGTTTGCTCTGTCCTTCAAATTGTGTTTTTGCCTTTTGGTGTGCCTTATAACTTTTTCTTGATAGACAAACATGATGTACTAGGTAAAGGAACTGCTATAAATTACCTTTAGTAATATGGTGATGAGGTATGGGAGGAGGGGAAGCATTCTGTAGTCCTGTGATTGTAGGTCTCAGTCTTTTAGTGAGCCCATGCCTCTGGATTGTAAACTTCACAAGTGTTTCTCAGTTTTTTCCTTTATCCATAGTTGGGACAAAATGGGTAGAGTGGGCTGGAGTTGGGTATTTCCCTTCTCCCAGATGGGTTAGGTTCTGATAATATCCCAGCAAGTTGTATTCTGCTTAACCAGTTTCTCCTGAGGAGATGCGTTATTAAGGATAATATACTCTGACAGATTTCAGAATGGTTCCTTTTCCTCTCCCCTGCAAAAAGCACAGGGGAGTTTGCTCTGATATTTTATTGTGGAAACCCAGTTGAACTTCTGGAGGTAAATCTCACACTATTATGGGGAGGTCCCCCTATGACTGGGTCCCGCTGAGTTTTGAACTCTGAGACTTGTCACAGTGAACCTCCAACAATTTGTGAATTATAGCTCAGATTTTCCTATCCCAGTGATGGTTCTCAAGGTGGTTTTTGCTTTTCAGTCTGCTCCAATAACCTCTCACCTCCTGTGTCTCCTAATCTTAGAGACACCTATTTTCCTTTCTATGGATCCAGGAAATTGTTGATTTTTTAGTTTGTTGAGCTCTTTACTTATGCAGTGGCAACTTCCAAGCTCCTTACATGCAGAACTAGAAACCAGTCTACTGTGATTTTATCTTTAAGCTTTCTAGGAGTTGCTCTTGGATCAGAGCAGCTTATTTTTTAACTAGTGTTTGGTTAGAGGTTGTGCTTAAGCCCTTGTGCCAGTGAGGCTTCTTCCCTGTATAGATAGATCGGTGTGGGGCATGGGGAATGATAACAAAATGCCCTCATCCCCTGGTTCTTTTTGCCCGTGAGTGGATGCAGCTTAAGCATATGTGCAGGGCCTTGCCAACTTCTAGGGTCATCTGTGATCCCAGGAGGGCTCTTCTTGGCTCTCTTTTCCCCAGTTCTCTCTGTTAAATTTCTGGCTGCTCTACTCTTTCTTTGGTTGCTGGGCAGAACTTTTATGCCACTGAACAGGAGCTAGGGGTGGGACAGCATCCCTCTTCTCCCAGAATAACATCCATTTTCTATGAGCAGGGAGCCAGGGGTAACCTCTAGTTCTCAGCTTGTCTCACCAGGTGGTCTTAGCCTGCTGTGCCTGGGAGAGAGTTACTACCTGACAAGTAGGGGTTGGGGAAGAAGGGAGTCTTCTTCCTCCCAGCTACTGTCCTATTAGAGTTTCTGCAACCCACCAATGGCCTGCTTCTTCCAAGGTAGCTCTAGATGAAGAGCTAGAGAAAGAGGGAGCCCCTCCACCATCTTCTTATCCGTGTCTGCCCAGAGTAGAGCTCCTGGAGTGGCAGTGGTGGGAGAGAGGGGGCAGGGGAAGGGAACAGGTTGTGGTTCAAATGCTACAGACTCTCACTGTTTTACTGAGACTTAGTAGATTTTCTTGAATAAATGTTTCTCTATTTGCTGTATGCCCTTAGGACAATTTCTGAAAACTTTAAATTATGATCTTTTATCATTTTCACCAGTTAAAAAGTTGTTATGCCATGCTCCTCCCTCCACCATTATAGAAATCCTGCCCTGGTTTGAACACATTAAAAGTAAATTCAGTAACCTTTTGAGCTAAACTTCTGATTCTTTTTTTGAATGTTGATATAGGAAGGACCACACACACACACAGCCTTAGTAATACATTGACCTAGTTAAAAGCATTCCAGTGCTCGCTTCAGCAGCACATACACTAAAATCCGAACACTAAAAGCATTCCAGAAATATGTGAAGCAAAACCTTACATTCTCCTCCCTCTTTTTCCAAAGGTAACCACTGTTAACAGTATAATGTGTGTCCCAGGGGATTCTTCAGAACTTTCAGAGAGAGAGCCTCACTTTATGAAACAATTAAATAAGTAATACATGAAGTACTTCCATGAAAATCACTGTTTCTTCTTTTGTGTTTCTAGTCATTCATACCTAGAAAAATTCCTTACGGAGCAGATGATGGAAAGGAGAGAAGATGTGTGGCTTCCACTCATTTCCTATAGAAATTCATTAGTCACTGGAGGTGAAGATGATAGAATGTCTGTGAACAGTGGAAGTAGCAGTAGTAAAACGTCCTCAGTACGGAATAAGAAAGGACGACCCCCACTTCACAAAAAACGAGTAGAAGGTAAGTCTGCCTTTACCCTATGAGACAAGTAGTTTGCTTACTATTGCAGAGGTAAAGTGGCAGATCTGTTGAAGCAAGGTAATACTGTTAAAGCATGTTATTTCCTTGTAGATCTGACACATACTGAGAGGCTAAGGCAAAAAGGTTGGAATAGACAAAGTGGAACAGAAAAGGGTCAAGGAAAAAGAAGTTGGAAGAGAATGAAACACAGAGGAAAATGGTGAAGAGAAAAAGAGGAAACAGTTACAAAGGTTTATAAAATTGATCCCCATATCATAGACCCTCTAATATATTAAAATTTAAAATAAGGTAGTTATGTCAAATACCAAATTTCATCCTAATGTAGAAGAGATTCTGATAAGTTGAAGATAGGCCTCTGCAGCAAATTGAATATACCAAAACAACTTCCCATTTCTACCCCATGGATGGATAATTTATTTTTGTGCATTAAAATAATGATAGCCAGCTCTGGTTTTATAACCCTCATGGACTGTGGGAACCAGGGAGTTGAATTGTTATGAAAATGTGATCATTGGTAGTTATTCATGTATCCAAAAAGACTAAAAATTGCTTTATTAGAGCATTACTCTTAAACTAAGACAACTCAAAGTAAAAATGTTTATTTCCTCAAATAACCTTCCCCCATCTCCATGCCTTTTCTAGTAAGTATTTTCCAAACCAAGAGAGAGGAAGGCAATGATCTGAATCCTGCTCCTCTGTTCCTTTTTACAACTTTGTTTACCTTTCAGCATCTCACCTCTGCTGCCTAAAAACTAGTGACTCATGAAAGATTTTATTACAACCTGTAGCAAAATTAATTAGAATTTAAATCTGTTTCTTTCATCGTTGGGGAGGCAGTATTGACTATTGGTGAAGAGCACACACCCTAAAACTAGAGTTCTAGAAGTCATACCTGGCTTTCTCTTTTTAAACTCTATGACTTTTGAGCATGTTATTGAACCTCTCAGCCTCAATCAGTGATTACATTAAGGTTGATCAGAGTACCTATCCTGTCAGCTATTGTAAATATTAAATGAGATACTCCAAATAAAATACTTAGTATACACACAGAGAGAGGTTGCTTAGCACAGTGCTTGGCATATAGGCACATGCAGTAAATGTTGGCTGCTATTGGCAGAATGTCAGTATTTCGAAGAGAATAAAAGATATGAAAATATTTACAGAATTGATGTTAAAGATTTTCTTTCAGTTTTTATCTATGGGACTTAAAATCTTTTTGGTCCAGAAAATGAAAATACTAAATCCTGTCTTTGTAGTATAGGATCCTAAACTTTTCTCTAAATAATGACCCCAGTCACTTCCTTTTTAAAATGTCTTCTAGAGCAGCCTGTATCAGGATGCCCCCTCCCGCCACATTCATCTATCTAGTCTGTCTGTCTAGATATAGATCTAGATATATAGATATTTTTACAGCTTTTCTTACATGTAATATTCATATTCGCCGACATTCATTAAAGTCTTGCTGCGTACCAGGAATCTGCTTTATGTGCATTATTAGCATTTAATCATTTACTTGACTAACATTTGTAAAGCACTTAGGTCAGTATGTGGCACACAGTAAATGCTGTGTAAGTGTTTTATAAATGAACTCTGAGTTCAACATTATTATCTGTAGTTCACACAGAAGAAACTAAAGCTTAGAGAATTTAAATAACCGTATATAATTCCCTTACTAATGAGCCAGTCACTTACTATCTTCAGGATGAAGAAAAGCATATATGGACCAGATAATTTGTTGTTAAATTGCAAAAAACAAAACTTGCTGTGTGTCAGTTTGAAATTTACCAGGTAGGTCATGTGCCCAGAATCCTTAGGCAGCAGTTTCATCTGTTTGGAATAAACATAAGAGAGCTTTGCAGGAAGTGTTCTTATTGAAGAATGCTTAGGGGTTAGGAGGATCGCTTCAAGAAGAGTGAGTTCTTCCTGAAGTTATTAAGTCTTTACCACGCACCTTTCTAAGAACTGTGCGAAATGCTGGAGATTAGGTATTAATAAAAATGCTCATAGTACAGATGGGAAGACAGAAGAAGTAGGCAATTTCAGTTCCACATGGGAAGTGCTCTGGTGGGCCGAAAAGGTTTTCTGGGAACATAAAGGGAGCGATCAGACTCTTAATGAATCAGGAAAGATTTTCTGGAAAAGATGACATGTAGTAGAGCTGAAAGATGGATTTACCAGGTTAAGAACCCAAATGATACCATTCTTATCATAAAATTTTAAATGCAGCAAAAAATAAAAGTTAGGAATTAAATGTTGAGTGAAAATGGTATGAATAAAAGATGATGAAACCTCTTTTTGCTGATTAAGAAGAGATTGTTGAATAGTGAGCTTCGGATCACTGGAATGACCTTAACAAGGCAATAGCTAAATATTTCCAGGAACTAAAAAGCTGAACTAGAACATACACGTGTGTTTCACTGAAAGATGGAATGTTTGATAGCAAGTGAGGAACCTAACATGCCGCACAAATCTGAGACTTAATGGAGAAAGAAAAACAATGGGATTCATACTGTGTACTTTGTGATTTAAATTCTTTTTTTTTTCATTTAAATTCTTCAGAAGGTAAAGCATAGCAGTAATACTTTTAAGTTTTCCCATATTAAGAAAATAACTCAGAATGTTTATAGTAGAAACTTTGTGTAACATATCAGCCTATAGTTTAGATACATAAATAATGCTTTAATCTGTTCACATCTTTGTAAACAATCTTCGGAAGAAGGAAGAAACAGCTCCTGGTCCCTTGAAGAAATTTAATTCTAATTACAAAGATAACATATACACTTGACAAATCACCTGCCAATGCAGGCCAGTGTATAATTAAATCCTAAGTAAGTAGGAATGATTCTGTTTCCTCTAGAAAGTAAAAGAGAATGGGAAGTAAGGGCTGGGTAGGGTGATTAAAGAGGTAGAACTTGGAAGCATGAATACAGTGTATACATGTACAGCCTGGCAAAAAGACTTTTTTCTCTGGTGACCAGTGTCCCAGTTGTGCAGTGGGATTTGCTGATTTCTCAGTAAAGGCCTGCCAGACTTTAAGTGCTGCTACCTGGGACCCCTGTAAGGCCCAGCAAATAGGGCTTTTATTGCTTGAGCAAAGGAAGGTTAGAGGTGTCTCCAGTTCTTCCCCTTCTGCAGTGATTTAATCCTTAGAGATAGAGGGACTTGGAAGAGAGGATGAGGTAAGGATAGCTGACATTTGATGGTTACATCCATTACCTTATTTAATCCTTAAAACTCTGTGAGGTTGGGTATTGATATCCTCATTTTGTATATGAGAAACCTGAGTTTTGGAAATTCAGTAACTTACCGAGTGTCACACAAGGGATTCAAGCTAGGTAGTCTAACCCAGGAGCCATGCTCTGCAAGTCTGTGCTGTTAACTTCTACCAGAGTTCACTCCACTCATGACATTTTATGACTCTTAACTGGAATTTTACAGATGAAAGTCTGGATAATACATGGCTAAACAGGACTGACACCATGATTCAGACTCCTGGCCCCCTGCCAGCACCACAGCTCACTTCCACTGTACTGCGGGAGAACAGCCGGCCCATGGGAGAGCAGATTCAGGAACCTGAGTCTGAACATGGTTCTGAACCTGACTTTTTACACAAGTAAGTAGTAAAAATTCATTTTCATGGTATAAAACCTTGAATTGTTAAAGAAAGAAAAGGTATCAAAGAAAAACTTTATTTGTTAAAACATATCGGTTAGTTCATGAGAAAAAACCACAAGCAGAGGCTAAATAATTTATATTAGAAGATACATAATAAGTCTGCCAACACTTGTGGATATCAGTTAATCAAAGTCCAGATATCTTTAAAGCATGGAGCCTCAGTAAGTGCTGATGTCATTTGGAGTTTACAGATTCATTGGGCAGGTCTGTTTCTTCTCAGGGACTTGTGAAAAAGACATGCAGTTTACTTCTTGGAAAGAAAGCCTATTACAGGAGTCTCTGCTAAGGTTGTTACTAGTCTGAACACCAAATATATAGACTACTCCTTTTATTGTCCATTTAATTAATAGAACTTTGTCTTGGTCAAGTTTATATTTTAAACTGTTATGGATTAAGATATTTGTCAAGATATTTGATAAATTCTGAGAACAGTTGCCTTTTTTCTAAGAGAGAATTGAAGCTTTACCTTTTTCCACACTAGTAATTAATACGTTTTCTAATACCAGGGCCCCAAAAATTTTGGAAAAGGCAGGATGATGGTATGACTTTTGCTATAAAAAAAATCTTAACTTTTTCTTTATTTTCCATTCAACTTTGAAGATGCCCTAGCTCCTTGTGTTTTCTGTCCATATTGGGGTAATGCTGTGACTTACTCTGATGGATGAGAGAATTCTCAGTTGAACTCAACAAATTTAGCAGGTTGAAAATGGAAAGAGGCAGTGTTAGAATTATTCGGATCCTGGATTTTCATAAAGCATCTTTGCCCAGAGGATCTGCCTTTCTTCAAAGCTAAAAGGATAATCGTTGTCAGCCACTGGATAACATAATTCGTAGAGAATAGCTTGCCTTATGACCAGTATTCCCACCCCGCTTCCTAGAGGGTGAATTCTTCCTAACTTGAGCAGCCTGCCTTACTTCCCTGACTTTACCAATTGTTAGTTCCTCCCCTCTGTGGTCTACTTTTCCCTGCTATAGGTTTATCAGTTTACTCAAGGTGGTAGCCCCACATGATATAAAGACAGCTGCTCAGAGAGAACTTCACGTGACAGATGTTATCTACTAAAAACCATTAAGATTTACATCCTGTAAAATCCCCAAGAGGCATGTTTATGCAAGTGTCCATGTGCCAGTAAGTGTACAGGGCAGGTGAAAATTTAGCCTGGCATGCACCTGACTCCAAATCTCTTCAGAAGGACTGAGAAAAAATGTGTTAATACCTTTCCTTGTTCAACTCTGGAGAGCTCTGAGCCACAAGACCAGCATCATTTCTGCCCCTTAGGGTACTGGCTGTCCTAGTAGGAACACTTGTGAGCAGGGCAGCAGCTGGATACAGAGGTCTCAGAAGCGCTCTTGTTTGGCAGAGATTTGGGGAATGAAGCTGATAAATTAAGCACCTGTAGGGGAGGGAAAGGTTTTACACAGCCCCCTTAGGATCCCTGACTGGGTCTGAAAATTTAAACAGACAGATCCAAGAGGAGAAAAGCGTACACATTTTATTGAATTCTTTACATGTACATGGGAGCTTTTATCATAGAATGAAGACCTGAAGAAGTTACCAAAGCAGGGAGCTTTTATACCTTTTAGACAAAGAATAAATTTGTGAAGAATTGACAAGACAAAGGGATTTGGACTAGGAATAGTCCGACTGAGACTATGTAGTCCATACCTTCCTTAATTAAGAAGATAAGGGTTAGTTTAACAAGGTGTGTTTGCAGATTCCTCTGGTGTCATCTCTGGGTTGATAAGAGTCTGTCTCATAAAATGAGAATTTATTTCCTGTCTTTAGGCAGAAAAGGAGCTTTTTCTTTGTTCACTTCTTAAATGCCTTCAGCTTAAAATAACCTTTATCTCGGGCAGTATTTTGGGGTAACATACTTTGGGTTTTTTTATACCTAACAACCAACCACAGCCAAAATCCCTTGGAGACTTAGGCATCTCTTTGGGTAACTTACTGCCATTTCTGCAAAGGTAGATCCTTCAATAATGATCTGTCTCACCTTTGACTGTAAAACTAGCTAATTCCCCATACATGGGGATTAGGCCAGCCAACTATGGCCTTCTTAGCATGGGACTGATTAGCTAAATTCATCTTTTGCCACAAAATGAATAATGTATTCTCTTAGTCCTCAGATGCAGATCTCTTGGTTAGGCCAACCAAAATTAGAAGATTTAAATCGGAAGGACAGAACAGGAATGAACTACATGAAAGTGAGAACTGGAGTAAGGCATGCCGTGTAAGTGTTACATCAGGTATCACAAGAACATAATGACTATGTGATGCTGTTCATTTTGTGAAATGACGGCTTTCCTCTGACATTTGGTCTCAGAAGAGGAGTTAAGATTCAGGATATGCAGTGCAATGTAGGATAGAAATAGAGGGTGTGGGCTTTTGAGGCTTTCACCATTTAAATCCCAGTGCTGCCACTTGCCAGCTACGTGGACTTGGGCAAGCTCTAAAACCTCGGTGCCTCAGGTTCTTCATTTGTAAATTTGGTGTAATACTACCAATCACATAGAATTTTGTGGGAATTGATACATAGCTAAATAAATGTTAACTGCTATTTTTGCATTTAAATTATACTTCCTTTTGATCAATTGAGATGAAATCTTAAATAAAACAAATAAATATCCTTAAAGAGTTCAGGATCATAATTTGTGCAGCCTATGGGTTGTAACTGGAACTTGTGCTCTCATTGGTTAGAAGACCTACTGTAAGAAAGAGCCAGGACTCCAAATTCGATGAGTCTGAACAACTATCTGATCATGCTTTTTTCCTTATCAGTCGGGGCCTAATGGAGGAAGATGCTGAGCCCATTTTTGAAGATGTGATGATGTCATCCCGGAGCCAGTTAGAAGATATGAATGAAGAATTTGAAGACACCATGGTTATTGATCTGGTAAGGAAATTTCGATACATTTTTTTCTGTTAAAATACGTGAAAGTGTTGGTGTAAAATGATGCTCTTGTTTTCAGAACCCCATGGGAAGGAGAGAGAGGTGTGAAGGTTGTAAACATAGCAGCAGGTAGGACCAGTGTAACGCTTAGCACATTTGGATGAGCTTGTGTTTTTCAAGCCTGCTTTCCAAGCTGTCAGATTTTAAATTCTGGCAGTAACAGGAACTGGTTCCGTATTACCTTCTTGAGAAGGGGCTCACACGAGATCTGTCTCTCAGTATAGTGTGTACGTTTGGTCTCTTAAATTAACTTGGAGTCTGATGATATATAGTGTTCCAGCATAGCAACCAAACACAGAATATGGACCATATTTGTTCAGTGTGAAAAAAACATCTTTGAAGTAAGGAAACCTGAATATGGACTAGGTATAGATGATATTAAGAAATTATTGACTGTCAGAGATAGTAATGCATAGTGGTTATGTTGTTTTTTTAAATTTCCATTCCTTTTCTGTCCAAAATGTACTTCTACATTTTGAAGTAGTTATAGGTGAATTGACATAGAAAAGAAAAAGACAGGAGACTCAATGAAACAAGATTGGCCAAAGGCTTGACAGTTGCTAAAGCTAGGTGATGGGTACATGGGAGTTCATCGAACTACTCTATGTATTTGCTAGGGCTGCTATACAAGTACCACGTGACTGGTCGCTTAAACAATAGAAATTTGCTCACATTTCTGGAGGCTCGAAGTCTGAGATCGTGGTATCAGGGAGATTGATTTCATTCTAAGGCTTCTCTCCTTGACTTGCAGATAGTCCTCTTCTCCCTTTGCCTTCATAGGATCTTTCCTGTGTGTCTCCTCCTTTTATAAGGGTATGAATCAGATTAGAATCCACCCATATGACCTCATTTTACCTCAATTATTACCTCTTTATAGGTCCGGTGTCCAAATAACACTCACATTCTGAGGTACTGGGGTCTAGGTCTTCAATATATGAATTTGGGGGGATGTAATTTAGCCCATAACATTCTGCTTTGTAGGTTTTGAATTTTCCATAATGAAACATTTCTAAGAGTGTAAAGGAGATCATGTCACTCCACTCCAGTCTCTACCCCTCATCAGTAGCTTTCCATCTACCTGCTTTTGGGAATTTAGGAATCAATTTTATAATTATTCCATGATTCAAAGGCATGTTCTGTGTTTATAGGCCCCAAAATTAATTATATGCATTTATTTACCTATTCAGTTTATTCATTGTAGTTTGAAATCCTTTTTTTTAAAAAATGTATGCTCCATGTAAAAGCCACATTATTTTCCTTTCAAAATTTGATCCTCAACAGCTCTATTTTGTGATACCATCAGAAATATTAGCTGCTTACCATCTTAATGTATCTCAGGAAAACATTTTGGCTTCTCTTTCCAGCCCCCATCAAGAAATCGGCGAGAGAGAGCTGAGCTGAGGCCAGATTTCTTTGATTCTGCAGCTATCATAGAAGACGATTCAGTAAATGTTAAATTATTACTGCATTTTATTTATAGTTTCTGGGTCTTGTTTACGCACCAAGTTAATTGTGTTTCTCATTTTTCTAGGGATTTGGAATGCCTATGTTCTGAAGTCTGAAGAAAATTTACAAATCTGGAACTCTATTATTTAGAGCTAGAGGCCTATATACTGTGATAGCTTGTATGGGGGAAAAAACACTTTTGATGTGATCTGATTTGTTTTTTAATCAAATGATTGAGGTCAATCCCTTTTTGCAGTGACAGAAGAGGAGCATGTAAATTACCCAAGAGAATGTTGGTGAATGTCACCTCAGAAAGACTGACCTGAAAAATCATTTGTGTCCTAATATTGGACTTATCCCAATACAGATGTGTGTGTTTTTCTGGAGGGAGGAAAAAATTTTAAATTTTTAAAACAGCTGTCAAGATAAACACTGTTATACACCTGTTTTATGAAAACTCAGCATTGAGTAAAAAAAAAAAATATTTTTAACTTTATTTTCCTGTTGTACAATTTAAAAACCGTTTTAACATTTTGCCTTTTTATGTTTTAAAAGCTAACCATTTTTATTAAACCTATGAGTAAGCAGCTCATCCTAATTGCCGAAGAGTGTTTTGGAGCTCACTGGATTTGGTTGACCTTGTGGAATACAGAAATACGGAGGAGCAGAATATTGACAAGCTAAGATGAAATTCTGACAGTGCATCTCTGCCAAAAACCACACACCCTCTGTGGATATGGATTCCCAGATTTTATATACTCTTGAATAAAAAGGTTTATTTTTATTTATAAGGGGGCATAAAATAAGAAATGTCCATGCAGCCATTTTCCAACAGATGCTGTACACCATTCATTTTATATAGAATAGGGAGATTCAAATACAGTACATTTTCTATTGGTATTTGTTCTGTGCATTTTTAGCAACTTCTACCAGCAAATAAAGTATTCTCAGAAAAACAAGAATGGTTCTCAAGTTATCGGTTTGCTGTTTTTACTACTTATTTCATGCCCTGCCAAATTCAAGTTACATAGACTTCCGTTTTCTTAAAAAGATAATCATGAAGAATTTCTTTGCAATTCAAAAGTAATTTTGAGTGTAACATAACTGTGTCTACTTCCCATGCACTTAATACCTTATGCGCTAATTTTGTGAATTAAGTTTACCAATTATAGAAGTATGTGCTGCATAGAAGTCTGTGCTTAGAGGGTGAAGTTCCTAAGCTTACCTTGAAATACAGCTACATTTCAGTGTTAAATGTGCATATTAATTATTTTGGGGAAAGAAATTATGAATCTTCAGGACATCCTTCAATGGTTTAGAGTTACATTCTGCTTAGACTTTTATGACTTGCTGCTATTATTTTAAAAAGCCCACTTAGTTTCTACCTTTCTGATTTTTTAAAGTAAGCCTCAATTCCAAACCAATCCATCCACAGCTGTTTGTGGGCTGGTTTTTAAAGTAGCTGCAACAGAATCATGAGGCTTTCCCTTCTCTACCAAAAATGAAAAGCATTTTTTTACTAATCTGTGCACCCAATGATTGTTTTTTTGGGGAAAGCAAATGGATTATTCATTCTTTTAGTAAACACAAAACTGAGATTTTTCTCAATATTTGTACAGTTCTGAAAAAACCTGGTCACCAAAAATGTTGTATCTGCTAATTTAGCAATTCCTGGGCTCCAGTTAGAGGGGCTGGGGTCTCACTTTCTTCCAGAAATGTGGGCCTCACTGTACATGAAGGGGCAGGAATAACTGGACTGTCAGCCACTGCCAGCCCTGCCAACGGTTCTGGCCAAGGAGGAAGCTGGGAGGTGCCCTGGCACATGCACAGAGTGATCCTTTGCTTGACAGTCTCATGTGGAAAACAGATGCTGACTTAGAATTGTAGACTACCGTGCAACAACAACAAAAAGGCTTAATATCTACTCCAATGGGTTTGCAGTTGAGTTTGAAGTCAATCGAATTTTTGTATTTTCAGTGTCTCCTTGATTGGTTTTGCTAGTAATTCTGTAAATTGTACATTTGCAATATGAGGTTTTTTTCCTTTTGTACAATTTGAAACTGATGCTTCACCTTTCCTTTAATAAACTATTCAAAATCAGGCTTGTGGTAGTCATCCTATTCTTACTAGGTAAAGTTTTAAAGAGTTGATTTTCCTGCTTTTGAGAGTTTGCTCAAGTTTGCTCATTCTGATAATTTGTTAACAGTGAATTTTGTTTTGTTTTTAAGGAAATTTAGGACTAGTTCGTTCATTTTCTTTCATTCCCTGGATTTCCCTGGAGAAATTGTCTGTCTGTGGTTCAAGAGGTCTCTTGTAGTCTGAGTTTTCAAGGAGGCATTCAGGGTTTGTAGCCTGGATCCTTCTGCCTGAGATCCAGCCCCTAGGCTTTTATGCATGATTGCCCCCTAACAGCAGCCCTTTAAAGATCACTTGGCTTCTACAGGGCCATACGAGAGTTTCTCTTGACATTGGTACCAGATATCAATCAAAAACTCATGCCCTACACTTTATGGTCCTGGACTTGTTCTCTGGGCTGTGTTCATTACATGGCCTAAGATGTCTGTGCAGGAAGGCAGGGATGCAAGGGCTAAACAGCAGAGGAACTCTCCAGGCAGCCAAGGAGGCAGATAATAAGGAAGGGTCTCTGTGGCAGCTCATCTTTGGAATTATAAGCTTATGAGACTAGACCAGAGTTTTACCCAGTGTGACTCTACCTTGGGACAGACTTGAAACCTCCCAGATGTGACTTGACTGTGACTCTCTATTTGGCCCTGCTTCCAGAAAAGAATCCATCGAACAAGGAACAGTGTCTTCATGGAAAATAAAGGCTTAGTGCCCCCACCTCAGGCTTTTGATACCAAAGCAAACTCAGGTAAGGTTCCATCCATACCCTCCTAAGTGCCTTGCTCTGTTGGGGTCTTTATGCATCACTTTTTGTAGCCAAATGCTCTACTACTGAGCTACACCCTCATACATCACTTTTTGAAGGACAGCTTTGTGCTCCCAAGGACACAAAGGAGGCATTACTCACCATCCAAGAGAGTAGGTACATGGTCAGAACCTCCCTACTGTGGCTGCCACATCTACCCAAATGTGCTTGCTAGTCTCCACAGAGGCCCCAAATGGAGGGTTTGCCCATTAAGTGCCCATAGCTCCTGTTTGGAGTGGTGGTGGTTCCATGCCCACAGAGATGCAACAGCATGAGGACCAGTGGTTCTCCCTAAAAAAATAAAGCCACAGCATATCTGTCAAACAGGTGAAGTTTAAGCTGGTTCAACAACTCCATTAAAAGTTATAATTCGGTGTATGGGTGAGTGTCCTTCACAGGCTTCTCTGGGCAGACCATATCTAAAGCACCAGCAGCAGCCAAGGATCAGTGCATTCAGAGGCCGAGAACTCACTGAGGAGACCAAGACATGGTGTGAAGAGAAGCTGGAAGAGCTTTTCATGAACATAAGCAACTGGAAGGCTGTATTGTGAATGTGCTCCCCATTATTCTAACAACTCAAAAAGAGGACTGACAGGTCATCATGCATGAGGTAGGAAAACTTTCCAAATTTAGTAGCTCTTTGGGTTGAGACAATCCTAGTGGAGCCAGCCATGACCTTTCTCACGCTACCCTTAGGAGTTCATCTCAAGTATTTCATCAGTTGAGAAGCAGTGCTCTGAATGGTTAGAATCAGGCTTAGAGTTCAGACAAATCTATCTGGGTTCAAATCACAGCTTCACCACTCTAGCTGTGTGGCTCAGGAAGAATGGGTTAAGGCAAGAGGAACAGGGGCATGTCCAGTAGGATACTCGCAGTACTTCTTAAACTTCACCTCAATTCTCACCATATTACCTGCTCTCAGTCTAAAGACACACTTACCACTGCTCTGCTCAGTAAACCCAAGTTCTCTGGCTGCAAGGCTCCAGGGTTTTTTTAACTCCTAGGGAGAGAATACCAGTTGGGAAAGCCATTGCTAAACAGCAGCCACTGGAGAATACTCTGCCACCATTCTCAAGGCATTTTGTCATCCATAGATGCTGGTCTACTTGCAAGGTCTTGCAGCTTTGTGTTTCCTTGGCCACCAGTCTTGGTTTATTGGATGGGATTTCCCCACCATCTCCACTCCAAGGCTTCCCAGAAGCCTCTTGCTTTATTGGGCTGCCTCCTCTACCTCTTAGAGCAGGCCCTCAGTGTTCAGATTTCAAAACCTGGTAAAACAACACATCTTGGACCCCCCTTCCTCAAAAAGGAAAAAACACACACACACACAAGCTTGTATATGATGTATTATTTTTAAATGGACTATAGTAGCAGTAATCCTCCAATTAATCCAAATCCTGGGTTAGCTGACCCCAGCAACCGGACTAGCCAAGCCATTTCAAGCTATTGAGCCACATGCTAACCAACCTGATAAGAGGCCTCTAAAAGCCCAGGAGTCAGCCATCACTCCTTTCCCATGGTTTATAATCTTTCTGCTGGTACCAAACAAACAGGAGTATAAAGAACCTCTGGCCAGTCTCTACTCCCTAGAAACTTACCATCTACTTATGAAGATAAAAATATCTATACAGAAAAAAAAATATGCATGATCAGATGCTTAACACACCTGCAATAAGCAAAATCAGTTCAAGCTTGCAGGTCAAGATGAACCAAGTCAGGTCTTTTCTTGATCATAAGCAAATTGGAGGTATTCAACAAGAGGGTGTTCCAAGGGGGAACTGATGGGGCTGTAGCTTAAACTCACTTGACAAGCAAGGGAGGGACACAGAACCTTCTGTGTGGACTAAAGACTTTGGAAAGCAGGGTACTATGCACTGGAAGTGCTAGAGCAGAAGAATGCAACAAAATCTGGACCTGGAATTAGACTATTAGCTCAGAACAAGATTTCTGGATTTAAGGGTAGGCCACAGAGAAACACCAGTGGGGAGACCTGCACTTAGAGCCCAACTAGAATGGGAGATTCCCAATCACCTGGAAAGGGAAGAGAAACATTAAAACAAAACAAAACAAAAAACTCCAGAGGCATAAGATTGGCTACCTGGAATGATGGGGTCGCTGGTAGATATGGGAAAAGTAGATAAGACAATCACATACTGATTTAGCTCAAGTTGAGCTTGAAATGATAGAACATTCAAGCTCCTTTGGAGCTAAGGATCTGGGACAAGGGAAAGTCATCAGTGGTGGGAAGACCCAGGGCTCTCACCACAGAGAAAAGCACACCCCATGGGGCACTCTGAAATAGCACTCTATAGTTGACCTTTATGCTGAAACCACTTAAAATCTCCATTTCTAATATAATAGTTAATGCTTTACATACTCAGCAAAATAAAACAAAGATGGGGGGAACTAAAATTGTCCACAAACATAAAAAAGGACTCTCTTTCAAATTGACAGCATAAATATAAATAACTTGACTATGTGCCTTCAGTTTAAAGACAGAAGAACTAAAGAGAGTCTTGAACTTTAAAAGTTCTCAAACTTTTGTATTTAGTGTAAGATTGAGCAAATGAGTAAATTATATTGAAGATAATGGGACCCAGTTTTACCACTGTGAGGTAAGAAATACATAAATATAGAATAGGGGAAAGCAAAGAAGAACCTGTATGTGGGATTGGGATTAAAAGTTCCAGTATGAACTCATGATTTTAAACAGATATATAATAAATGTATAACATATATACATGTTCCTCATATACCTTTATATTCACAAATTTGTATATTTCCTAGTCAGCTGAAAATACCTAGAAGCAGTGACACCCCAGCATCAATGTGAACATCTGCCAATTTTAGCTTCTAAATGACCTCTAAAAGAAACCAGGACTCGGGAGAAATCACTGAATCCAGGGCTGGGCAAGGAAAATAGAAGATGAGCCTGGTACATTATTCTGTGTCAAAAAAATAAAGAAGGCCAAAAATTAATTACTGGGACATATCAAAAGGATCAAAGAGCCAGCTTTAAAGAAGCTCCCGTTGAAATTTTAAGTGTCAATAACACCTTAAATTTTAAAAGTTTTTTTCTTGTTTGATATATTCATTCACTAAAATAAACATTTGTGAAACACCTACTACATACCAAACAGATTTCAACTATAATATATGCTTCCCAATCTCATCTCTTGGGGGTATAGTAGGGATGGCGCAGGGGGAAAACGTAACGAACTAGTATAATGTGTGTTTGAAAATCTGACAGGGATTGATAGCATAGTAAGAAAAGTTATTTCAGGAAAAAATGTTTTTAAAAAAAGAGTCAATGAGTCTAAACAGATACTGAAAATATTAGAAAAGAAAGCTCTTCCAGGAGACTAACGACTAACAAATGCAGACATAATGACTGGGTTAGAAATGCAACATTTTAGAATCAACACAGAATAGCTGATTGAGGCAAGAATCATCAATGGATACTAAAAGTACTGGATGAAAGTTTGTTGCCAGGCTTAAAGAATGTCCCCAGATCAGTTATTAATTACAAAGAAAAAATGGTAACCCTTGCAGCCACCACCGTAACCAAGTGGTGAGTCAATTTCATCAATAATGGAAAAAACTAGCATAATGTGCTTCCCAATGTGATACAGAGAAAGAACATTCTCGTGCATAACTCTTACCTAGATCCGAACATCTGGAAACAGACAAACCCAAATTGAGGGACATTCTACAAAATAACTGGCAATCACTCTTCCAAAATGTCAGTGTAATAAAAGACTGTCAGACAATGAGCCTTGGTTCCTAGGAAATAAACACTGATGTTTGGTGGTGCAGGGGGATAAAGTGCCATGATTCTGCAAATTACTCTCAAATGGGTCAATAAAAATAATAAGTAATAATTACATATTTATGGAAGAGATGTACCAAATGTAGAAAATTAACTGGATAATCTAGGTGAAAGGTATACAAATACCACTCTTGCAACGTTTCTATAGATTTGAAAATTTCCAAACTAAAGTTTAAAATTGAGAACGTATTTCTGAAAAGCACCTGATACAGAGTCCTACAGCGTACTGAGCATCTGTTTTGCAAGATACAATCGCACACATATCATTTAATCCTCAACAATTCCTAGAAGAATTAAGGGCACATTATTAAATATTATTTAAAAGTAAGCCTAAGCAGGTAAGTACTTTGCCCTAAAAGCTGCTTATCTCACCTACAGAGAAAAAAATTCTGGGGAACAAGGAAAAAAAATACACAGAGGTATCAAAGGTCAGCTCTAAGTGACAATACTGTTTCCTTGATTTTTCAGATTTCTACCATAAAAAAATGAGATTTGCTCAAAAAATACCAGTTAAAACCAATTTTTAATAAAGCAAATAATTTTACAGTAAGGCATAAATGAAATCTTCCTAGAAATTAATAAACAGCCATTTCAAGTAATTACTGGTATTTAGATTTCCGGGTATCATGATTGCCAAAGGCAGGGATGGGTATGAATGGCCAGGCAGTAATTGGCTCCTGGTTTACTATCCTTTGATTCGTTTACAATGGAATATTTGCATGTTTCCTCCAAGGGCGCTGTACCTTCTTGCTGGCCAAGACATCCAGGTCACAGCAGATTCGGGCTCGTGTAGAAGAAGGCTGGATGATGTCATCCACAAATCCTGGTGAAGCACAGAAAAGGAAGCAGATCACCTGCATCCCCAGATAACGCCACCCCCCAATCTGTGTTCAGCCTGGGCACCATCTCTGGGGCCGACTGTGAGCAGGACCCAAGTTACTATAAGAGGGCATGAGCCCTGTGAACCTTCCCCTGCATTCTGAGAGCAGCCCTGTTCCTCTGGCAGGGCCCCAACTTTTGCACGTGGCAAGAAAAGGAAATCTGATCCCCTTCCTGCCAAAATGAAGTCAACAGGAAATAAAAATTAAGAAAATACATTTGTATTTTCAAAAATCACTACACTTCCTCCTATCCCTGTAACATAAGTCCCTCTGCTAGGTGATTTCACCACTCCTCCCATCAAGGATTCCGTTTCCTCACGTGGCCTTGTGACTTGCTTTGGCCAACAGAATGTGGCAAAAGTGACACTGTGCAATTTCCAAACATAGGTCTCAAGGTGCCTTGCAGCCTCCCCTCCCACCTTCTTGCTGCCCTCAGGACACCACCAAGTACAGAGCAGCCTCCTTAAGAATAAGAAACCATGTGCAGAGAGTCTAGCAGACAGCCAACACCAGCCACGTAAGTGAAGCCATCTTGGACGATCCAACCCTGAACTACCAATTCACGATCTTTGCATGACTGATCCCAGGCAAGACCAGCAGAAGACCCATCTACCTGAGCCCAGACCAAACTGATGAACCTCAGAAACATGAGGAAAAAGGAAAAAAAAAAAAAAAAGTTAATTGTTTAAGCCACTCTGTTTTAGAGTGGGTTTTTACACAGTACTTAGGTAACTGGAACAACACTGTAAGAAATTCAGCCATTTCAGCAATGTTGTTTTGATCCTGGTTACCAAAGCAGCGTATAGACCGTCCTTAAGTGACGACTGCCCAGGGACAATCCCACCCCTCACTCATCTCCATATTCAACTGTAAGGGCAAAGGGCAGTTATATGAGACTTTGTGGAGTAAAAGAATGAGCAAGTGACCCAGCAAATGACCAACACTGCCCTCCCCACCACAGTTCCCACCTCTCACTGCAGCAGGAAAGGGGTTGGCAAACTTCTCGATATACTCTGCCCGAGCAGCTTCCACATTCTCGTGCCCTTTGAAGATGATCTCCACAGCACCCTGTCATGAGAGTAGTTAATGAACTTAATTGGCAGTCCCAACCTGGGTAGACCTCCCTCAACTCACTATCACAGTGTGTGGTTGTGAACTTCATGGTAAATCGAAGTGCCCTGGAGAGAAGTGCCAGGGCAAAGACGTATGCACTGTTGGAGTCAACCATCATGATTCCAGGGGCTACGTGATGGGGCGTTCAGCTGTGGCCCCGATCACAGGCAGCCCCAGCAAAGCCAGGAGCTTGCGTCCCCAAATTCCATCCTACTCCATCCACTTGCATCTATCCTTCTTTGAGGCCAAGATGTTTGTCCTGTTTTCCACCATTAGATCCATGGTCTCCTGCATCAAGGGAAGTAAAATGCTGTTCTCCTTTTTTCTTATCCTGAGTACACAGTTCAGTGGCCACAGGCAGACAGACTGAACTGCAAATGTAGAAGCTTAGAGGACTAAAAGATTAGCCCTGACCTCAGAACCCCTAAAAGTCAGCTATGGGGAGAGTCAAGGGAGTTATCTGGTACAATCCCAGTAGCTGTTTGAAAGCAGGAAAGGAGTGGGGACCAGGCTAAGCAACAGGAAGTACAGTAGTCCCCACTCTGCAGTTTCAGTTACCCAGGATCAAGCCCACTCTAGAAGAAGACAGATGAACCTCCTGACATCGGTGCCTATGTTCTTCACCTCACTCCATCTTATCGTCTCACATCACAAGAAGAGTGAGTACAAGAGATTTTGAGAGACCATATTCACACGTTTATTACAGTATATTGTTATAATCATTCTGTTCTATTGTTAATTTCTTACTATGCCTAGTTTATAAATTAAACTTTATCATAAGTACATAAGTATGTACATGAAAAAACAGCATATATAGTGTTCCATATTATCCTGGTTTCAGGCCTTTACTGGGGGTGTTGGAGTGCACCCCCTATGGATAAGGGGGGCACTGCTATACCTTGCCCAGAGTCACCAGGGGTCAGAACTACAGTTCAGTTTCTATGACTAAAAAGAATGGCTCTAGGGCACCCCCTCCAAAGAAATGAGATGGAGTTACAGGGAATGTCCAATCCTCCCAAAAGCTAGCTCGTTCGACTCAACCCTTTCCCCTTTACTGATAATCTCAAAACCCCCTCAGGCCCTCCCACCCCAAGCACGATGATACCAGCATGTGCCTCAAGTGAGAGCTCAGGACAACAGCCAGAGCTGGCCCTGGGGCTCAAGATGGGAGACTTTCCAAGGCCTAGGCCCCAACTCCCTAGAATCCTGGCCCATCCGAGGAGTTCTAGGCTCTCTCCAACATTTCCCACCTATGAGCTCCTACAGGGAGAGTGCAGTACCTGGACCCAGGCAAAGGGAAAGCTAGAGGCCCTCACCTTTGCTCCCATGACGGCAATCTCTGCTGTAGGCCAGGCATAGTTGATGTCACCACAAAGATGCTTGGAGCTCATGACATCATAGGCACCACCATACGCCTAGAACAGACACAAATGCTAAACGTTAGAGCCTGAATCAAACAGATCATGTCCCTGAAACATCCCAGGAAGCCAAGTGAAATGAGGACAAAAAGAAGAGCCCTCCTGGGCTACTGAAGGCCCAATGTCTCTGAGGCTGGGAAGCCAGAGCAGAGAATACCTGGACACAACCCAGAGGCCTTTCACAGTTAATGTTCACTGTCTTTCCTGGCTTTTTCTTACTGATGCTTTCAGTTCCCAGACATGACCACTGCCACATCTGCTGGGTGTGTCCACAGGGCTATAAAAATGCTGCCCTCAAAAGATCTTTTTAAGGGTAAGCAAGGTGTACTCCTCTTCCAGCCCTCCAAACATGGCCATGCTACTAGGAGTGGGCTTGCAGCCTCCGATACAAGTTCCTCACCTTCCTGGTGATGACTGTGACTTTGGGTACAGTTGCCTCAGCAAATGCGTAGAGAAGCTTGGCACCATGCCGGATGATGCCCCCGTATTCCTGTGCTGTGCCTAGGTCACAAGGAAGAGTTACTAGATACAAAAGTCCTCACAAGGTTTGACTGCCACTCTCAGCTATGAGGACTTCCCCTGCTCCCCAAAGGGCTAGGAGAGAGCCACCCCCACCCCATAGCCCCATCTTCCAGACACCTAGAATACAGAGATGTCACAAATCCTTAGAGAATTTTGCAAGAAAACCTCCAAATAAAGTGGGTGCCTTACTGGGCAAAACCACCTCTACTAGCCCCCACTTCTGTCAATGACTTACCAGGCAGAAAGCCAGGGACATCAACGAAAGTGATGAGTGGAATATTGAACGCATCACAGAATCGGACAAAACGAGCCCCTTTCACGGATGAATTAATATCCAAACATCCTAGAATGAGAGAGATTATCCATGCTGAGCTTCTGGGCAATTTCCAGTTCTACCCATATGGGAATGTGCCCTCAGCAACCATCCAGACCTGATTTTTATGGAGGCATCAAAGTTTCCTCATCAGGGAATGTAAAGGGGAACCCTTAACACTCCAGGAGAACACACCTGACACTTGCCAAAGAGGGTTCAGGAGTGGCCTCAGCTCTGAGGGCACAGGCTCTCTTGCTGGGAGCACAGCCTATTGCAAGCAGCGAGACTCTGCCTCATAAGCTGAAGGACTGCTGCCACCTGAGCTACAGCCTGACTTGCCCCCATGGAACCAGTAGTGGGAGGTATCGTTCAAGGGCTGCTCTTAGAGACTCCCTGTAGCTTGGAATCAGATCTGCCTTCACCAGTTATACCTATGGGCCTTGGGAATTTACTTTACCTTTCTGAGCCTGAGATTCCTCACCTGCAAAGTTGGGATGTTACTACCTCCCACCAAAGTTGTAAGGATTAAAGGGGATGGTATCTGTCAAGTGGCACAGAGTAAGAGCTCAGTTACTAGTGTACCTCCTCTCCTAGAATAGTTCCCAACATACTGTATGGAGCCACATTACCCTGATGCCAAAACAAGACAAGGACATCTTAAGAGAAGAACACCGACCAAAATCCCTCATGAACATAGATGCAAAAATTCCTGATATTACCAATCAAATCCAGCAATATATAAAAACACGAATGCATCCTGACCAAATGAGGTTTATCCCAAGAAGTCAAGGTTGATCTAACATGTGAAAACCAATGAAATTATACTAAATAGAGGACAAAAATCATATAGTCTTCTCAAAAGATATAAAGAAAGATCTGACAACATTCAGTATTCAATCGTAACTCAAAACTAGCAGTGGGGCACTGGGGTGGTTCAGTTGATTAAGCATCTGACTCTTGGTTTCAGCTGAGGTCATGACCTCCGGGGTGATGAGATCAAGCCTGGTGTTGAGATGAGTCTGAGCACAGAGTTTGCTTGAGATTCTCTCTCTTCCTCTCCCTCTGCCCCTCCCCCTGCTCACACACACACTATGTCTCTCTAAAATAAATACATAAATCTTAAAAAAAACAAATAAAACAAAACTAGCAGTAACCTAGGAGTACAGTGGAATTTTCATAATCTGATAGAGTATCTACAAAAAACAAACAAAAAAACCTTCTACACTCATGGATCAAAAGAATGGATAAATTCCCAAAGTGATCTATACCAGTGCTGGCCAAAATAACTTTCTGTGAATATTTCCTGACTGTACTATTCGACATAGGTAGCCACTAAAGCTATTAGGCACTTGAAATACAGCTACAACAACCAAGAAACTTGGTTTTCTAATTGTATTCCATTTTAATTACATACTATTAAATATTACTAATGATTAATTGATATTAATATATACTATATATTATAAAATAGTGTGATATAATTAGATAAAATAAATGACTAAAAATAAAATGTTATAATAGTTACAATAAATTAATTACATACTACTAAATATTACTATATACTATTTAATTTTCTTAGATTTAAAGTTTACTAAGCTAGCATACTGAACAGACCTATATTTTCAAGCAATTACTATCAAAATCATAGGCATTCTCTTATAGAAATTGATAAGCAGATTCTAAAATTCATACGGTAATACAAAGAAGACAGAATAGTTAAAACATTTTTTTTTTTAATTGGAAGACTTACACTAGTTGACTCTTTAAGACTTACTTACAAAGCACAGTTTCTCAACCTCAGCACTATCAACATTTTGGACTGGATAATTCTTTGTTGTCGGGGTTTGTCTTGTGTGTATAGGATGTCGAGCAGCACCTCTGGCCTCCACCCACTAGATGCCAGTAGCACCCACTCCCCTCAGAATCCACACCTATGACAGCCAAAAATGTTTCCAACATTGTAAGATGCCCCCAGGATCCTGATAGTGCCCCAAGTTGAGAACCACTGAGAACTAAAAGCTGCAATAATCAGAGCAATAAGGCACAGGCAAAAAGGTAGACAAAATGACAACGAAACAGGATAGACTGTGAAGAAATAGAACCACACAACTGACTTTAGACCAGGCACCAAAACAATTTAAAAGGAAGGAAGTCTCTTAACAAATGATGAAACAATTATCTGTATTTAAAAAACAAACACACACACACACACACAAACATGAAATTAGACTGTTTCACTCTATAAACTATATAGAAAAATCAATTCAAAATAGATCACAGACCTTAATATAAAACCCAGATTTACAAAACTAGGTAATAATACAAGACTATCTTTGCAACCTTGTAGTAGGCAAAGATTTCTTGGACACAAAAGCTCTAATCATAAAGAAAAAACATTCATAAATGGGGCTTCATCAGATGTTTAAAATAATGTGAGTCAAAAGACACCATTAATTTATTGAATAAATAAGTCACTAATCAAAAAAATATTTGCAAAACACATATCTGACAAAGGACTCATGTCCAAAATATATAAAGAATGCTAGAAATTATGAAAAAGAAACAACAAAGAAAACAAAAACAACAAAGAAAAGAAAAAATAGGCAAAACTTCCCTCTTGCTAAATGCATTTTCTGAGATGACAGAAATGTTCTACATCTTGTTTTGGATGGTGATAACAAGGTCGTGTACAATTGTCAAACTGTCAAGACCTATCAAAATGAGCATTTGAAAGCTGTATATTTTATTGTGTGTAAATTATAACTCGATAAAAGAAAAATGTTTTAAATCTCCCTTCCTTCCCCTCTATTCAAAAATCTATGTTAATGATCTGAAATAAAGAATCTGAGTGATAAGTCCCAGGAAAAAAAAAAAAAATTCTAAATTAAGAAACTGCAAAAAGCACCCAGAGGCTATACTCAAAATCAAACTGAAAAGAACGATGAGCACTGACAGCCCAAACAAGATGTAATCATTGGGGAAATGAACACAAATGGAAAACCTGTAGCCCTGAGCTACACGGGCTCCATGTCCAGAGGCCCGGTCTTAGCATCTTAGGCCTAGTACCCGGGCCATACAGAGAGCCTGGCACCCAAACAGTGCCAAGGAACCATGGCTAATTCCTACAAGAAAAAAATGAGAACCAAAACAAAGCTCCCTAACTGAGCCTCTGAAGATGCCTTCTAGTAACAGGGAATGAATAAGTCAATAAAACAAGTTTTCTTCAAAAAAGCAGTAACCTACTGAACTTCCACATCTTGCCACTCCATAAACATCACAAAGAATTTTTAAGCCTAGAAAAAGAGAAGTCAAGGAACCACAATGGAATCAAGTGTTCAGGC
The DNA here is from genome assembly GCF_017311325.1 of Ursus maritimus. NCBI lineage: Eukaryota > Metazoa > Chordata > Mammalia > Carnivora > Ursidae > Ursus > Ursus maritimus. The sequence goes on from NW_024424453.1 coordinate 26,259,486, forward strand.
TCCAGCCAGAGCTGGGGAGGGCCCCTGCGATAGACATCCTGGCTATTTACAGAGAAATTTCCAGGACAAGCAAAGCACTTTCTTAAAAAGTGAGCCTATGAAAGTCAAACTGTACCTGCCTAGGTAGTCACGGGATGAGAAAGATCTTAAAGCAGACATAAGAAAACATATGAGGTCCATGCCAGGGAACGACACAGCTAAAAGGAGAAACGAAAGGAACGTATGAACAGTTATGAACTTATTGGAGGAACAAAATGTAATTTTCAATACGTGTGAATTCCTGACTTTAAAAACTTTTTCTAAACAACAAAATGGTGGAGTGGGTAGCTCCAAGCTCCTTTCCTCCAACAGAAACATAACAAAACAGGCAGAAACTCTGGAATAAGTGAAAGTTTACAACAACCAAAAGAAAGTCAAATCAAGAAAAAGGCAACTTAAGGGGTGCCTGGGGTGCTCAGGCAGTAGAGCATCAGACTCCTGATCTCAGGGTCCTGAGTTCGAGCCCCATGATGGGCGTGGTGCCTACTTAAAAAAAGAAAAGAGAAGAAAGAAAAAAAGAAAAAGGCAACTTAAAAATAGTAGGAAAGCCTTGTTGGCATTCTTAATTATACTTGCCCCACACTCTCCCTAGTTCTAAAGGGAAGAAAGAAGACCTCAGTCACAAATTATCACATAGGTCTGTTCTAACTTGTCTGAAAGACTGACTTTCATCTCTGTTTCACCTAACTTGGAACTCACCCAGGCCAGAAAAGTGGCTGACATTGCTCAAAAACAAAGGAACAACCTGCAGATATCTGGGTCAAAAGATTATTCTTCAGATCACCTAAGGCCTAGGAGGGGGAAAAAAAACAACAACAGAGAATTTCTTTGGGAAATCAGGACACTCAAGAACACCTGTGTATACAGGGGACTTCAGAAAGACACAGATATGCCTAGAACCAGATGCATGCTCAGAAAAGACCTGACAAAAGAAAATTAGAAAATATATTAAGATGAATGAAAATGAAAACACATTACAAAACCAATAACCTAAGAAGACCTTAATGGTTAACCTTGGGCTGATCCCTAAGTTCAGTTTAAGTCTGGCTAAGTGTTGAAGGACAGCCCCAGCATACAGCCAATTCTCAAAGACTAGGAGAGGTATTTTCTTGTTTGTCTGTTTTAGCACCTGGTGTTCAAGGCTATTTCTGTCAAAACGCCAGTTGGATACAAGCTAAGGAAAAGAAACTTCAGTGACCACATACAGCAAGGAATACAGTCTGCAAATATAATCAGGAAAAGTCACTACACAAATGGACTATTACACATTCAATGATCAACAACAAAACCTAGAAAAGGAAAATATGATTTCCAGAGTTACTACATTATAATACTCAAATGTCTAGTTTTCCAACAAAAAAAAAAAACAAGGCTTACAAAGAAACAGGAAAACAGCCACTCAAATGAACAAAATAAATTGACAGAATCTGTCCCTGAAGAAGCCCAGACACTGAACTTACTAAAGACTTTTTTGTTTGTTTAAAATGTATTTATTTATTTGACAGAGAGAGAGAGCGCGCACACAAGCAGGGGGAGTGGCAAGCAGAGGGAGAGGGAGAAGCAGGCTCCCTGGGGAGCAGGGAGCCTGATGCAGGGCTCAATCCCAGGACCCTGGGATCATCACCTAAGCCGAAGAAATTCTCAAGACTTAACCAACTGAGCCACCCAGGCACCCCAACACTTTTTTTTTTTTAAAGATTTTATTTATTTGAGAGAAAGAGAAACAGAACACACGAGAGCACAAGTTGGGGGGGCAGAAGGAGCGGGAAAAGCAGGCTCCCCACAGAGCAGGGACCCCGGGATCATGACCTGAGCAAAAGGCAGACGCCTAACCAACTAAGCTACCCAGATGCCCCTAGACAAAGACTTTAACTGTCTTAAATATGGTCAAAGAGATAAAGAAAATATGAACAAAGAAATTTAAAAATCAGGAAAACAATGTATGAACAAAATGAGAATATAATATCAAAAAGAAAGAAATCATAAAAAGGAATCAAACAAATTCTGGGGCTGAAAACTACTATAACTGAAATAAAAAAAATTCACTACAGGGGTTCAATAACAGATCTGAGAAAACAGAAGAAAGGATCAGGAAACCTGAAGATAATTTAAATTATCCAGTCTAAGCAAAAAGAAAAAATGAAGTGAATAGAAACTAAGAGACCTGTGAAATACCATCATTTGAACCAACATATGCAGCAAGGCAATACCAGAGGGAGGAGAAAGAGAAAAAAAGGACAGAGATTATTTGAAGAAATAATGTCCAAAAACTTCCCAAATTTGATGTAAGACATGAAGTGACAAATCCAAGAAACTAAGTAGGATAAACACAAACAGACCCCCCACTGAGCCACATTATCATCAAATTACTAAAAGATAAAGAAAGAGTCTTGAAAGTAGCAAGACAGAAGTGACTCACCATATACAAGAGATCCTCAGTAAGATCACCAATTGATTTCTGAGTAGAAAAACCATGGAAGCCAAGGGACAATGGGATCACTTAGAGCACTGAAAGAATAAAACTGTCAACCAAGAACTCCATGTTTGGCAAACAGTCCTTGAAAAGTGAGGGAAAAATTAAGACATTCCAAGATCAAAGTTGAAGAGTTCATTACCACTAGGGCTGCCCTACAAAAAATGTTAACAGGAATCCTTCAGGTTGAAATGAAAAAAATACTAGATAGTAAAACACAACTGTATGAAGAAATAAAGATCTCTAGTAAAGGTAACTACATGGGGAAATGTAGAAGCCAATATTGTATTTTTGATTATGTAATACCATTTTTTTACTTCTTATGTGATTTAAAAAACAAATGCATCCCAGAAACTTTTACTGGTGAATTCTACAAAACATTTAAGAAATTATACCAATTCTCTACAATCTCTCCCAGAAGACAGAATCAGAGGGAATACTTCCTAATTCATTCTATGAGGCCAGCATTACACTATTACCAAAACCAGACAAAGACATTACAAGAAAACTACAGACCAATGTCTCTCATGACCATAGACGTAAGAATCCTCAACAAAATATTACCAAATCAAATCCAGCAATGTTATAAAAATAATTATATAGCACTTCCATGTGGGATTTATCACAGGCAGGCAGGTTCAACATTTGAAAATCAATTCATGTAATCCATTGCATCAATAAGCTAAAGAAGAAAAATCACATGAACATATCAGTAGACACAGAAAAAGTATTCACAAAATCTAACACTCACTCATGATTTAAAAAAACAACAACAACCCTCTGTAAACTAGGAATACAAGGGCAACTTCTCAACTTGATAAAGAACATCTAACAAAAAATCTACAGCTAACATCATACATAATGGTGAAAAACTAGAAGCTTTCCCATTAAGATCAGGTACAAGGCAAAAATGTCACCTCTCACCACTACTTTTCAAAAGTGTACTGCAAGTCCTAGCTAATTCAATAAAACAAGAAATATACAAAAGGTACACAGACTGGGAAGGAAGAAATCAAACTGTCTTTGTTCACAGATAACATAATAATCTATGTAGAAAATCCCAAAGAATTGGCAAAAACACTTCTGAAACTAATAAGCAATTATAACAAGGCTGCGGGATACAAAGCTAATATACAGGGGCGCCTGGGTGGCACAGTGGTTAAGCGTCTGCCTTCGGCTCAGGGCGTGATCCCGGCGTTCTGGGATCGAGCCCCACATCAGGCTCCTCCGCTGGGAGCCTGCTTCTTCCTCTCCCAATCCCCCTGCTTGTGTTCCCTCTCTCACTGGCTGTCTCTATCTCTGTCAAATAAATAAACAAAATCTTTAAAAAAAAAAAAAAAACCCAAAGCTAATATACAAAAGTTAATCACTTTCCTATATACCAGTAGTGAATTTGAAACTAAGAACACAATACCATTTACATAAGTACCCACTACCCAAAAAAGAAATACATAGGCATAAATCTAACGAAACACATTATAAGATCTATATGAGGAAAACTACACAACTCTGATGAACAAAATGGAAGAATTAAATAAATGGAGACATATTCCATGTTTATGGATAGGCAGACTCAATATCGTCAAGAGGCCAGGTATTTCCAATTGATCTCTAGATTTAACACAATCCCAATTCCAATCAAAATCCCAACAAGTTATTTTGTGGATGTTGACAGACTAATTCTAAAGAGTATATTGAGGGGCAAAAACCCCAGAACAGCCAACACAATACTGAAGAACAAAATAAAACTGAAGGATTTAAACCTAACTGCAAGACTTACTAAAAAGCTACAGTAATCAAGATGTGTGGTACTGGTGAAAGAATAAACAAATAGATCAATGGAACAGAACAGAGAAACCAGAAATAGACCCACATAAATACAATCAACTGGCCTTTGGCAATAAATAAATAAATAAATAAATAAATAAATAAATAAATAAAATAACAAAGGCAATACAATGGAAGAAAGATCATCTTTTCAACAAATAGTGCTAGAACAACTGGATGTCCGCAAGCAAAAAAATTAGACACAGACCTTACACTTTTCATGAAAATTAACTCAAAATGGATCCAGAGACCTGAATGTAAAACACAAAACTTTAAAAAGCCTAGAAGATAACATAGGAGAAAAACAAATAACCTTGGGTTTGGTGGTATCTTTCTAGATACACTACCAAAGGCAGGATCTATGAAAAAAAATTGATAAGCTAACCTCATTATAATTAAAAACTTCTGCTCCAGAGAAATGGGAAGATAACCACAGTCTAGGAGAAAATATTTGCAAAATATACACATGGTAAAGGAACTGCTACCTAACATATAAAAAGAGCTCTTAAAACTCAACAATAAGAAAACAGATTTAAAAATGAGCTAAAGATAAAAGGGGGGGTGGCACTAAAGATCTGAACAGACACCTCACGAAGGAAACAAAAACATAGAAATGGCAAATAAGCACATGATAAGATGCTCCGCATCATGTCCTCAGGGAAATGCGAATTAAAATGAGATACCACTGCACATCTATGAAGATGGCCAAAATCCAGAACCCTGGCTGGTAAGACCAAATCCTGGTGAAGACGTAGAACGACAGAAACTCCTGGCCTGTCAGTGTACATTCATCGGTTGTAACACATGTACCACTCTGGTTCAGGATGTTGATAGTGAAGTAAGCTGTGCATGTGTGATAGCACAGTATATATGGGAACTCTAATTTTCACTTAATTTTGCTGTGAAATTAAAAGAGCTCCAAAAAATAAAATTTATTTTAAAAAAAAGGATTATATACCATGACCAAGTCAGATATACTCCAGTAATGCAGAAGTGGTTCAACATACAAAATATCAATCAATATAATACACCACATTAATAGAATGAAGGACAAAAACTACATGACCATTTCAAATACTGCAGAAAAGGGATTTGACAAAATCTATCAACCTTTCAAGATTAAAAAAACAACTCAGAAAACTGGGAATAGAAGGAAATTTTCTCACCACGATGAAAGGCATATTTGAAAAACCCATAGCTAATATATTCAATGGTGAAAGACAAAGTTCTCCCCCTAAGATCGGGAAGAAAATAAGGATGCCTGCTTTCACCAATTCTATTCAACAGTGTGCTGAATATTTTAGCCAGAGCAACTAGACAAGAAAAAAAATAATAATAAAAGGTACCCAAATTGGAGAGAAAAAACTAAAAATATCTTTTTGGCAAAAAATATGATCCTACATAATATCCCAGAGAATCCACAGGAAGGCTAGGAAAGCTAATAAACTCTGCAAAGTTGCAGTTTGCACGATCAACAAACAAAAATCAGTTGTGTAGTTGTCTTTCTATATACTAATAATGAACAATCCAAAAAGGAAATTGAGAAAGTAATTCCATTCATAATAGTATCTAAAAGAATAAAACACATAAGAATAAATTTAACCAAAAGGTGAAAGCCTCGTACACTAGAAACTACAAAACAGGGGCGCCTGGGTGGCACAGCGGTTGAGCGTCTGCCTTCGGCTCAGGGCGTGATCCCGGCGTTACGGGATCGAGCCCCACGTCAGGCTCCTCCACTATGAGCCTGCTTCTTCCTCTCCCACTCCCCCTGCTTGTGTTCCCTCTCTCGCTGGCTGTCTTTATCTCTGTCAAATAAATAAATAAAATCTTTAAAAAAAAAAAAAAAGAAAGAAACTACAAAACATTACTGAAAGAAATAAAAGACCAAAATAAATGGAAAGATACTCTATGCTCACAGATTGAAACATTGTCAAGATGTTAATACTACCTAAAGTGATCTGCACATTCAATGCAATCTCTCTCTATCAAAATTCCAACATCCTTTTTTGCAGATTGGAAAAGCCAATCCTCAAATTCATATGGAACTGCATGGACCCCCAAAAGCCAAACCAATCTTTAAAAAGAACATAAGAAGACTCACACTTCCCAATATTAAAACTTACTACACAAAACTACAGTAATAAAAACCAGCATGTGGAGGGGCGCTTGGGTGGCGCAGTCGTTAAGTGTCTGCCTTCGGCTCAGGGCGTGATCCCGGCGTTGTGGGATTGAGCCCCACATCGGGCTCCTCCACTGGGAGCCTGCTTCTTCCTCTCCCACTCCCCCTGCTTGTGTTCCCTCTCTCGCTGGCTGTCTCTCTCTCTGTCAAATAAATAAATAAAATCTTTAAAAAAAAAGAAAAGAAAAGAGAAAAGAAAAGAAAAGAAAAAAGAAAAAGAAAACCAGCATGTGGATAAACCTAAGAGTCCAGGAAAAAAACCCATACATCTACAGCCAATTGATTTTTGACAAGGATACCAAGTTATTCAATAAGGAGAGAACAATCTATTCAACAAATGGGTGTTGGGATAACTGGATTTCTATGTGCAAAAGAATAAAGCTGGACCCTCAACTCATATAATATGTAAAAATTTACTCAAAATTGATCAAACCTAAATGTAAAAGCTAAAAGCATAAAATTCCTAAAAGAAAACATAGGGAGAAAGCTTCATGACATTGGACTTGTCAACAGGTACTCTGCCAAGCACAAGCAACAACAAAGAGATATTGGACTTCATCTAATTTTAAAATTTTTGTGCACCAAATGACATTATCAAGAAAGTGAAAAGACAACCTACAAAATGGGAGGAAATATTTGTAAATCATATAGCTGATAAGGGTTTAATATCCAAAATATAAAGCATTCCTACAGCTCAACAACAAAAAACAAGTAATTAAAAATGCACAAAGGAATCTAATAGATATTTCTCCAAAGAAGACAATACAAATGGTCAATAAGCATGTGAAAAGATGCTCAAAATCACTAATCACTAGGGAAATTTGAATGAAAACCACAATGAGATAATATTTCATGCCCATTAAGATAGCTATTATCAAAACATACCAGAAAATAACAAGTGCTGGAGACAGTGTCACATAACTGGAACCCTGTGCATTGCTAGTGATGGTGTTTCCTCAAAGTAAACATAAAATTACCATATGACTCAATAATTCCACTCCTAGGTGTATACCCAAACGAACTGAAAACAAGGATTCAAACAGATGCCTTGCATACCACTGTTTATTGCAGCGTTATCGACAACAGCTAAAAGATGGAAACAACCCAAAGTGTCCATCACAAATGAATGATTAAACAAAACTGGTATATACCTACAATGGAATATTACTTAGCCATGAAAAGTTAAAATAGAGTTCTGATACATGCTACCTCACTGATGAACTTTGAAAGTATTACGCTAAGTAAAATAAATTAGACACAAAAAGACAACTACTACATGATTCCATTTACATGGGATATCTAGAATAGGTAAATTCATAGAGAGCAGATTTAGATTATCAAGGTCTGGGGGTAAGGTGGAAAGGCAGTCTTCTTCTACTTGAAAAATTTCTGGAAGATAGTGGTAATGACTGCAAACAGTGTGAACATAATTAATGCCACTACATTATACCCTTAAAAATGGTTAAAACGGCAAAGTTTATGTTATTTACATACATAAATGTATATACACACGCACACATATATTTTTTTTTACCATGATAAAAAATATTGTAAAAAAAAATACACTTTTTTCTAAAGACAAGGTAAAATCGCCACGACAGAAATAAAAGATGAAGCTGGGAAAATAAGGGAGCGCATATTTCTCCCACACAAGAATTCAAAACAAACCTAAGAAGGAAATAGGAGAAAGGCAGTGTCTACAATCCCCATGCCACACTTCCAACTGTACCCAGAGCACAGCCACGGACGAGTCCCCCTGACCTGGCTGGCCATAGATCAGCTCTAGCCGTATCACCAGAAGGCTGTGGGGCACAGACACGGGAAGATGCTGTTAACTCATGACCCCCCAACTGTGTACCAGACACCACTAAAGACACTGGAGATAAAAGGATGACGAAGACACCGACACCCCTGCCCTCATGGAGCTCATAGTTAAGTGGGTGAGACCTAAATCTAACTAGGGGGAGACAGAAAGCAGACCTCTGAAAAAGTGAAGACCTTCTGAACTTGAAAAAAAGAAAGTTATCTATAAACACTTAAAAAATTAAAGTATGAAAGAAGCATTTTGAGATATGAACATTAAGAGAGAAAAGAACTTTTACAACAACATCTATCGGAGTTTCTTCTCTGGCCGTGGAGGCTCATCTGAGGAAAAGGCAGGGGACAGACACCGTGAGCCCAGGCAGCCCTGGCCCCCAGCTGCCACTCGAGGTTTGTGAGAGCTTCTCCCGCCTACCTGAAGCCACCTTAGGTTGGTTGCCAACAATTCCAACAGTCCTCCCATTCATTCTTGCAAAACCAACAACGATGTTCTTGGCATAATTGGGCATGATCTCAAAAAATTCTCGCTCATCAACAACCTGCAGGGATAAATTGACACCTGAGCTCAAAATGATAAAGAACCAGATACAACTACATTACAGAATTCCAGGCATTTACATTGTGAATGACAGAGCTGGCGAGCCCCCACCCACCACAAGTTCTGCAAGGACGCAGGGATGGCAGCACCTCCACCCTGCTGAAGGGGAAAACCCTCTTGCACACTGCTGGGGAGGATAAACCAGTGCACCCTTTTTAAAAGCTTTGTTTGAATTTGGCATTATTTTACTCTTTTAACCTTATTTTGAAATCATTTCGAACTTACATAAAAATTTCCAGAACAGTAAAAAATATATATATATATATATCCTTCACCCAGATTCTCCATTTAACATTTTACCACATACGTTTTATCGTTCCCTCTCTGTATCTTTCTCTCCTCTCTACAGTTCTGTATTTTTCTCTCTCTACATATGTACGTCTATACACACAATTTTTCCCTGAACTATTCGAGAGTAAGTTACGGACATGATGTCTCTTTACCTCTAAGTACCTCCGTATGTACCTCCTAAGAACAAGGACATTCTCACGCACTCAAAATCAGGAAACTAATACTACTATTATAAAACCTTGTTCGAATATTGCCAGTTATTTTAATAACATTCTTTTTAGCAACAAAAATCTGGTTCTAGAATCTAACCCAAGAGCACCAGGTGCTTTTTAGTAGTCATGTCTCTTAGCCTCCTTTAATTTCCCCCCTCAGTCCTTTTCTTCATGACATCTTTGAAGACCACAGATTGGTCATTTGGTTATCTGCCTTCCATTTGGGTTTAATGTTTCTTTGTATTTAATTTCAGGGTAAGCATTTTTGGCAGAGAATCAGAGAAGTGACCGTCTCAGTAAATCACATCAAAAGGCACATAATAGGGCGCCTGTGTGGCTCAGTCAGTTTAGTGTCAGACTCCTGATTTCAGCTCAGGTCTTGATCTCAGGATCGTGGGTTCAAGTCCAGTGTTAGGTTCCATGCTGGCGTGGAGCCTACTTTAAAAAAGGGAGGAGTGAAACATGAGAGACTATGGACTATGAGAAACAAACTGAGGACTTCAGAGGGGAGGGGGGTGGGGGAATGGGATAGACCGGTGATGGGTAGTAAGGAGGGCACGTATTGCATGGTGCACTGGGTGTTATACACAACTAATGAATCATCGAGCCTTACATCGGAAACTGGGGATGTACTGTATGGTGACTAACATAATATAATAAAAAATCATTAAAAAAATAAATAAAAGATAGTTTTGGCTGTTAAAAAAATAAATAAATAAAATAAAATAAAATAAAATAAAAAAGGGAGGAGCACGTAATGTGAATTTGGCCATTAAAAGTGGTGATATATGCAGGTTTCTCCCCTGTAAAATTACTATTTTTCCATTTTTAATAAGTGTACTGTGGGGAAATACTTAGAAATGATATAAAAATCCTATTTTTCATCAAATTTTCACCCACTAGCTTTACAATTCATGATTCTTGCCTGACCCAATTTAGTGCTGTGACAGCTGCCGAACTATCGGCAGGATTTCCCTCACCCCATTTAGTAGTTGGCATTCTACTATCAGAAAGGTCTTTCCCATTTATTTACATCATCCACAAGTATGAACTTAGGAATTCTTGTTTTATTATATGGATTGTAATCTTTACCATCATTATTTTATGTTTAAATTGCCCCATATTTGCCAGTGAGAGCTCATTCAAGAGGGTTCCCATGCACTTTGATGTTTCTCCATCACTCTTTGAGCACTACGCTACATTCTAGAATTACCTTACTTTCAGGTTCATCTTGTACTTTTTCTTGGCCAGAGCCCACAATCAGCCATTTCTCCAAAGGGCTCAGGGAAGACTGTCCTAGAGGACAGAGCTAGAAAATCCATAGATACATACACACAAACACACACACATACACACTTATTTCTAAAAGTAGTATGAAAACATTGAGTTCATACTAATAACTCTAGTTCTAGTCCAATTCAACCACAGGATTCATTCTAATTTGCCCCTTACTATTTCAGAACTCCTTTCACCTACAGTACACACTGGACTCCCATTATCCTCAAAATGGACTTATTTAATCCTCAAATACAGAGAAACTGGTTTCAGAAATGCTACCCCATCTGACTGAAAACAAAACAAAACAAAAAACCTAAAATTCAGTACTTCTTTACAACTATTTGTTGCTGGACTAAAGGTATATAGTCAAAATACTGTGTTCAAAAGTTATTCGTTTGAAACACAGGTTCATTTGTTTTTATTTCATCTTAAAGGTTTTCCCTCAGTCTTGATTTTTTTTAATATGTAAACATTAACATACTTTAATGTCATTCCCCATCCCTTCCACCCTAATTCTATGCACCCTGTCATTAATCTTATTTTTTATCTCTCATGTGTATATTACAGAAATGAGTAGATACGTGCATACCTTTGTATTTCCCACTTCCGTCTAAGAAGGAAAGTAACCTACTACAGATACGCTTTAGCACTTCGGGTTTCTTCACTTAATATATCCCAAGAACCACTTCCCATCAGTTCACAGAGATCACGCTCGCTCTTTTTCCTGCCTCGTACTCTATTGTGTGGATATACCAAAGTCTACTCAACTAATCTCCCACATGTAGTTTACATTTTAAATTCGGGTTGCTTACATTATGTTGCAACTGCAAATAACACAACAGTAGTAACTTGTACGTCTACAATTTTGGATGATGAGAAGTCTATCTTCAGTGTAAATACCTGAAAGGTGGACTGCTGGGTTCACATGTAAATAATATCCAAATAATACCTATTCACATGTAAATAATACCCAAATTACCATATGCCCTTCCCAGCAATTTATGAGAGAGTCTGCTTTGCTAGACTTACCAATGGAAAATGTTTTCAAGTTATTTTTTGCCAATCTGACAGATGAGAAATGATGACTCAGTGTAATTTTAATTTGCATTTCTAACATAATGAGTCAAGTTGAAAATCTTTCCATATGTTTAAGGTCCATTTTATATATATCTTTGTGAGCTACCCATGGTTTTTGCCTGTTTTTCTATCAAATTTGATCTTTATTTCCTCAATTTTTAAGTTTTTTTTAACATATTAAGGATATTAGTCTTTTTCTTTTTAAAAAAAAAAAATTAGAGAGGAGAGGGAAGGAGAGAGAGAGAGCTCGAGGTGGGGGCAGAGGTGAAGGGAAAGGGAGAAGCAGACTCCCCACGGAGCAGGAAGCCCAACATGGGACTCAATCCCAGGACCCTGGGATCACGACCGGAGCTGAAGGCAGATGCTTAACCAACTGAGCGACCCAGGTGGCCCGGGATACTAGTCTTTTATTTAGGATCTACATTGCAAATATTTCCTCCTACTTTGTTGCTTGTCTTTTGACTTTCTTTACAGATTTTTGCTATGCAGAATGGGATCTTTAAATTTCTGACCAGTCAAACTTACCAATTTTTTGTAAAACTGAAACTGGATTTTGAGTCATATTCAAAATCCTTTCATTACTTTCCCCTGAAGTTAGGGAAATCCATCTATACTTTTAGTGCTTACAGGGATTTTTCACTTATATTTAGCTCTCTGATCTAGCTATGGTTCATTTTTGTTTTTGTGTAAAAACAAATCTAATTTTATATTTTTCTAACCAGCTAGCTATCCAGTTGTCCAGCATTTATTAAAAAGCTAACCTTTGCCCTGGAATTTGAGATAATACTTTTCTGTATTACCTATACTCTATATGTACTTGGACCTACTTCTAGCTTTTCTAGTCTATCCCCCTGGTCTGTTTGTGGAACAGAATCATACTGCTCTAACTACGGTTTGCTTTACTGCAGGATATGGCCAGAGTCTTTCTTTTGCAGTATAATCCTAGTTATTCTTGCACTTTTATTTTTCCATATGAATGTCTTTTTCTTACACTTAAGGGAAACTTTAATCTTTTTTTTAAATCAATCTAGCTTCAAAACAAGTTGAGGTTAATCCCTATGAACTGTTGTATAAATTTGTCCAGTTGTACTTTTAAAATTTTAATATTGCCTTAAATTTACAAATTACCTCAGGAAGAGCTGTTTTTATGATGTTAACCCAATAACCAGAACAAGGAATGCCTCTTCATTTGTTCAAGTCTGCTTTTATGTTTTTCAGAAGTTTTAAAATTTGTCCTATAGGGTTATTACTAAATATTTTATCTTCTTTGTTTATATGCTACCATAATGGGTTATTGTGTTTACAACAATTTCTATATGTTAACTTTATATCTTAGTCCTTAGTTGTTTCAGTTTCACCACATATTCTCTAGCATTTTTAGTATACTATATCACATACAAAAATAGCTTAACTTCTTTTCCAAAGCTTTTGCCTTTAGTTGATCTGCTTCTTGTCTAATTGCATTGGCTAATATCTCTAATAAAATGTTAATAGTGGAAATAGTATGCATCCCTGTCTTGCTTCTGATCTTAGTGTAACTAGGGTTTTCTTTATTAACATGCTGCGTTACTAACTAGAATTTAAATAAAAAAAAAAAAAGTACTCCTCAATTCCTATTTGCCTGGATGCTCCTATTAGGAACAGGCGAACTTTCTTAAAGGCTTTTCTTAGCATCTACGAAAATGATCATATGATCTCTCTCCCTTCTTTTGATTAATAAAATACATCACTAGATGTCCTAGAACCTTGAATTCCTATAATAAATCCCACTTGGTCATGATGTATAATTTTAATATGGTGTTGGAGTCTATTAGCTAACAGTTATTTGGTATTGTTGACCAATTCTGATAAGTGATACTAATCTCAAGTCTTTTGAAGTTGTCTTTATCAGACCCAGATATTAATGTCATACTTGCTTCATGAATTGGGGGGGGGTGTATTTTTTACTGTCTATGCTCTCAGACAATATGGGTAGCATTATGACCCTCTGGTTTTTTAATGTTTTATGGACTTCCCAAATAAAACTTACCTGGGCCTTGTGCTTTCTCTGTGAAGTAACTCCTTCTATGGATTTTAGTCCATATAAGCTTTCTACCTCTAATGGGGTCAATTTCTGGTAAAATTCAAACAAATTGTATAGTTCATCTCATCTCTTATGATTCTTAAGTTTATATTTCTATGGTTATTCCTTCTTTTCATGTCATATTTGTATTTGTGTTGCGTTTTTAGTGGTCATTTTATTTCAATAATTACAGCTATCTTTCTATCTCCTAAATCATAAAATTCCTGCTTTGTGATTTCTTTTATAATATGTTGTTAGGTTTTTTCCCCTGGCTTCTTGAGCTGGGAGTTTAGTTCATTTTCCTTCTTTTATTGTTACTAAGCACTTAAGGCCATATATTTTCCTTGGCTCATCATTTTGAAAGTATTCCACAGATTTTAAAACGTAATTTTTTTTTAGAGTTCTGTCATTTTGACTTATATTTTCTCCTTTCAATCCAGAATAGAAAATTTTCAAATAAAACAGTGCTTTTGTTTCTGTTGCTATGAATTTATAGTTTCGATCAGTGTTCGTGATATTTTCACTTTATGGAATTTAACGATGCTCTCTTTTTGGCCTAATATATAATCAGCTCTTATGAATGTTCCATGCCTACTGGAAGGAATGATTTAATGCCTATTACAAGACTGTAAAGTCTGAAATAGATCCAGAAGATTTACCTATTAGTGTGACTAAGATTCTTTTTTTGGGGGGGAGGCATTTGACCTGCCTTGTTTTACTTATGTGTTGAAGTCAAATATTTGTTTCTACCTATGCTCCTTGGATTTCCCATAGTTTCTGCTTATTAAAGTTCATCATTTTATCATTTGGGACATAGATTTTTTTTTATACCACTATTATGAATTGTGGCTTTTAGCATGTGAAAATGTCTTTCCTTGCCATAATTAAAACTTTACGTCATCCAATATTAGGATCACAAACGTTGCTGTGTTGTTTCCATTCTCTAGTATACCTCTTGCCCATCCCTTATTTTTAACTTTTCTGAATCATTTTAAGTGTCTCCTATATACCACATATAGTTGGTCTTGCTTTGTGAGACAAATTAAACCTCTTTTTCTTTTAATAAAGGAGATAAGTGAGTTTAATAAGCTAAACCATTCATATTAATTCACATAAAAGACATTTGGTTTTTACTCTTTATAATTACTCTCTATGAGCCATGTTATATTTGCTGTTTGTGTGTTTATACTGTTATTTACTAAGCTTATATTTTTGACCTAGTGGGTCCTTTTCTAATTATACCTATTTAATAAGGCTTCATCTGTTTATTATTTACTGTTTTATTAACTGGGTATACTATTTGTAATAGTATCTTTTGACTCACAACAATCAGTGAACTTATTCTGCTATACTCTTTCTTCTTTCTTATCCTCCCATTTTTTCAGTTACATTTTTTTTCTGCAACTAAAACACAGCGTTTATACATTGTCCTCCACCCTCATTTCCAGCCCTGCTTTAGTCTTAGAATTATAATTGAATAAGCACCATCAATCCTTTCATCGAAATTTCTCCTTGAAAATCTCTTCCTTGGATGAAGCTCATCTGCTAGAAGATTCCTCAAGAAATGCCTGGGAACACAGTATTCCCTCAGTTCTTACATCATTAAAACTGATTTTCTTTAGTCTTAATACACGAACATCAGCTTGGCCAGGTATAAAATCCTTATTATCATAATCTCTCTTTGAGTCCCCTGAAAGTGCTTTTCCACTGTTGCCTTGTTTTATGTGTTGCTTTTGAGAAGTCTGATGCTACTCAGTCTCTCATTTTTGTAAGGCAGAGGAAATTTTTGCCTCCATGTCCTGAGGATTTTTTATTTTAAAAATCTAATAGTCACACTGGGATATTTACTCAAGTTTGATCATTCTAGGTTAATTTTCCATGTTCAGTGGGCTTTTTCATTAGATAGCTCTAGGTCTTATATGTGTTTTCTTAGAACACAGTTTTAAACATTAATTCAGGTCTTGGTTTTTCTTCAGACATTCCAATTACATGTATGTTCACTCTTATCATCTACTTAAATCACTTTTTTACCTTTTTATCTTCAATTTCTTGGTTTTCCCACTTTTCTTCATTGTTCCTTATTAAATTTTATTCAAGTCAATTCTCCCTAAAACACTTTCTAATTCTGTTTTCATGTCTGATAAATAATTTTGGTCCCCCCCCCCATTTTAATTCAATCAGCTCTAACTTAACTTCTATTTCATGTCCATTTCGCCATGAGTTTGTAAGTTTCTGATTTTCATAATCTCAAATACTTACCAGAAGCTACTGAACTCAGACTGCAGTATGATCATCTACTTCATGACTGACTTTATAGCAAAGGGTGTTTTCTCAATTGAAGTTTTTTATTCTCATTTTTTATTTTATTATTTTTTTAAGGTTTTATTTACTCATTTGACAGAGAGAGAGACAGCCAGTGAGAGAGGGAACACAAGCGGGGGAGTGGGAGAGGAAGAAGCAGGCTCCCAGCGGAGGAGCCCGATGTGGGGCTCGATCCCAGAACCCTAGGATCACGCCCTGAGCCGAAGGCAGACGCTTAACGACTGAGCCACCCAGACGCCCCTCATTTTTTATTTTAGTAAGCTTTATATAAACTCCTTCTATCTGTGCATTTTGTGGACATAGTTAGCAGTGGGATGGCAAACATGACTCCTGGTTCAAGAGCCCCCTTGTCTGTCAGTACAGCAAAGTGCCATTTAGTTAATGCAATCTTGATTTTAGGGCGGGGTAAGGAAAGGGGCAACAGCTCCCTCAATATTTGTGGTTTCATCTTGTAGACACATAAATCTACCTTGCCTCATTTTTCCTTCACTTCACCATTTCCAAAAATGCCTCTCCCTTCCTTCTAATAGGTCTTCCCCAGAAACAATGCCCTTCCATGACTGCCTTCTTGATTCCTGTGTACACGTTTAAGACCCTCCCCTGAAATCACTGCTGACTTAACAGGACTCTTTTCCAGTATTTTCACTCTTACAGTGAACTTCCTCTTCCTGAGAGTAATTTTACCTAAATTCCCTTCTCTTTCTTCTGTGCAGTTTCTCAACACTCCAACTCTCCACAGAGACTTGTAGAGGGAACTCAAGAAACAGACCTAATGGAAATTGGAGTTGTTCTTATTGTTAACTGAAGTTTGTAGTTTCCTGTCTCTGGGCTATGTTAAAGCCATGAAAATGATAGTTTTAATTGTTGTTCTTATTGACCTATACAGTTCTTAGAGGATATGCAGAGTTATGGACTTAGGAGCCCACCATTAAGCTTGACTATCCAGAAAGCTCTCTTTTTTAAAATTTTAAATATTCACGCTCACTGACCAAATTCCATTGCTGGGTTCCAATCCAAGGGATATACTCGCAAAAATATACTAATATACACATAGATGTTTATTGCAGCACTGCTTGTAAGAGCAAAACCCAGAGGATCTAAATGTCCATCAGCAGGGCAATCTTCCATCCATAAAATGGACTACTATACAGTCATTACAATAAATGAGGTAAATCTGCATGACCAGATATGGAAAGAAAGTGAAAAAGAGCAAAGTCAAGCAGAGAAAGACAATTATCATATGGTTTCACTCATATGTGGAATATAAGGAATAGCACGAAGAACATTAGGAGTAGGAAGGGAAAACTGAATGGGCGGAAATCAGAGGGGGAGATGAACCATGAGAGACTATGGACTCTGGGAAACAATCTGAGGGTTTAAGAGGGGAGGCGGGTCGGGGGACGAGGTAGCCCAGTGATGGGTATTAAGGAGAGCACATGTTACAATGAGCACTGGGTGTTATACACAAACAATGAATCACGGAACACTACATCAAAAACTAATGATGTACTTACCGTATGGTGACTAACATAACATAATTAAAAAAAAAAAAAAGAAAGAGCAAAAGCGAAAATGTATAATACAATGTTTTTTGAGTTAGAAGTAAATATATGGATGTATTATTTGGCATGTAATAATTTTTTTTGGAAAAATACACATAAAACTTCATAGTGTTTACCTCTAAGAAAGAAGACTGATAGGAAGGAAGGAAGGAAGGAAGGAAGGAAAGCATTTCATTTTACACGTTTCTGTAATTAAAGTTTTCCTATGTACATGTTATTTGCTTGATTTTTAAAGCATTAAGAGTGTAGCAGAGACCACTAAGTATCGATATAAAATCCAACTTCCATTTCTACAATTGTAACAGAAATCATGGGCAAATGGCTACATTTTTCCTGCAATTGGATGTGGCTATTTGACTATGTTTCCTACAATGGACTTAATTACAATATCACAAATGAAAAAAGTAATAAATATGTATTAAACTAGCTCGAAAGTTTGAGGGGGGAAGATAAAATGAAAGAAAGCAGAATATAAAAGCAGATAACAGAGCTTTAAAAAAGAAATAGAAAAATTAAACTGAAAAGTTACTCTTCAAAATAGATGAACAGAATAGATAAACTACTAGGTAACGAATCAGGAAAACATAAAGCAGGTTCTAGTCCGAAATGGCAATGCAGGAAGACCCTGAACACAACTCCCCCACGAACACACAAATCTACACCCACTTCTATAGCAATTCCTCTTGAAGAACTGAGGACTACCTGAACAGCTTTTGCACAACAAAAGATAGATTACAGAGAGAAAGGCAAGAAAGACAGAGACATGGCAAGGAAGGGAACCCCCAACCCTCCCCCAAATGATGTAAACTGCAGTGGGGAGGGATATGTGGAGGGACCCTAAGCAGATTTGTGTGCCCTGCAGGGGGCATGGAAAAAAAGCCAAACAGTCTAAAAGGGCAACTAGAATATGAAGAAACCAGCACTAGAACCCTGTGAAATGGCAGAGGAGCTGCTGAAACTCTCTCCAGATCAAAAGGGCTGGCAAGTGCCACAACTGAAGTTCCCTTCCACTCGGATAGCACAAATCAGAGCAGGGTCCGGGCACCACAGCTGGCCTGCTGGCTCACTGACCCCTGGATGTCCTGGGGCACAGAAAAACAGCCACAGTTTAAAAGGGAAACTAGAATATATAAGATCCAGCCCTAGAACTCTATCAAACAGTGGGGGAACTGCTGGAACTGTCTCTGGGACGGAGGGGCTGGCGAGCACCACAGTTTATATTCCCCCTCCACCTTGACAGCATGGACAAGAGCAGGATCCAGGAGTCCTAGTTCTAGCACAATATGTCCCACCAAGACAGCCCTAGCATGGCACACACCAAAACACCCCAGGTCAGCAATCACTACAGCTCCAGCCATCTTGCCAAGTGATAAAGGTACAAAGCACCACAGAACACTCCCAAGCCCTCAACATGATGGCTGCAGATTACTTGCTAGGGCACCTCCAATGCTGAGCACTCCAGGAACCCCAGCCAACACCTCTCCTTGCCTGCAGGTGCCCCACCAGGATGCCCCCTGCACTGAGCACCCTAGGACATCCTGGCTCATACCCACTTCAACTTCAGCTATCCTGCCAGGGAACCCTCTGGGTAGAGAACCCCAGGACCACCCTGGCCCATAACCACTTCAGCTCGCCACCCCACCAGGGCAGCCCCAGTACAGTGCCCCGGGACCCCCAGCCAATGCCAGCCACATCTTTAGAAAGTCAGCCAAAGGCAACAGGCACACACAGCCTATACATGGGATGACCATACACAAGACCATTCCTTCAAGTGTAGAAGTAGCTGTTATACGGAATTCACAGAAACAAACACAAAAGGTGAAGCAAAATTAGGAGACAGAGGAATGCCCAAATGAAAGAACACCACCAAACCTCAAAGAGGTAAATGAAAAGCAGATAACCAGGGGCACCTGGGTGGCTCAGTTGTTAAGCATCTGCTTTCGGCTCAGGGTGTGATCCCAGGGTCCTGGGATCAAGCCCCGCATCGGGCTCCCTGCTCCGCTGGGAGCCTGCTTCTTCCTCTCTCACTCCCCCTGCTTGTGTTCCCTCTCTCACTGGCTGTCTCTCTCT
This sequence comes from Ursus maritimus, assembly GCF_017311325.1. Taxonomy (NCBI): domain Eukaryota; kingdom Metazoa; phylum Chordata; class Mammalia; order Carnivora; family Ursidae; genus Ursus; species Ursus maritimus. Next base: position 26,279,297 of record NW_024424453.1, read on the forward strand.
TTGTCAAAGAAAGGAAGAAAAGAAAGAAAAGAAAAGAAAAGAAAAGAAAAGAGCAGATAACCAGTCAACCTGATAAAGATTTCAAAATAATGATTATAAAGATGCTTACCAGACTGGAGAGAAGAGTAGTTGAACTTAATGAGAACTTCAACAAAGAGAAAATTTTTAAAAGAATCGATCAGAGTTGAAGAATACAAAAACTGAAATGAAAATATACTAAAGGGAATCAACAGCAGATTAGAGGATGCAGAAGAGTGGATCAGTGATGTAGAAGACAGGGTACTGGAAAACACTCACAATGAACAGCAAAAAGTAAAGAATTTTTTAAAATGAAGACAGTTAAAGCCATCTCTTGGACAAATTCAAACAAATATTCACATTATAGGGATCCCAGAAGGAGAAGAAAGGGAGGGGCAGAAAACCTACTTGAAGAAATAATAGCTGAAAACTTCCCTAACCTGGGGAAGAAAACAGACATCCAGATTCAGGAAGCACAGAGACTTCCAAACAAGATAATCCCAAGGAGGTCCACACCACAACACATAATAATTAAAATACCAAAGATTAAAAATAAAGAATTTTAAAAGCAGCAAGAGAGAAGCAACTAGTAACATAAAAGGCAAACTCCACAAGGCTATCAGCAGATTTTTCAGCAGAAACTGTGCAGGCCAGAAGGCAGTGTCATGAGAAGAAAAAACCTACAACTAAGAATACTGTACCAGACAAGATTATCACTCAGAATTAAAGGAGAGATAAAGAGTTTCCTAAATGAAAGCGGCCTGACAAGAAATGTTAAAAAAGGCCAAATTAGAAGAAATTTACAAAAGTAAAAAATTTCATGAGTAAAAGCAAACACTCAGTAAAATAGTAGGGCAATCATTTATAACGAAGGTTAAAAGACAAAAGTAATAAAGTCAATTATATCTAAAAAGTTAGTTCAGGAGACTCAAAAAAGAAAAAGATATAAAATATCAGATATGTAAACATGGAGGGGTACAGTAAAAACGAAGCTCTTTTAGAATGTCTTCATACAGACTACTATATACTTAGGATGTTATATATGAACCTCATGGTAACCACAAACCAAAAAAACTTTAATAGATACACAAAAAAAATAAAGAGAAAGAAAGCCGACCATAACACTAAAGAAAGTCATCAATCACAATTAAAAAAAAAAAAGATCAAGAGAAGGAACAGAGAACTATAAAAACAACCAGAAAGCAATGAACAAAACATCAACATACCTACCAATAATTTCTTTAAGTGTAATGGTTTAAATGTTCCAATCAGAAGACATAGGGTGATGGAATGGATATAAAAAAACAAGGCCTATCTATATTCTGTCTACAAGAAACTCATTTCATGCCTAAAGACACAGACACACTGAAAATGAAAGGATGGCTGAAGATAATTCATGTAACTGGAAGAAGAAAAAAAAACAAACCCAGGGTAGCATACTTATATCAGATAAAATAGACTTTAAAACAAAGACTGTAACAAGAGACAAAAAAGACCATTACCTAATGATAAGGGGACCAATCCAACAAGAAAATATAACATTTTAAATATCTATGCACCCAGCACCAGAGCACCTAAATACATACAGCAAATATTAATGGACATAAAGAAACTGACAATACAGTAATACTTTAACACTTCATTTACACCACTGGATAGATCATCCAGAAAAATCAATGAGCAAACACTAGCCGTAAAAAACATGTAAGAACAGACATATATAGAACATTCCACCCAAAAACAGAATACGCGTTTTCAAGAGCACATGGAACATTCTCAAGGAGAATGAACAAGACTAAAATATCATTCATCTTTTCCAACCACCACAGTATGAAACTAGCAATCAATTACCAGAAAAAGAAAAGAAAAAAAGCCACAAATACATGGAGGCTAAACAACATGCTACTGAACAACCAACTAGTCAACAACAACAACGACGACAACGACGATGACAACAACAACAACAACAACAAAAACCACACACACAGAGAAAAATCAAAAATACATTAAGAAAACTGAAAACACAATGGTCCAAAATCTTTGGGACACAGCAAAAGCAGTTCTAAGAGGGAAATTTATAGGGATACAGCCCTATCTCAGAAATAAGAAAAATGTCAAACATTCTAACCTTACACATGAAAGAGCTATAAATAAATAAATAAATAGCTAAACCCAAAGTTAGTAGAAGGAAAAAAAAACGATAAAGATCAGACAAGAAAAAATGGAGACTAAAAAATAAAATAAAAATAGAAATGATCAATGAGGGACACCTGGGTGGCTCAGTCAGTCAGTTAAGCATCTGCCTTTGGCTCAGGTCATGATCCCAGGGTCCTGGGATCAAGTCCTGCATCAGGCACCTTGCTCAGCAGGGAGCCTGCTTCTCCCTCTGCCTGCTCCTTCCCCTGCTTGTGTGTGCACACGCACACACGTGCTCTCTTTCTCTAACAAAGAAATAAACAGAATCTTTTTTAAAAAGATCAATGAAACCAAGAGCTGGTTCTTTGAATAGATAATCAAAATAGGTAAACCTTAACCAGAGTCATCAAGGAAAACGAAAAAGAGGACCCAAAGAAATAAAATCAGAAGTAACAACCCACACCATAGAAATACAAAGGATTTTAAGAGACTACTAGGAAAAACTATGTGCCAACAAATTGGACAACCTAGAAAAACATGGGTAAATTCATAAAAACATACAATATTTCAAAACTGAATCAGGAAGAGATTAAAAATCTGAACAGACCAATTACTAATAACAAAACAATTAATAATCAATAAACTCCCAACAAACAAAAATCCAGGACCAAATGGATTGACAAGAGAATTCTACCAAACATTTAAAGAACTAATACATATTCTCCACACTCAAAAAAAAAAGGGGGGGGGGAGAAAGCTTCTAAATACCTTCTACACAGCCAGCATTACCCTCATATCAAAACCAAAGACTACAGGCTAATATCCCAGATCAACATAGATGCAAAAATCCTCAACAAAATATTAGGAAACCTCATCCAACAATACATTAACAGGATCTTCACCACAACCAAGTGAGATTTGTTCTGGGGATACAAGAATAGTTCAATATGCACAAAATCAATTAATGTGATATACCATATTAACAAAATGAAGGATAAACATCATATGACCATCTCAACAGATGCAGAAAAGGCATCTGACAAAATTCAACATCTGTTCATGATACAAACGCTCAAGAAAATGAGTTTAGACGGAACACACCTCAACATAATAAAAGCTATATATGAAAAACCCAAAGCTAACATCATACTCAATGGTGAAAAACTAAGAGTTTTTCCTCTAGGATCAGGAACAAGTCACTTTTTTTTTATTTGTTTTTAAAGATTTTATTTATTTATTCGACAGAGATAGAGACAGCCAGCGAGAGAGGGAACACAAGCAGGGGGAGTAGGGGAGGAAGAAGCAGGCTCATAGCAGAGGAGCCTGATGTGGGGCTCGATCCCATAACGCCGGGATCATGCCCTGAGCCAAAGGCAGACGCTTAACCGCTGTGCCACCCAGGCGCCCCAGGAACAAGTCACTTTTAATCAATATAAAATATTCAAGCCATGTATTCTCACTTTTATTCAATATAATACTGAAAGTACAAGCTGCAGCAATCAGACAAGAAATAAATGACATCAAAATTGGTAAGGAAGAAGTGGAACAGTCATGATCTGCAGATAAAATGATACTACACAGAGAAAATCCTAAACACTCCATCGAAAAACTATTAGAATAAATGAATTCAGTAAAGTTGCAGAATACAAAATATACAAAAATCTCTTGTATTTCTATATACTAATAACAAAGTAGCAGAGAAATTAACAATTCCACTTACAACTGTACCAAAAAGAATAAAATGGCCAGGAATAAACTTAGCAGGAGGTGAAAGATGAGTACCCCTGAAAACTAGAACACTGATAAAAGAAATTAAAGATGACACAAACAAATGGAAAGATATTCCATCTCATGGATTGGAAGAATAAATATTGGTAAAATGCACATATTACCCAAAGCAACCTAAAATTTCAATGCAATCCCTACCAAAATACCGAGAGTAGTTTTCACAATACTAGGACAAATTATCCTAAAATTCATATGGAACTGCAAAAGACCCATAGGCAAAACAATCTTGAGAAAGAAGAACAAAACTGGGGGTGGCACAAATCCAGATTTCAAACTATACGACAAAGCTATAATAATCTAAACAGTATGGTACTGGCACAAAAATAGACAAATAGATCAGTGGAACAGAACAGACAACCTAGAAATAAACTCTCACTTACATGGTCAGTTAATCTATGATAAACGGGAAAAAGACAGTTTCTTCAATAAATAGTACTGGGCAAACTGGACAGCTACAGCCAAAAGAATAAAACTGGACCATTTTTTAGCTCATAGACAAAAATAAACTTAAATAAATTAAAGACCTAAATGTGAGACCTGAAATTATATACGTACTAGAAGAAAACAGAGGCAGTAATTTCTTTGACATCAAGCTTAGCATCATTTGTCTGGATGTGTCTCCTCAGGCAAGGGAAACAAAGCAAAACTAAACTACTAGGACTACCAAAATAAAAACTTTGGTACAGCAAAGGAAATGATCAATAAAACTAAAAGGCAATGGGAGATGACATTTGCAAATTATATATCCAAAAAGGGGTTAATATCCAAAATGTGAAAGAACTTATACAACTTAACACCAAGAAACCAAACAACCCAATTAAAAAAGGGCAGAGACCTGAATAGACCTATTTCAAAGGAACATACAGTTAGTCAACAGACACATGAAAAGATGCTCAACATCACTAATGCTAATCAAAGCCATGAAGAGAGATCAATTCACATTTCTCAGAATGGACGGTATCAAAAAGACAAGAAATAAGTGTTGGCAAGGATGTAGAGAAAAAGGAACCCTGTGCATTGTTGATAAAAATGTAAACTGGTGCAGCCACTGTAGAAAACAGTATAGAGGAGGGGGATGGAAGATGGTGGAGGAGTAGGTGACCTTAGTTTTGTCTGGTCCTGGGAATTCAGCTAGGTATCTACCAAATCATTCCAAACAGCTGTGAACTAAACTGGTGATCTAAGAAAAGAATTGCTGCAATTCTATAAATACAAAGGCGACCACATTCTGCAAGGTAGGAGATGCAGAGGAGTGAATCTGAAGCAATATACTGGAAGATAAACTGAGAGGGGAGGGAGCCTCCATAAGCTGGCTACAAAAAGGTGATACAGCAGCAAAGGCGCAAAATCGGAACTTTTAGAAGTCTGCTCAGGTGACAAAGCGGGGCAGAATCCTAGGTCGGACAGCGTGGTCTCAGGATCCCTGGGGTCACAGGAAGACCGGGAGTGCCTGAGTGCAGCAGAGCTCTCAAGCATCGGAGCAGCAAATGTGGCTGCAATCAAGGAGGCCAGGCGTGGGCTATCAGCTCAGAGTCACCATAAACCGTGAACAATGGCTCAGTTGGGAGACCGCTGTCCAAGCAGGGGCCTAGCAAGAGGAAGAAACTCAGCAAGACCCTCCACTCCCTCCCCGGGGAGGAAGAGTGTGGGAGCACACCACAGGAGTCTGCTAAGTCTGGAAACTCGAAATGGGTCACATACCTGAGATAAAAATGCTCGGTCACAGGCTGGGTAAACACAGGGAGACAAAAGTGATTGACTGCTTTTCCACGAGGGTGCACTGAAGAGTGGGGCGTGGGAGCTTTCGGCTCCAGGGTAGAGATCCAGAGGCCGCCATTTTCGTTCTCATCCTCTAAAGCAGCCCAGAAAGCCTTCAGGGAACAAAAGCCGCATAGAGCAATCTGGAGCCACTGACTTAACCTGGCCCCCTGGCAAGGGTGCTGGGATTCCCCTGGGGTAAAGACACCTGAGAATCAGGACAACAGGCCCCTCCCTTAGAAGATCAGCAAGAACATCTGGCTAAGACCAACTTTACTGATCAAGAGAAACTGCAAAACTCCAGCGCTAGGGGAAAATACTATATAAAATTCATTCAGAATAGGAGAGAGAAAGAGCTTCCAGGACAAACAGAAACTAAAAGAATCTGTAATCACTAAACCAGCACTGCAAGAAAAATAGGGGCTTTTTAAGTGAAGAGAGAGTCCAAAAGTAGCATAGACCAGAATAGAGACAGTCTACAAAAGCAGTGACTTTACAGGTAATACAATGACACTAAATTCATATCCTTCAGTAGTTACTTTGAAGGAAAATGGGCTAAATGCCTCAATCAAAAGACACAGGGTATCAGATTGGATCGACCCATCTGTAAGAGACTTATTTTATTTTATTTTATTTTATTTTTTTTTTTAATTTTAATGATTTTTTTATTATATTATGTTAGTCACCATATAGTACATCCCCGGTTTCCGATGTAAGGCTCGATGATTCATTAGTTGTGTATAACACCCAGTGCACCATGCAATACGTGCCCTTCTTACTACCCATCACCGGTCTATCCCATTCCCCCACTCCCCTCCCCTCTAAAGTCCTCAGTTTGTTTCTCATAGTCCATAAGAGACTTATTTTAGACCCAAAGTCACCTCCAGATTGAAAGTGAGGGGGTGGAAAACCATTTATCATGCTAATGGACATCAAAAGAAAACTGGGGTGCCATCCTTATATCAGACAAATCGGATTTTAAAGCAAAGACTGTTATAAGAGATGAGGAACGACACTATATCATAATTAAAGGGTCTATCCAACAAGAAGATCTAACAACTGTAAACAGTTGTGCCCCTAACCTGGGAGCAGCCATTTACATAAACCAATTAATAACAAAATTAAAGAAACACATCAATAATAATACACTAATAGCAAGGGACGTTAACACCCCACTCACTGCAATGGACAGATCATCTAAGCAGAAGACCAACAAGGAAATAAGGGCTTTGAATGACACACTGGACCAGATGGACTTCACAGATATATTCAGAGCATTCCATCCCAAAGCAACAGAATACACATTGTTCTCAAGCACAGATGGAACATTCTCCAGAATAGATCACATCCTGGGTCACAAATCAGGTCTCAATCAGTACCAAAAGCCTGGGATCAGTTCTTGCATATTTTCAGAACACAATGCTTTGAAACTGGAACTCAATCACAAAAAGAAATTTGGAAAGAACTCAAATATATGGTGGCTAAAGAGCATCCTACTAAAGAACAAATGAGTCAACCAGGGAATTAAAGAAGAATTTTAAAAATTCATGGAGAAAAATGAAAATGAAAATACAACTGTTCAAAATCTTTGGGATGCAGCAAAGGTGGTCCTAAGAGGGAAGTATATAGCAATACAAGCCTTTCTCAAGAAACAAGAAAGGTCTCAAATACACAATCTAACCCTACACCTAAAGGAGCTGGGGAAAGAACAGCAAATAAAGCCTAAACCCAGCAGGAGAAGAAAAATAATAAAGATTAGAGCAGAAATCAATGAAACAGAAACCAAAAGAGCAGTAGAACAGACCAAAGAAACTACGAGCTGGTTCTTTGAAAGAATTAATAAGATCGATAAACCCCTGGCCAGACTTATCAAAAAGAAAAGAAAAAGGACCCAAATAAGTAAAATCATGAATGAAAGAGGACAGATCACAACCAACACCAGAAAACTACAAACAATTATAAGAACACATTATGAGCAACTATATGCCAACAAATTATGCAATCTGGAAGAAATGGATGCATTCCTAGAGACGTATAAACTATCAAAATTGAAATAGGAAGAAACAGAAAATCTGAACAAACCCATAACCAGCAAGGAAATTGAAACAGTCATCAAAAATCTCCCAACAAACAAGAGCCCAGGGCCAGACGGCTTCCCAGAGGAATTCTACCAAACATTTAAAGAAGAATCAATACCTATTCTTCTGAAGCTGTTACAAAATATAGACATGGGGGGAAAAATAGAAATGGAAGGAAAACCTCCAAACTCTTTTTATGAGGCCAGCATTACCTTGATACCAAAACTAGACAAAGATCCCACCAAAAAAGGAGAATTACAGACCAATATCCCTGATGAACATGGATGCAAAAATTCTAACTGAGATACCAGCCAATAGGATCCAATAGTACATTAAAAGGATTACTTACCAGGACCAAGTGGGATTTATTCCTCGGCTGCAAGGTGGTACAACACCCACAAATCAATCAATGTGATACAGTACATTAATAAAGGAAAGGACAAGAACTATAAGATCTTCTCGAAAGATGCAGAAAAAACATTTTACAAAGTACAGCATCCTTTCTTAAAACTCTTCACAGTGTACGGATAGAGGGGATATATCTCAATATCATAAAAGACATACAAAAAGTACACAGTGAATTCCATTCTCAATGGGGAAAAACTGAGAGATTTTCCCCTAAGATCAGGAACATGGCAGGGATGTCCACCATCACTGCTGTTCAACATAGTACCAGAAGTCCAATAGGACAACAAAAAGAAATAAAAGGCATCCGAATCAGCAAAGATAAAGTCAAACTCTCACTCTTTGCAGATGACATGATAATCTATGTGGAACACCCAAAAGACTCCACCCCAAAATCACTAGAACTTAGATAGGAATTCAGCAAAATGGCAGGATGTATAATCAATGCACAGAAATCAGCTGCATTTCTATACACTAATAATGAAACAGAAGAAAGATAAATTAAGGAGTTGATCCCATTTATAACTGCACCTAAAACCACAAGATACCTAGGAATAAATCTAACCAAAGAGGTAAAGTTCTGTACTCACTCATGAAAGAAATTGAGGAAGACACAAAGAAATCGAAAAACATTGCATGCTCATGGATTGGAAGAACAAACATTGTGAAAAGGTCTATGCTACCTAGAGCAGTCTACACATTCAATGCAATCCCTATCAAAATACCATCCACTTCTTTCACAGAACTGCAACAAATAATCCTAAAATTTGTATGGAACCAGAAAAGACCCCGAATAGCCAGAGGAATACTGAAAAACAAAATCAAAGATGGTGGCATCACAATTCTGAACTTCAAGCTCTATTACTAAGCTGTAATCATCAAGACAGTATGGTACTGGCACAAAAACAGACACGTAGATCAATGGAACAGAACAGAGAACCCAGAAATGGACCCTCAACTCTATGGTCAACTAATCCTCCACGAAGCAGGAAAGTATATCCAATGGAAGAAAGACCACCTCTTCAACAAATGGTGTTAGGAAAACTGGACAGCCACATGCAGAAGAATGAAACTGGACCATTTTCTTACACCATACACAAAAATAGACTCAAAATGGATGAAAGACCTAAATGCAAGACTGGAAAATCCATCAAAATCCTAGAGAAGAACAATGGCAGCAACCTCTTCAACCTCGGCCATAGCCACTTCTTGCTAGACACATCTCCAAAAGCAAGGGAAACAAAGGCAAAAATGAAGCACTCAGAGTTCATCATGATAAAAAGGTTTTTTTGCACTGCAAAGGAAACAGTCGACAAAAACCAAAAGACAAACAAGAAAATGGGAGAAGATATTTGCAAATGACATATCAGATAAAGAGCTAGTATCCAAAACCTATAAAGAACATCTCAAAATCAACACCTGAAACACAAAAAATCCAGTCAAGAAATAGGCAGAAAACGTGAACAAAACATTTCTCCAAAGAAGATATCCAAATGGCCAAAAGACACATGAAAAAATGCCCAACATCACTCAGCATCAGGGAAATACAAATCAAAACCACAATGAGATACTACCTCACACCAGTCAGCATGGCTAAAATTATCAAGTCAGGAAACAACAAACGGTGAGGATGTGGAGAAAGGAGAACCCTTTTACACTGTTGGTAGGAATGCTAGCTGGTGCAGCCATTCTGGAAAACAGAATGGAGTTCTTCAAAAGGTGAAAAACATAGTTTTTCCTATGACCCAGCAATTCCACTACTGTGTATTTACCCCAAAGATACAAATGTAGTGATCCGAAGGGGCACCTGCACCCCAATGTTTATAGCAGCAATGTCTACAATAGCCAAACTATGGAAAGAGTCAGATGTCCATCGACAGATGAATGGATAAAGATGATACGCACGTGCACCTCCCCCCCCACACACACAATGGAATATTACTGAGCAATCAAAAAAATGAAATCTTGCCATGTGCAATAACATGGATGGAACTAGAGGGTATTATGCTAAGCGAAATAAGTCAATCAGAGAAAGACAATTATAATATGCTTTCACTCATAGGTGGAATTTAAGAAATAAAACAGAGGAGCATAGGGGAAGGGAGGGAAAAATAAAACAAGATGAAATCAGTGAGGGAGACAAACCATAAGAGACTCTGAATCATAGGAAACAAACTGAGGTTGCTGGAGGGGAGGGGCTTTAGGGGGTGGGGTAACTGGGTGATGGACATAAAGGAGGGCAATGATATAATGAGCACCGGGTGTTATATAAGACTGATGAATCACTGAACTCTTCCTCTGAAACTAATACACTCTGTTACTTAATTGAATTTAAATTAAAAAAGAAAACAGTGTAGAGGTTCTTCAAAAAGTTAAAAATAGAAATACCATATGATCCAGTAAATCCACCACTGGGTATTTACCCAAGGTAAACAAAAACACTAATTCAAAACAATACCTCCAATCCTATGTTCATTGCAGCATTATTTACAATAGCCAAGATATGGAAGCAACCCAAATGTCCACTGACAGCAAGAATGGATAAAGATGTTTACAACGATTCGATCGAAGTAGAGGGTATTATGCTAAGCGAAATAAGTCAATCAGAGAAAGACAATTATCCTATGATCTCACTGATATGTGGAATTTAAGAAACAAAACAGAGGATTATAGGGAAAAAGCGGAAACAATGAAACAAGATGAAACCAGAGAGGGAGACAGACCATAAAGGACTCTTACACTTAGGAAGCAAACTGAGGGCTGCTGGACGGGAGAGGAGTGAGGGGATGGGATAACTGGGTGATGGACATTAAGGAGGGCATATGATGTAATGAGCACTGGGTGTTATATAAGACTTGATGAATCACAGGCCTGTATCCCTGAAACCAATAATACATTTTATGTTAATTGAATTAAAATTTTAAAAACACGATAAATGAAAAAAACAAGTTTAAAACCTAAAAAAAAAAAAAAAAGAACGGATAAAGATGCGGTATATTATATACAATGGTGTATTATTCAGCCATACAAAAGAATGAGATCTTGCTATTTGTGATAATATGGATGGACCTTGGAGGTAAGTGAATTAAGTCAGACAGAGAAAGTCAAATACCATAGGATTTCACTTACACATGGGAGTCTAAAAAACAAAACAAAAATTTTTTTCCATCAAGCATAATAACATTCACATTACAGAGATACAGAAGAAGAAACAAAAGGGGAAGAAAATTTATTTGAAGAAATGATAGATAAAAACTTCCCTAATCTGGGGAAGGAAAGAGACATCCAGATCTAGGAGGTACAGAGAAACCCCCGCCCCAAATCAACATAAGGCAGTCCACACCAAGACACACAGTAATTAAAATGGCAAAAAGCAGTGACAAGAAAAAATTTTATAAGCGACAAGAGAAAAGAAGACAGTTACATACAAAGGGAAACCCCATAAGGCTATCAGTAGGTTTTTAAGGAGAAATTCTGCAGGCAAGAAGAAAGTGGCATGATATATTCAAAGTGTTGAAAGGGAAAAATCTGCAGCCAAGAATACTCTATCCAGGCAGGCTATTACTCAGAATAGAAGGAGAGATACAGAGTTTCTCAGACAAACAAAAACTAAAGGAATTCATGACCACTAAACAAGCCCCGCAAAAAATATTAAAGGGGACTCCTTGAGCGGAAAAGAGACCATAAGTAAGAGTTTGAAAAGTAAAAAAGACAAAAGCAATAAAAATGAGTAGTTCCATAAAAATCAGTCAAGGGATTCACAAAGCAAAAGGATGTAAAATTTGACACCACATACCTAAAACATGGGGGGGCAGAAGGGTAAACAATGGATTCAAATTTAAGTGACCATCAACTTAATATAGACTGCTATATGCAGAAGATGCTATATACAAATCTAATGGTAACCACAAATCAGAAACCAGTAATAGATATGGAAAGAATATGGAGAAAGGAATCCAAGTATATCATTAAAGAAAGCCAACAAACTGTGACAGAATAGAGCAAGAAAGGAACAGAGAACTACAAAAACAACCATAAAACAAGTAACAAAATGAAATTAAATACATATCTATCAATAATTATTTTGTAAATGGACTAAACATTTTAATCAAAAGACCATGGGTGATGGAATAGATAAAAAAGCAAGACCTATTTATGTGCTGCCTACAATAGACTCATTTCAGACCTAAAGATATCTGCAGATTCAAAGTAAGGGCATGGAGAAACATCTGTCATGCAAATGGGGGTCAAAAGCAAGCTGGGGTCACAATACCTATAATCAGACAAAACAGACTTTTAAAAGACTGTAACAAAAGACAAGAACACCTCTATAATAATAAAGAAGACAATCCAACAAGAGGAAATAACAACTGTAAATATTTACACACACAACATGGGCACACCCAAATACATAAAACAGTTACTAACATAAATAATCAACAGTTATACAACAATAGTAGGAGACTTTAACACCCCACTTACGTCAATGGGCAGATCATCCAAACAGAAAATCAACAAGGAAACAGTGGCTTGGAATGAAACACTGGACCAGTTGGACTTAACAGATATATTCAGAACATTCCATCCTAAAACAAAATATACATTCTTTTCAAGTGCACACGGAACATTCTCCAGAATAGATCTCATGTTAGGCCACAAAAGTCACAAATTCAAAAAGACTGAAGTCATACCATGCATCTGTTCCAACCATAGCACTATTAACCTAGAAATCACCCACAAGAAAAAAAACCTGGAAAGAACACAAATACATGAAGGTTAAATAATATGCTACTAAACAACAAATGGGTCAACCAAGAAATCAAAGAAGAAATCAAAAATTACATGAAAACAAATGAAAATGAAAATACAACAGTCCAAAATCTTTCGGATGCAGCAAAAGCAGTTCTAAGAGGGAAGTTGATAGCAATACTTCAAGAAACAAGAAAAATCTCACATAAACAACCTAATGTTACATGTGAAGGAGCTAGAAAAAGAAAAAACAAAACCCCAAACCAGCAGAAGGAAGGAAATAATAAAGATTGAAACAGAAATAAATGATATAGAAACTAAAACAGCATGAGAACAGATCAATGAAACTAGGAGCCAGTTCTTTGAAAAGATCAACTACTAGCCAAATTCATTTAAAAAAAGCAGGGGAGGTGTCTGGGTGGCTCAGTCAGTTGAGTGTCCAACTTTTGATTTTGGCTCAGGTCATGATCTCAGGGTGATGGAATTGGCCCCATGTCAGGTTCCACACTCACCGTGGAGTCGGCTTGCCCCTCTCCCTCTGCTCCTCCCCCAACTCATGCACAGTCATGCTCTCTTTCATCTCCCTCCCTCTAAGTAAATAAATAAATAAAATCTTTAAAAGCAAAAAAAGAGAGGGGCACCTGGGTGACTCAGTCGGTTAAGCACCTGACGTTTGATTTCAGCTCAGGTCATGATCTCATGCCTGTGAGATTGACCCCACATCAGGCTCCACACTCGGCCAAGAGTCTGCTTGAAATTCTCTCCCTCCCTCCCTCTCTCAAATAAGTAAGTCTTTAAAAGAAGAAGAAGAAGAAAGAAGAAGAAGAAGAGGAAGAAGAAGAAGAAGAAGAAGAAGAAGAAGAAGAAGAAGAAGAAGAAGAGAGAGTTCTCAAAGATAGTAACAAATGAAAGAGGAGAAATAACACCCAACACCACAGAGATACAAACAATTGTAACACAATATTATGAAAAATTATATGCCAACAAGCTGGACAACCTAGAAAAAATGGATAAATTCCTAAAAACCTATAACCTACCAAAAGTGAAGCAGGAAGAAATAGAAAATTTGAACAAACTGATAACCAGCAAAGAAATTCAGCAAAGAAAGTCAGTAATCCCAGCAAACAAAAGTCCAGGACCAGAGAGCTTCACAGGTGAATTCTACCAAACAGTTAAAGAAGAGTTAATATCTATTCTCAAACTACTCCAAAAAACAGAGGAGGAAGGAAAGCCAGAAGTTTTTTTTTTTTTTCTTTTTTAAGTCTTATTTATTTATTTGTCAGAGAGATAGCGAGCACAAGCAGGGGGAGTGACAGGCAGAGCAAGCAGAGTGAGAAGCAGGCTTCCCACTGAGCAAGGAACCCGATGCGGGACTCGATCCCAGGACCCTGGGATTATGACCTGAGTTGAAGGCAGCCACTTAACCAACTGAGCCACCCAGGTATCAACCCAAATTCATTCTATGAGACCAGTATCACCCTGACACCAAAACCAGATAAAGACACCACCAAAAAAGAGAACTACAGGCCAGTAACCTTGATGAACATAGAGGCAAAAAATCCTCAACAAAATATTAACAATCTAAAACCAACAATACATTAAAAAAGAATCTAACACCACGATCAAGTGGGATTTATTCTCAAGATGCAAGGGTGGTTTAATATTAGTAAAACAATCAGTGTGATACATCACATCAATAAGAAAAAGGATAAAAACCATATGATCATTTCAACAGATGCAGAAAAAACATGTTTCAAAGTACAACATCCATTCATGATAAAAGCCCTCAACAAAGTAGGTTCAGGGGAGCCTGGGTGGCTCAGTCAGTTAAGCATTCAACTCTTGATTTCGGCTCAGCTCATGATCTCAGAAATGTGAAATCAAGTCCCATGTCAGCATGGAGCCTGCTTAAGATTCTCTCTCTCGGGGCGCCTGGGTGGCACAGTGGTTAAGCGTCTGCCTTCGGCTCAGGGTGTGATCCCGGCGTCATGGGATCGAGCCCCATATCAGGCTCCTCCGCTAGGAGCCTGCTTCTTCCTCTCCCACTCCCCCTGCTTGTGTTCCCTCTCTCACTGGCTGTCTCTGTCTCTGTCAAATAAATAAATAAAATCTTTAAAAAAAAAAAAAAAGATTCTCTCTCTCCCTCTCCCTCTGCCCCACCCCACTCACACACATGCTCTAAAAAGAGAAAGAAAAACAATAACAAACTAGGTTCAAAGGGAACATACCTCAACATAATAAAGGCCTTATATGAAAAACCCACAGTGAACATCATACTCAATGGGGAAACGCTGAGCTTTTTCCCTAAGGTCAGGAACAAACAGGGATGTCCATTCTCAACACTTTTATTCAACATAGTACTGGAAGTGCTAGTCATAGCAATCAAACAACAAAAAGAAATAAAATGTACCCAAATTGGTAAGGAAGAAGTAAACTCTCATTATTTGCAGATGGCATATAAACAGAAAACCCTAAAGACTCCACTGAAAAACTACTAGAATTGATAAATGATTTCAGTAAAGTCACAGGATTCAAAATCAATATACAGAAATCTGATGCATGTCTATATACTAATAATAAAGCAGCAGAAAGTGAAATTAAGAGAACAATCCCATTTACCACTACACTAAAACCTATCAAATACCTAGGAATAAACTTAACCAAAGTGGTAAAAGACCTATACTCTGAAAACTATAAACCACTGATGAAAGAAATTCAAGATAATACAAAAAAAAAAATGGAAAGACCTTCCATGCTCATGAATTCTAAGAACAAATATTGTTAAAATGTCTATTAAGGAGGGCACATGATGTAATGGGCACTGGGTATTATACAAGACTGACGAATCACTGAACTCTGCCTCTGAAACTAATACACTCTATGTTAATTAACTGTAATTAATTTTTTAAAAAATTTTAATGTCTATACTACCCAAAGCAATGCAATCGCTATCAAAATACCAACAGAATTTTTCACAGAGCTAGAACAAACAATCCTAAAATTTGTATGGAACCAAAGAAGACCCCAAATATCCAAAGCAATCTCAAAAAACAAAACTGGAGATACCACAATTCCAGACCAAGTTATATTACAAAGTTGTCGTAATGCCACTAGTATTATGGTACTGGCATAAAAATAAACACATAGATCAATGGAACAGAATAGAAAACCCAGAAATAAACCCACAATATGGCCAATTAATCTCCGATAAAGGAGGAATGAATATGCAATGGGGAAAAAGGCACGCTCTTCAACAAACGGTGTTGGGAAAAGTAGACAGCTACCTGCAAAGCAATGACTATTTTCTTGGGGCGCCTGGGTGGCTCAGTCAGTTAAGCACCTGATCTTGATTTCAGCTCAGGTCTTGATTTCAGCCTGCACTGGGCTCCATCCTGGGTGCGGAGCCTATGTTTTAAAAAAAAAAAAGAATGACTACTTTCTTACACCATACACAAAAATAACCTCAAAATGGATTAAAGACCTAAATGTGAGAATGGAAACCATAAAAATCCTAGAAGAGCATAAGCAGTAACTTCTCTGACATTGGCCATAGCAACATTTTTCTAGATAGGTCTCCTAAGGCAAGGGAAACAAAAGCAAAAATGAACTATTGGGACTTCATAAAACTAAAAAGCTTCTGCACAGCAAGGGAAACCACCAACAAAACTAAAGACAACCTACAGAATGGGAGAATATATTTGCAAATGATATATCTGATAAAGGATAAGTATCTAAATAATATAAAGAACTTAACTCAATACTCCAAAAACAAATAATCTAATCAAAAATGGGCAGAAGACATGAACAGACATGTCACCAAGAAGACATCCAGATGGCCAACAGACACATGAAAAGATGCCCAACATAAGTCATCATCAGGGAAATGCAAATCAAAACTACAATAAGATACCACCTCACACCTGTCAGAATGACTAAAATCAACAACACAACAAACAACAAGTGTTGGTGAGGATATGGGGGAAAAAGGAACTCTCCTACACTATTATTGATGGGAATGCAAACTGGTGCAGCCAGTGTGGAAAATGGTACAGAAATTCCTCAAAAAGCTAAAATTAGAACTACCCTACAATCCAGTAATCACACTATTGGGTATTTACCCCCAAAATACAAAAACAGTAATTCAAAGGGACACATGCACCCCTATGTTTATAGCAGCATTATTTACAATAGCCAAGATACGGAACCAGCCCAAGTGTCCATCAATTGATAAATGGAATCTTGTCATTTGCAACAACATGGACAGAGCTAGAGAGTATAATGCTAAGCAAAATAAGTCATTCAGAGAAAGACAAATACCATATAATTTCACTCATATGTGGAATTTAAGAAACAAATGAGCAAAGGGAAAATAGAGAGAGAGAGAGAGAAGCCAAGAAAAAGACTGTTAAGTATAGAGAACAAACTGATGGTTACTAGAGGAGTGGTGGGTAGGGGATGAGTGAAGTAGGTGGTGGGGATTAAGGAGTGCACTTGTGATGAGCACCAGGTGACGTATGGAACTACTGAATGACTATATTGTATACCTGAAACTAATATAACACTGTTATGTTAACTCTACTGGAATTAAAATTAAAAGCTTAATTTAAAAAACTATATTCATATAGATAGTATACTATTACACTTCGAAAGCCCCAAAAAATTAACAGTAAAAAACGATTACAAATAATGAGAACTTAATAGGCAATAGAAAACTGATAGCAGAGTCAGTAACTTAATATACACCTTAAAAAATGGTTAGAAGATAGAAAACACTCTCTTTACAATAAAAAGGTAAGGTACTTAGGAATAAACTTAACAAAAAATAGGAACAACCTATACAAGGAAATCTTTAAAAGAATCCTCAAGGGGAAAAAAGTACACTTCAACGAGTAAAAATGTAACCTGTTTTTAGATTGTCTCAGATACATAAGGATGTCAATTCTCCCAAGTTAGTACATGATTTTAACAGGCTCTCAATAAGAATAACAGGATTCCCTATTTCCACTACCACCACCCACCAAACAAGCTGAACAGATTCTAGAGTTCATATGGAAAAGCAAACAAGCAAGATGAGGAAAAAAAAAAAAAAAAACCCTCTGAAAAAATAGTCATCAAGAGGAACTATGCCTACCAGATATAAAAGCATCCCATAAACTCTCAATAATGAAGGCACCCCGGCAGTGGCTGAGAGTTGAAGAGAATGTGAAGCAACTGGAACCCTTAGAAGCTGTTGGTGGGGATGCCAATTGGCATAACCCCTGGAAACCACTTTGGCAATATCTACTAAACACATGCACACCCTATAACATTGTACTTTCACTCCGAGGTATGGATCCAACAGAAATGTGTAATTTACTTACCAAATCACATAATAGAGTGTTCATATCAGAACTATTCATAACAGTCCCAAATTAGAAACTACCCAAATGCCCACCAACAGATCAACTGTGGTCTGTTCATACAAGAGACTAAAGAGACAAATGAGAACAATATGGACAAATCTCACAAACACAATGTTGAGTCAAAGAAGCAAGACACAGAACACCATAGGATTCCATTTACACAATGGATAAAAACAAACAAACAAACAAAACTAATTTGTACCATCAAAAGTCAGGATGGTTGTTTCTCTCAGAGGCTTGCATGGAAAGAATGACTGGCGTGAGAGCACCAGGGAGGCTGGCTTCTCTTTCTCTATGTGATGCTTTTCATTTGATCTCTTTGATATACATTTTTTTGTTACTTAAGCAAAGTATTTTTTCATAATGGTTACCTCTGTAACTATATTTAATGACTTAGTCCCCTGGATTTAGCAACTAGAGAAGTCATTCATTCAGGTCTGTCATTCAAGAGGGAGAAAACCAGAGGCCAGATTCCAGTGAGGAGGAAAGAAGAGACAAGAGGGCTTTAAATGAAAAGGGAGAAAAGAATTTGGACAGATATTAAACAAAGATATGGGTTAAGAGCAGTTTTGTTTTTCTTTTTTAGCAGACAAAAAAAAAAAATCTATGCATGTTCATATGTATTTATTGCTAGAGGGAGGAATTGAAGGGAGAAGAAATTAAGAGATTTACACAAACCAGTCAAGAAAGCAAGACACCAGATGGGGAAGGATGGAGTCAGAAGTCCAGGCGGGGGCCCCTCATTCTTTGAGTCTGGGGAGACACGGAAAGATGGTGAGACAGAGAAATGGTCATATACAGGGAGTAAGGAATCTTATGCTCTCAATTTTCTCCATGAAGGAAATGCCCAAATCATCTGACCAGAGTGGGGAGCAGAGAAGGAAGGGGTTAGGTCCAACCTTAGGAAGTAAAGAAGATAAGAACAGGTGCTGATGGGAGGTCAGACAGGCACACTGAGGGCTCAGTCCAGCTGGAGTAGGGCTCTGGGGCTTTCCTCCAGCAGCCAGAGGCCCACAGGCACCTGGGGCTCCACAGAGCAAAAGGAGAATTAGGGGAGCTGATGAAAACAGACCCTATATTTTACCTTCTTTGGACCAAAAACCTTTTTTGGACCTAAAACTACCCATGCCACGTGTACTTTTGTGCTCCATCTCTCTAGAGAAACAAATGCCCACTGAGAGCCAAAGGTTCCTAACAAAAAGTCTCCCTGGCCTCAACTCCAGACTTTGGGGACATGGACCCTTCTCTATGCACCTCCCAGTGCTAAAGACCCCTCAAATCTACTGTTCCAAATGGCTCCTCCTCCCTCCAGCCCTCAAGTCCAGGAGAGCCGATATGATGGCGACCACCACTAGCTCTTCCTAGAACACACTACTGAGTGGCCCCTGTCCTGTGCCCACCCCACGCTCTGCCTGTGTTGCCCAATGTCAAAGCCTGCAGGTTTTGCCCTTCCTCCCTACGCCAAAGCACAACGACCACGGACGTGGCTGGGCTAGCACAGACAAGCCCGGCAGATGTGGCACTTACGGAGTGTATGATGTCCACCATGTTGTAGGCTTTGGTTGATTCCAAGGGGACAATTGTGTCAAGCTCAGGAACCATACGGTCACTTTGGATAGAAAAAGAAGAAATACAATCAATACAGGAAGAGCCAGTGGTTGGGGGATGAGAGAGATATCACAGAGGGTGAGCGGATTCTGTCCCTGCTGGGCTTGCAAAGTATCCTGAAAGATGCACTCTTTTCTTACCACCATGTCTAACTGAACCTGAGTTTTATATTAACCCAAAAGATCTTTGTTTTGATTTACAGGGGGAAAAAATGAGCTTATTCTCCTGAACATGGTTCCATCATCTATCCTCTCTGAATACCTCCTACAGTGTGGGGTGCTACAGGACACTGCAGTGAAGACGACACTGTTCTAGCAAGTCCTGCTCTCACTTCCTGAGACATTAAAAATAAAACAAGAACTTGGAAATGCAAAGTCAGAGTTCTGCTATTGAACACTGTGGGTTCACATTCCCTGTCGGAAAATAAACCTGCTAGAGCTCCTTTAAAGAAAGAAAAGAAAGAAAGAAAAGCAAGAAAAGAAAGAAAGAAAACTGCAGGCCCTGTGAGAGGGGAGAATCACTGAGGACTAACCAGTCACCCAGGCTCATGGCTCTCTGCTTCCTCACGCATCTATGTGGCTGAGCAGGGAGCCCGCCAGGGCCCACTCCCAAACCACAAGAGGACTCGGCAGCAACATGCCCCTCTCCCACATGCTCTCATCCCCTCCTGGCCCATGTGGGCAGGCAGGGGTTGTTCTGGCCCTGAGCTGTACACCTGGGCTGAGGCTTGGCCTTGGTAAAGCCACATGCCCCATCAAGCCCAACTTCCCAGAGAACTCTACACTACAGTACCGGGCATAGCCCTACTGGATAAAATCCTCCCTTACTTTTCATTTGCTACTTATACATATAGCTACTCTGGGATCAAATGGAAAGGAGATATGGCTAGGCCTATGCAAGTATTGAGTCATTCCTAGGCCCCTGGGCCCTAATACCTTCAAATGATGTCCTAAACTTTTCAAGAACTCCAAATAATACAGATTCTCAGAAAAGGAGGCTGTGCCCATCATTCTGGGACTGTGACCACCCTCTTTTCATGACTACACATAATACACCACTGGTTAGGTCCTCTGAGGAGTGGGGCTAAGGCAGGCAGGAGCCCAGGTCCACCCTAAGAGCAGTGTCTAAAAATGGCTTCTTACTGTGAGAGAGAATTCTAAATCCCTTCCGCAAAACAAAGTCCAGGCCAAGTGAGTTTGAAGTAGTTTGAGTCTGAAGTTTACATCTCCAAGTGGAAACAAAATGGAGAAGAAAGCAGCCAGAGATCTGGAGCAAGAGTTCCCCAGCTGAACCTCTGACTTTCTCAGTGGTGCCCCCATATCAGGCAGTGGCCCCAACAGCAAGAAGGAGAGCAAGTCTTCACTAGGTGGCCAGCAATTCACCCTTCCCTGGACCACCACAGGCAGAGGTGTATGGGCACGTTTCCTAAAGGGCATGCTGTCTGCACCGTTTCACATTTCAAGTCAAGACAAAAAAATACTTCCATTTCCAATTCTGCACAAATCAAGACTCATAAAAGTCAATGCGGGGGGCACTTTTTACTCCCAAACTATTTATCAGATATCACAGAGAGGGAAAAAAAGTGAATACAAATAAAATTTTTCTTTGCTCCTATATTCAGACATGCCACCACCATGCCCACACCTGGGTGCCTCACTGGCTCCACTCCACAATCTACTCCAATCTGCCCAATAGGGTGGATCCTGGAGGTCCTGCCAAGGCGGAGGAGCCAGAAAAGGGCAAGCCGACCTGCAATATGAGAGTCGGCGCTGTCACCTGCAACTCACCTGGGATCATGGCATTCACAGATGGGAGCTGGGTCCTGATTGCTGAGGGGCAGGTAGTTGAAGAACTCCCGGAGATTACACAAGGCATCAACGTCATTTTCAAAAGCTTTATGGGCAACACCTGAGAAAACAGAGAGGCTATCATGAGTCTGGCCACCTGTTAGCTCAAAGATGCTGCTTCACATCCACCTGCCCCTCCTAGGGCATGTCTGCAGGAGACTGTGCTAACAGCTCTGCGAGGCTGGGATACCGCACACCACATGCCTTCAGGCTGACCTGCAGTTTGTGCAGCCCGTTCCCTCTGCTCTGCACCCACACCTGGACAGGGTCACGCCTTTCTTTATTCCCCACAGCCCTCATGTGCCATCCCCACCCTGTGCGGGCATCCTTCACACCCTTCCCTGCAACACCTGTCTGTCCATTTCCCTGTTCCCTGCGTGACATCCCCCTGGAATATCAGTTCTAACAGGGGAGAGCCCAGGCCTGTCTTAGCCACTGTAGTCCCACATCAAGAATTACACCTAGTTATAGGTCACATAGCTTTCAATAAAGCTGAAAAATTTTTTAAAAATTAAAAAAGAAGAATGGCGGCACATAATATCATGGTATTCAGGAATGGTGGAGGGGAAAGAGGGGAACGACGTGGCCCTAGTGAGGAACGAAGCCATCATTCCTCAAGAACACTCTGAAATCAAAGAACAGCCAAACCACTCCAGACATGACAGAGAAAGTAGGGCCCTGCTTCCACCACTTCCCCTACCACCTCTTCTCCACTCAGCAGCCAAACTGAGCTTTTTAAGCCAGATTTATGTCACGTCTCCCACCACCCTCACTGCTGTTCACCGAACATACCCAGCCACTCTCCCTCCTCAGGGCCTTTGCACTGGCTACTCCCTCCGCCTGCAATGTTCCTCCCCTAGATGCTCACGCCATTAACGCAGATCTGCTCAACTGCTACCTTCACAGGGAGGCCTGCTCTTACCACCCTATTTCAAACCACAACAATCCCAGGCCCCGTTACCCTGTTCTACTTTTTCAATAACACAGGTTACCTTCTAACGTACTGCACAATGTCTTTATCATGTTGTTTATGGTCTATCTCTTGTGCTAGAATATAAGCCCCACAGAGGCAGGGGTCTTTTTTCTTTCACAAAGGTATTCCTAGCACACAGAACAATGCTTCACACACAGGCATGCAATGAACATCCACTGAATGAAATGTTTCGTGCTCAACACAGAATTCTTTTATTCAAGAAATACTTATAAATTGGTGCCGCCACTTTGAAGGACAGTGTGGCAGTTCCTCAAAAAGTGAGAGTTACCATTTGACCCAGAAATCCCACTCCTAGGTATATACCCAAAGGAAACAAAAACCTATCACACAAAATTTGTACATGAATTTTTTTTTTTTTAAGATTTTATTTATTTATTCGACAGAGATAGAGACAGCCAGCGAGAGAGGGAACACAAGGAAGGGGAGTGGGAGAGGAAGAAGCAGGCTCACCGTGGAGGAGCCTGATGTGGGGCTCGATCCCATAACGCCGGGATCACGCGCTGAGCCAAAGGTAGACGCTTAACGGCTGTGCCACCCAGGCGCCCCTGTACATGAATGTTTACAGCAGCATACTCACGACGGCCAAAAAGTGGAAACAATCCAAATGTTCAACTCATCAATGAATACATAAAATGTGGTACAGTTATACATGGAAATATTATCCATGCTGCAATATGGATTAACCTTAAAAATGGCATGTTAAGGACGAGAAACCACTCACAAAAGACTATATATATCGCAGGACTCCATTTATTTCCATTCCATATATATTCAGAATAGACAAATCCACAGAAAGAGAAGGTAGATCAGTGACTGCCTAGAGGTAGACTGTTTAGGAGGAGATGGGGAGCAAATGCTAATGGATGCGAGGCTTTTTGAGGATGATGAAGAGGTTCTAAAATTGTGGTGATAGGGGTGCCTGGGTGGCACAGCGGTTAAGCGTCTGCCTTCGGCTCAGGGCGTGATCCCGGTGTTACGGGATTGAGCCCCACATCAGGCTCCTCCGCTAGGAGCCTGCTTCTTCCTCTCCCACTCCCCCTGCTTGTGTTCCCTCTCTCGCTGGCTGTCTCTATCTCTGTCAAATAAATAAATAAAATCTTAAAAAAAAAAAAATTGTGGTGATAACTGAAAAACACCGAATACATAAAATCATTGACTTGTATACTTTAAATGAGTATGTCACATGTATAATATGTAAACTATATCTCAATAAAGCTGTTTTAAAAAACAAGGAAAAATATGTATAGTGCATCATTTAGGTCTTGCTCTGGAGATACAGCTAAATACATCAGATGTCACCAATATTCAACATTATTTTAGATCCCAGTAAAAAGAAAAACTGCTGCCAATTAAACCCTGAGACAAGGGTGTGAGGACCAGCTGCGGAGGAGTCGGCAATGAGAAGAGTTCTCATTCTAGATGCATGCTGGAGACAGAGCTGAGGACAAAGAATGAGTCAAAGCTGATGCCAACCTGAAGTGGAAAAGGAACAACTTTTGTTGGTGGGTGGGGTCAAGAGCTCAGACTTAAAAAAAAAAAAAAAAATCTGGCTCCTGGGTGGCTCAGCCAGTTAAGCGTCCAACTCTTGATTTCGGCTCAGGTCATAATCTCAGGGTCTTGAGATCAAGCCCCGCAGCAGGCTACACACTCACACAGTGTGTAAGATTCCCTCTCTTCCTCTCCCTCTGCCCCTCCCTGCCATCTCAAAAAACAAAAAACATTTCATCAAATGGAAGACTTCACACATGTAACAGAGGTGTGACTTACCAAGAAAGAAATGCTGACAACTAAGCGATGACCCAATGCCTTAACCACAGTACACTGAAGTGTGTAAATTGGTCACACCAGCTTCTCATTGCTTTGAAATCTTTCAAAAAGGCAATTTCTCCTGCCTACATTTATACTGCTTGTTTTGTCGTAGACAATGCCTTCACAACCTGATGTCTTTTCCAAAAATATACAGAATTCCCATCATTACTCCAACAACAAAGTCTTCATTAATGTGAGATTCATGCCCTACTCCCAACTCTATGCCTCTCTGTATAACAATAAGCTTTGTTTCAGTCCAAAAACAGAATAATCTTTATACACTTTGAACTCTGCATGCGTGGCACATAACCTTGAAAAGATGAAGAGCTATGACCAAGTTCATGAAAATGTGGGCCATGACCATCACACTAGACCATACCTGGCCAAGGACAATTGGTAATATTGCCATCTAAGACACACCTCAACTTTGGATTAAAAGAAAGTCACAATTGACAAGGCAAGAAACAACAATTGCTGGAGAGGATGTGGAGAAAGGGGATCCCTCCTACATTGTTGGTGGGAATGCACGTTGGTACAGCCACTCTGGAAAACAGTGTGAAGGTCCCTTAAAAAGTTAAAAATTGAGCTACCCTATGACCCAGCCATTGCACTACTGGTTATTTACCCCAAAGATACAGACGTAGTGAAGAGAAAGGCCATATGCACCCCAATGTTCATAGCAGCATTGTCCACAATAGCTAAATCGTGGAAGGAACCGAGATGCCCTTCAACAAATGACTGGATTAAGAAGTTGTGGTCCATAGATACAATGGAATATGACCCAGCTATCAGAAAGAACGATTTCTCAACATTTGCTGCAACATGGACGGCACTGGGGGAGATAATGCTAAGTGAAATAAGTCAAGCAGAGAAAGACAATTATCATATGATTTTTCTCATCTATGGAACATAAGAACTAGGAAGATCGGTAGGGGAAGAAAGGGATAAAGAAAGGGGTGGTAATCAGAAGGGGGAATGAAGCATGAGAGACTATGGACTCTGAGAAACAAACTGAGGGCTTCAGAGGGGAGGGGGGTGGGGGAATGGGATAGGCTGGTGATGGGTAGTAAGGAGGGCACGTATTGCATGGTGCACTGGGTGTTATACGCAACTAATGAATCATCGAACTTTACATCAGAAACCAGGGATGTACTGTATGGTGACTAACATAATATAATAAAAAAAAATTAAAAAAAAAAAGAAAGTCACAATATAGCATTTTTTTAAAGGTTCAACAGTGTGTGCATATGTATGTATGTGTATATATATATATATATATATATATATATCATACCTCTTGTAACCACCACTTCAGTCAGTTTTAAAATTTTAAAGAATATTAAAGCTTTAGTAGTAGCCTGTTTTTGTTTTCTTTAACAAATTTGAGCTACTAAATCTATCTTTATTATTATATTTGTAGTAAATATACCACACTACAGTCCTCTCTAATTCGGCCAATTAAGTGATATTTATAAAAGATTGTCACTATTCTCTTCGGCAGTGTCCACTTCTCAGTGTTTAAAAACAGTAAGGTGAGCTTCAAGGCCTCTAACCTGACGTGGTTGTATGGGTCCTGGCACCACCGAGCTCCTCCTGAGTAACATCCTCATTGGTGACAGACTTCACAACATCCGGACCGGTGATGAACAGGTAGGAGGTATCCTGAAATCAGAATTCCAGAAGGATCAATCTCAGAGCCCCTTAGAGTTGACAAAGCCAAGACAAATGCAGAGAAGTTAGTGATGCGGCGACAGAACCAGGTTAGGATGAAGCTCAAAGATACCTAAGCAAACTAAAGACCCAAGGTTTCCCTGCCTCACTGTCTACTAAGAAAATCTTCACTGTGTGGTTCTATTTCAGCAAAATTATTTGCAGCATGCCTAACGCTGCAGCGTCATTCATCTGTAAACACCTTAACTGGGAGCCTTTATTCAGAGCTTGCTGTGCACCAAGCATTTTTCTAAACACTTCATGGGACTGTGTAAGTAAGCCTCAGTACTATTATCACCCCCATTTATAAACAGGGAAACTGAGTCACTGTGACAGCCACCTTAAGTTAAGCCTTTTGAAGACCATGACAATCAATGCTTGGGTGTGTCTTAAGAGGGTGACAGACATTTAATTTTTAGTTTTTAAAGATAAAGGCAGTTTGTAAAACATTAAAAAAGAATAGGAAATACAGTAGAATATAAGTCTATATCTAAGCCCTTATTTCCAGGCCTCCAATTTCCCTCTCCAGAGGCAACCACTGTTTCTCTCCTTGCAAGACATCCATACATATGTGAGCATTAATATATGTATCTGTCCTCTTCTTTTCTTTCCAGCACAGTGTCCTACATACATGGTTCTGAAACTACCTGAAGACCGTTCCGTATCAGGACAATAGGATATGTATAATAATTTAACTGTCATTTAGGTTATTTCCAGTATTTTGCTATAAAAAGCAATTCTGCAATCAATATCTTACTACAGTTATCTCTGGCAGCTCACTGTTCATTTCCTTTGTTCATTTTTCTATTGGGTACTTATTTTTATGTACTGAGGAAATTAGTCCTTAGACTGATATGTGTGTTTTATCAGTCTATTTTATGGATCCTTGGCTTGGAACCCTGCTAGAAAGGTCTTTCTTCCCCACTCCACACAGACTCATAAACAAATGTTCACAGTAGCATTATCTGTAACAATCAAAAACTGGAAAATAACCCAATGTCCACAACAGATGAAATCTCAAAATAATTTTTCCAAATGAAAGGAAAGCACCCACCCATCCTACCACCCACCAAAAAAGAGAAGTATATACTTTTTGTGTTTTATACATAGAAAATGTCATTTTGAATGATTCTGTTTATGTAACATTCTAGAAAATGCAAATTAGTTTATTGTGATAGGAAGCAGATCAATGGTTACCTGAAGACAGAGCTGAGAGGGAGGGAAGGACGGATTACAAAGATACATGAGGAAACCTTTGTGGGGAGTAGCTATATTCATTATCCTGATTGTGGTCATGGCTTCGCGGTTATATACATGTGTCAAAACTCAAACTGCACAACTTAAATATGTGCAATTCATCATAGAATTATATCTCAAAGTTGTAAAAAAAAAATGTGGAAATGCAAAGAGCCAGGAATATCCCATACCACTTGAAGAAGGAGGAGGGACAACTTGCTATCCCAGCTCTCAGCACTTGTCATACAGCCCCTGTTATGAAGATAGTGTGGTGCTGGTGCAGGGATAAGTGAACAGACCAAAAGAGCTCAGGGAAACATTCTTGATATACAGATGCTTGATTCATGATACCGAGTAGGAAAGGATGCGCTTTTCAATAAAAGCCTCTCAGTCAACTAGGTAACCGTACTGAAAAAAAATGAAACCAGCCTCTATTTCATACTATGTGTAAACTTCAATTCCAGCTAGATTTAAACGTAAATGCAAAAGGCAAAATAATAAAGCTTTTAAAAAACAGACATGATCTTCATGACTTTGGGGTAGAAAAAAAGTTCAAGAACTAAGACACACTACCCATAAAGTATACATTTCACGTTGGTTCTCCAATCAAAAGGGCGCAGAAGCCAGCTTGAAGGGACTCCCAATGGCTAAGTGAGGACAATTTGAGCATGAAAACAAATAATGTTACTAATGGATCAGAAACACCTGAGTAGAATAGGAAATCCAGGAACCAACATGAATAACAAATCCATGAAATAAATGCCCAAGGAAGCAGGGCTCTTCCTTAGGGTAGGATGCCAACTGATATGAAGCAAATGGTAGAGTTGGTAAATACCAATTTTGTAAAACTTGGTTTGGACAAGGATCCTCAACAGATGTCAAATCAAAGAGAAGAAATATAGTGTCGAGTAGCATCTTTGCGTGGTCTCTGTCTCCCAACAACTATTAATCAGTTACAAAAGGAAAAACAATAACTACACAGCAGAGAAACCAGATAACACCTTGAACAGTGATCAAATACCGCCAGTGAGGGGCAGATGGACATCACTTGTCTCTAGATGTGATCGTCTGAGCAGGATACAATACTTACATAGTAGACACACTGGGATACATAATTTGAATCTAATCATGAGGAAACATGAGATAAACACAACTGAGGAACAATCTAATTATTTTGTAGCCTTCAAAAATGTCAGTATCATGATAAAGTCTGAAGAGCTGTTGCAGATTAAAGGAAGATTAATAGGATGTGACAACTAAATGCAATATGTGATCCCCAAATGGATCCTTTAATGGAAGAAAAAATGCTATAAAGGACATTATTGGGACAACTGACCAAACTGGAATCTCAATGGTAGGAGACTAAAGTATTAGACAGGACAGATTATATATTGGGCACACAAAAACCAAGTCTTAATAAATTTAAAAAGATGACAAAAACAGTTTGGATGATTTCAATCACAATGGGATGAAACTAGAAACAGAAGGAGAACTGGAAAATTCAAATATGTGGAAATTAAACATCACACTCTTTAAAAAACCACTGTGTCAAACAAAAATCAAGTGAAATTGGAAAATAACTTGAGACAAATGAAAGTGAAAACACAACATACAAAACAATAAGAGCAGTGCTAAGAGGGGAAGTTACAGCTGTAAACACACTAGGAAAGAAGAAAGATCTTAAATCACCTAACTTTATACCTTAAGAAAAAGAGAAGAACCAACTAAACCTAAAGCTAGCAGAAAGAAGAAAATAAAGATTAGAGCAGAGCATGAAAAATAGAAAAGATATAAATACACACACACACACACACACGCACACATACACCCTTCAATGGAACCAAAAGTTTGTTCTTCAAAAAGATTAGCAAAATTGACATATCTTTTGCTAGATGGACTAAGAAAAAGAGACTCAAATTACTAAAATAAAACATGAAAATGGGGACATTACTACCAATTCAACAGAAATAAAAAGGATAGGAGCACTATGAACAATTCTACACCAGACTGGATAACCTAGATGAAATGAACAATTCCTAGAAACAACAACCTATAATCAGTAACATATGGCTTCATCAGTGAATTCTACCAAACATTTCAAGAAGGATTAAACACCAATCCCTCTCAAACTCTTCCAAAAAATTAAAAAGGATGAAACACTTCCTAAGGTCCACCATTACCTTAATGCCAAAGCCAGACAAAGACAGTACAAGAAAGCTACAGATCAACATCCCATATAAATACTGATGCAAAAATACTCAAAATACTGGCAAACCTAACTCAACATTTTTTTTTAAAGGTTTTATTTATTTGACAGAGAGAGACAGCCAGCGAGAGAGGGAACACAAGCAGGGGGAGTGGGAGAGGAAGAAGCAGGCTCCCAGGAGAGGAGCCTGACGTGGGGCTCGATCCCGGGACTCCGGGATCACGCCCTGAGCCGAAGGCAGACGCCCAACGACTGTGCCACCCAGGCGCCCCCTAACTCAACATTTTAAAAGAATGATACAAAAGAATGATACAACAAGACCAAATGGAATTTTTTCCTGACATGCAAGAATGGCCCAACACACAGATATCAACGTAAAATACCTCAATAAACAAAAAAGGGAAAAAATTACATGATCATCTTAATCGATACAGAAAAAAAATATGACAAAATTCAAAACAGTAGCATGATAAAAATACTCAGAAAACTAGAAACAGAAAAAGTAATAAAGGCAATTTATGAAAAACTCACAGCTAGTATCGTACTCCGTGGTGAAAGACTCAAAGCTTTTTTTCTAAGATCTGGTAACAAAGTAAGGATGCTCACTTTCACCACTTCGAATCAACACAGTACTAAAAGTTCTCATCAGAGCAATTAGGCAAGAAAAAAAAGACAAGACATACAAATCAGAAATGAAGTAAAATGATCTGTCTGCAGATGACATGATTTTATATGTAGAAAACCCTAAAGATTCCACAGGAAGAAATAATCAAACAGATGAATCAAAGTTGCTGGATACAAAATCAACACACAAAAATTAGCTACATTTCAGACACCCTCTCAGTTATCTGAATTGCTTGGATTCAAGGAGGGCTATTAGCTCTCAGTCCAGAGCTATTATTTCCGACTAAGATGAAAAAGGAGGCAATGACCACCGTCATTTAATGCATAGCTGAGAGTGGAGGTTTGGTTGCATCTAAATTCAAAAGCAAACTGAAAATTACAATCAACCACTTTTTTTAGGTAGAGAGGAGTCCAAGATAGTGGAGGAATAGAAGACCTTAATTTTGTCTGGTCCCGGGAATTCAGCTAGATATCTATCAAACCATTCTGAACACCTGCAACCTCAACTGAAGATCAAAGAAAAGAATAGCTGCAACTCTACAAATAGAAAAGCGACCACTTTTTACAAGACAGGAGGTGTGGAGAAGTGAACCTGAGGCGATATACGGGAAGACAGACTGCGGGCAGGGAGGGAGCCTCCATCAGCTGGCTACCGACAAGTGACAGAGCAGCGGAACACAAAATCGGAACTTTTAGAAATCTGCTCCAGTGAGGGACGTCACTCAGGTGACTAAGCAGGGGATGGAACCCTCACTGGGACACTATGGTCTCAGGACCCTTGGGGTCACAGGAAGACGAGGGGTGCCTGAGTGAGGCAAGCTCCCAAGCATCAGAACAGGGAAGCTGGCTGCAAACAGTGAGCCCAGAAATGGGCTCTCGGTAGGGTTGCCATAAACCGTGAACCCTGGCACAGTTGGGTGACTGGTCTCTGCGCAGGGGCCCAACAAGCAGCTGAACCAGCGAGACCCCCCTTCCTCCCCTGGGAGGAGCAGTGCAGGGGCATGCTGCAAGAATCGGCTGGGTTTGGAAACTCAAAGTGAGGTCACGTGCCTGAAACTGAAACCCTCGGTCACAGGCTGAGTGAGCACGGAGTGCGGCCCGGGACAAGGGAGACAGGCGTGATTGACTGCTTTTCCCTAAGTGTGCCCTGAGGAGTGGGGCCCCACACTTTTGGCTCTGGGGCCAGAGATTGGGAGGCCGCCATTTTCATTCTCATCCTCTAAAGCTGCATGGAAAGCTTTCAGGGAACAAAAGCTAGATAGAGCAAATTTAAGAAACAAAACAGAGGATCATAGGGAAAGACAGCAAAAAATAAAACAAGACAAAACCAGATAGGGAGACAGACCATCAGAGACTCTTAATCATAGGAAACAAACTGAGGGTTGCTGGAGGGGAGGGTGGTGGGGGGATGGCGTAACTGGGGGATGGACATTAAGGAGGGCACGTGATGTGATGAGCACTGGGTTTTATATAAAACTGATGAATCACAGGCCTGTACTCTGAAACCAATAATATATTATATGTTAATCAACTGAATTTAAATTTTAAAAAATATAAAAAAAAAACCTTTAAACTTTTTCTTTCCTTTTCTTTTTTTTTTTTTTAAGGCACTGGAACGAGCTAAGTATTCTGTCATTATTCGCTAGCAGTTTCCTTCGGTCTAACTCGAGTCACTAAAGGTAACACAAAGTTCCTCTGATACATGCTGTATCATGATACGGTAGGGGCCAAGGCAGGGTGTCCCAAAACGGCCACTTTGACATGAAGATTATTTTAAGTTAAAAAGCAATCACAATCCAGGAGATTCAGGAAAAGCTCTTTACCTCCCCTACAACTGCCTAAAAAGAATTCAGATAGAGGACCTGCTCCAGAAAGAGCTATCACGATGGATAACTACATTATACCATGAACTAGGTATGGTAGACAGGGAGGAACCTAACAAGGCCTGTTTGATCAAATTCTTCAATGTCCCATTGTTTCTGAGGGGCCCAGCAAACATTTGTTTACCAAACATTTACTCTTTTTCATCTTCCTGCTCCTTAGCTCAGGACTACATATATCCCTCATTCTGCCTGTCTTTGGAATGTCCATGTCTGTGTGGATTCCCTGTAGGCATGAAATTAAACTTGATTTTCTCCTGCTTAAAAAAAAAAAAAAAATTAGCTGCATTTCTACACAGCAACAATAAACAATCTGGAAAGGAAATTACAAGAACAATTTCATTTACAATAGCTTCTAAAAGAATAAAGTACTTAGGAATGACTTAACCAAAGAGACACAAGATTTGTACACTGAAAATTATAAAACATCACTGAAAGAAATTAAAAAACTCACAAATAAATAGAAAGAAATCTCCTATTCATGGGATGAAAGACTCAATACTGTTAAGATGTTAACACTACCAAAAACAATATACAGATTCAATGCCATCCCTATCAAAACCACAACGACCTTTTTCTGCAAAAATAGAAAAACCTATCCAAATATTGATTAGGAATCTCAGAGGACTCTATATAACCAAAACAATCTTGAAAAAGAACAAAGTAAGGATGCCTGGGTGGCTCAGTTGTTAAGTGTCTGCCTTCGGCTCAGGGCATGATCCTGGAGTCCTGGGATCGAGCCCCACATCAGGCTCCTCTGCTGGGAGGTTGCTTCTTCCTCTCCCACTCCCCCTGCTTGTGTTCCCTCTCTCGCTGGCTGACTCTCTCTCTGTCATATAAATAGGTAAAATCTTAAAAAAAAAAAAAAAAAAAAAAAAGAAAAGAAAAAGAACAAAGTTGGAGGTCTCACACTTCCTTGACTTCAAAACCTACTACAAAGCTACATAAATCAAAACAGCACGGTACTGGTATGAAGACATACAGACCAGTCAAACAAGACAGACAGCCTAGAAATGAGCATATATATTCTCAAAGTGTTTGGCAATGATACCTATAGCATCCAATGGAGAAAGGACAGTATTTTCAAAGAATGGTGATGGGAAAACAGCCTATTCACATGCAAAAGAATGAAGTTGGACTTTATACCATATACAAAATTAACTAAAAAGGGATCAAAGGCCTACAAATAAGAGCTAAAAGCATAACACTTAGGAAACAGGGGCAAAGTCTCATGATGCTGGATCTGGCAAGACTTCTTAGATATAGACAAAAATGCAGAAGCAACATAAGATAATAAACTGGACTTAATCAAAATTACAACCTTGTGCAAAGGACACTACCAACAGAATGAAAAGGCAGCCCATGGAAAACACAACAACAAAAAATAATTCAAAAATTAACAGGGACTTAGCAACATTTTTCTAGATATATCTCCTCAGGCAAAAGAAATAAAAGCAAAAATAAACTATGGGGACTACATCAAAACTAAAAAGGCTTTTGCAAAGCAAAGGAAATGATCAAAACAAAAAGGCAACATACTGAATGGGAGAAAATATTTACAAATGACGTGTCTGATTAGGGGTTAATATCCAACACCAACAAAACTCAACACCAAAACAAATAATCCCATTGAAAATGGGCAGAAAACATGAACAGACATTTCTCCAAAGAAGACATTCAGATGGCCAACAGACACATGAAAAGATGCTCAACATCACTCTTCATCAGGGAAATACAAATCAAAACCACAATGAGATACCATATCACACCTGTCAGAATGGCTAAAAGTAACAACACAGGGAATAGCAGGTGTTGGTGAGGATGTGGAGAGAGGGGAACCCTCTTGCACTATTGGTGGGAATGCAAGCTGGTGCAGCTACTCTGGAAAACAGTATGGAGGTTCCTCAAAAAATTAAAAGCAAAACTACCATATGATCCAGTAATTCCACTACCAGGTATTTACCCAAAGAAAACAAAAACACTAATTCAAAAAGATATATGCACCCCGATGTTTACTGCAGCATTACTCACAATAGCCAAGCTGTGGAAGCAACCCAAGTGTTCACTGATGGATAAAGAAAATGTGTGCGGTACATGTGTGTGAGTACACACATTCAAAGCATATTACTCAACCATTAAAAAAAAAATGAGATCTTGCCATTTGTGACAACATGGAAGGACCCAGAGGGTATCATGCTAAGTGAAATAAGTCAGACAAATTCCATAGGATTTCACTTATTTGTGGAATCTAAAAGAACAAAGTAAACAAAACCAAAAAAACAGACACAGACCCATAAATACAGAGAACAAACTGGTGGCTTCCAGAGGGGAGGAAGTAGGAAAATGGGCAAAACAGGTCAAAAGGAGTGAGAGGAACAGGCCTCTGATTGTGGAATGAATAAGTCACAGGGATGAAAGGTACAGTGTGGGAAATACAGTCTATGGTACTCTAATAGCGTTTTATGGTAAGAGATGGTAGCTGTACTTGTGGTGGTGAGCAGAGCATAAGGTACAGACTTGTCCAATCACTGTTGTACGCCTGAAATATAATATTGTGTGTCAACTATATAGAAGTCAACTACTTCAATTAAGAAAAAAATTAACTTGAATCGGCATTTCTCCAAAGAAGATATACAAATGGCCAATAAGAATATAAAAAGACACTCAACATCACTAATCATTTGGGAAATATAAATGATAACCTAAATGAACTACTACTTCACACCCATTAGGATGACTATTCTCAAAAAACACAAAATAGTAAGTGTTGATGATGATACAGAGAAACCGGAACCTTTGTGCATTGCTGGTAGGAATGTAAGATGGAGCAGCCACCGTGGAAAACAGTATGATGTTTCCCAAAAATATTAAAGAGAAATAACACCTGACCCAGTAATTCCACTCCTACATGTATGCCCCAAAGAAAGAAAACAGGGATTCAAATAGATACCTGTACACCAATATTTGTTGCAGTATTATTTGCAATAGCCAAAAGCTGGAAATAGCTGGAGTGCCTGAATGGTTCAGTTGGTTAAGCATCTGCCTTTGGCTCAGGTCATGATCTCAGGGTACTGGGATCGAGTCCCACGTAGGCTCCCTGCTCAGTGGGGAGTCTGCTTGTCCCTCTCCCTCTGCCCCTCCCGCCCCAGCTTCTGTGCTCTCTCTTGCTCTCTAATAAATAAAATCTTAAAAAAGAAAAAAGAAGAAGAAGAAGAAGAAGAAGAAGAAGAAGAAGAAGAAGAAGAAGGGGAGGAGGAGGAAGAAGAAGAAGGGGTACCTGGGTGGTTCAGTCAGTTAAGCGTCTGCCTTTGGCTCAGGTCATGATCTCAGGGTCCTGGAATTGAGCCCTGCATCAGGCTCTCGGCTAGGCTAGGAGTCTGTTTCTCCTTCTGACTCTCCCTCTGTGCTCTCTAATAAATGGATAAAATCTTTGGGGGGGAAAGATAGAAACAGCTCAAGTGTTCACTGACAGACGAATGGATATTTAAGTGTGGTATATACATACCACTGAAATAAGCCAGTCACAAATGAGCAAATACTATATGAATCGTGGATATTTAAATGTGGTATATATATACTGAAATAAGCCAGTCACAAATGGGCAAATACTATACAATTCCACAAATTCAGACAGAACAGTGCTAGGAGTAGTAGGGACTGGTAAGCTAGTATTTAATCAGTACAAAGTTTCAGATGGGATAGATGAAAAAGTTCTAGAGATAGCTGGTGGTAGTAGTAGCACAAAAATGTGGATGCACCTAATGCCATAGAACTGTAACTGAAATTTTCCATTTTCAACTTTTTTTTTGGTATATTTTACCACAATTTTTTGAAGTACTGCATCAGTGTTAAACTTCTTGAATTTAATAACTGATTGCGTAAGAAAACATCCTAATTCTTTTTTTTGAAACAAATTGGGGTATGTTTTCTTTATTTATTTTTTTTATAATAATATTTTATTATATTAGTCACCATACAGTACATCCCTGGTTTTTGATGTAAAGTTCCATGATTCATTAGTTGCGTATAACACCCAGTGCACCATGCAATATGTGCCCTCCTTACTACCCATCACCAGCCTATCCCATTCCCCCACCCTCCTCCCCTCTGAAGCCCTCAGTTTAGAAAACATCCTAATTCTTAAGAATTATATACTGAAGCATTAAGCAGTAAAGAGACACGATATATACAACCCACTCACAAATGGTTAAGAATTCTGCAAATTTGAAATTTCAAAATAAAGACTTTTGAAAAACTTTGTTCAAAAGGTAGTATTAAGAGGAGGAAAACTGCAAATCACAGCATGGGAGAAGGCAAGTGCAACACACACTGATAAAGAACTTATATCTAGAATATAAAAAGAATTCCTAAAAATAAGAGAAAAACCACAATTTTTAAAATGGGCAAAGAATTCCTAAAAGTAAGAAAAAAAACCACAATTTTTAAAATGGGCAAAATAGATGAACAGGCACACTACAAAAGAAGAAACATATGAAAAGGTGCTAAACCTCATTAGTCATACAAACGCAATGAGAGATCACACCACATGAGAACTGGCATAATTAAATTATATTAATAAAAGTGCTGGCAAGGATGTGAAACAAGTGAAATTCTCACACACTGCAAATAGAAGTGTGAATTGCTGCAACCTCTTTAATAAACAGTTAGGCATTAACTAAAAAAGCTGAAGATATGTACATCCTATGACATAACGATGCCCTTACCTTGAGAACCCGAAACCAGGGTACAGGTATAAGAATGTTTAGATCAGCATCAATGGCAATAGCAAAAATCTTTATAAACACAAATGGTAGTAGAATGGATGCATATGTTAAGATAATTTACTACAGAGCTATTAAAATGAATGAACTATACTTACAAAGAACATGGATAAATCTTAAAAACATAATGAGTCAAGCCATGCACAAAAGAATGAACAAAAGAATGAATATTATATAATTTTGCCCTACATTAAAGGTCAAAATAGGCAACAAACCACAATTTTTAACCGTAAAGGAAAGCAAATACAGATAATTACCATAAAAGTTGAGATCATAAATAATTCTGGACAGGATGAATGGAGGCAACAGTGACGAGAAAAGGTAATGGGAGCAGGGCTCCTGGAGGCCATTTCTTGAACTCAGTGTTATTTCCATGGATTTGGACTTAATAATTGCTAAACTGTACATATTTTACATACTTCCCTGAGTATGAGACAATTAACAGTGCTTAGAAATTTTTTAAATTCAATGAGAGAGGAGGCAAAGACAGAATCAGGGAGACCAGTTAGGATCCTGCAATAATCCAGGTGGCATGCTTGAATCAAAACGGTAGCAGTGTAAGTAGTAAGAAATACATAGCAATTTGATTTTAGATTACATCCTAAAGTAGAGCAAACAGGATTTGGAACTAAACTTGGCATGTGACAGAAAAAGAGGAGTTAAAATGGTGCAAATTTTTTTTTTTTTTTACCTGAGCCACTGGAAGGCTGGACTTGCCATTTACTGAGATGGGGAAGGCTTCAGGACAGCACCTTGGAAGAGGCTTATAAGACACCAAAACCTAGCAAGTTTGAGATACCACTGAAGTCCAAATGGAAACACTTGTAGGCAACTAAATGGGTAATCCTAGAGTTCGGGAGTGCTCCATCCCAAAGACACAGATTTGAGAGCAGTCAGCATATAGATGGCTATTTAAAGTCTTGAGATGGGATAAAATCACCCAGGGAAGGAGAGAAGAGCTAGAAGAAGAAAACGAAAGTTATGATGCTTCCAAGTTTCAGAGGAAGGAGTGATCAGCTAGGTCAAATGCTGAAAGGTCAAGTAAGATGATGACTGAGAAATGTCGACTGGATTTAATGCTGGAACTGTAATGTCTTTGATACAAAAAATTGACATTATGTGCGACTCTGAATAGAATAATATCCACTTCATCAGAAACTAAATATTCAAGTATATTCACATCTATATTTCCCAATTCTGTTCTGTTCCCCTGGTCTATTTATTTACAAATTAATGAAACAGTTGTTATTTTGCTTTATATTTTATCACCTGGCAGAGTGAGCCTCTCATTACGCTTCTTTCATGGAATATCCAGTCCTTTAAAAATCACTCTGGTACAATTTTTATTGCACTCTCATTAAACACATGAAATATTCAAGATATAGAATGCGTAAGACCTGATGATTAGTTGTGAAGGACTAAAGAGGGGAGGTGGAACCAATATGCAGACATTAAAGAAAGTTCTACAAGTGAAGATGGGACTGCTTAGGATACTAACACATAACTAATGAGAAAGGACATAAAAAACACCAAAATCAGTATTATTTCTATACACTAATAAAATATCTGAAAAAGCCGGCCCATTCACAATAGCATCAAACATAAAGTATTCCAAATGAATTTAACAAAGGAGGTGAAAGATCTATACACTGAAAGCTGTATGACTTTGATGAAAGATATTGAAGATGACAAAAATAAATGGAAGAAATCCCATGTTCCCAGATAAGAATATTGTTAAAATGTCCATACTACCCAGAGCCATCTATAGATTCAGTGCCAACTCCTTTCAAATTTCCAATGGCATTTTTGACAGAAATAGAAGAAAAAATCTAAACTTTGTATAGAACCACAAAAGACCCCAAATAGCCAAAACGATCCTGACAAAGATGAATAAAGCTAGAGGCACCATACTTTCTGATTTCAAACTCGACTACAAAGTTATAGTAATCAAAGCAGTATAGCACGGGCATAAAAACAGACACACAAACCAATAGAACAGAATCAAGAGCCCAGAAGTAAACGCTCATATATACTGTCAACTAACATTTGACAAGGGAGCCAAGAATATTCAATGAGGAAAAGCTAAGGCTCTTCAAGAAATGATTTTGGGAAAACGGGATCACTACAGGCAGAAGAATGCAATTAGACCCATATATTCGACTGGTCACAAAAATTAACTCAAAATGGGTTAAAGACTTAAAGACCTGAAATCATAAAACTCTTAGAAGAAAACATAGGGAGGGGCACCTGGGTGGCTCAGTCGATTAAACATCTGCCTTTGGCTCAGGTTATG
This sequence comes from Ursus maritimus, assembly GCF_017311325.1. Lineage (NCBI taxonomy): Eukaryota > Metazoa > Chordata > Mammalia > Carnivora > Ursidae > Ursus > Ursus maritimus. The sequence goes on from NW_024424453.1 coordinate 26,318,619, forward strand.
ATCCCAAGGTCCTGGGACTAGGCCCCCATAGGGCTCCCTGTTCAGCGGGAGCCTGCCTCTCCCTCTCCCTCTGCCCCTCCCCTGCTTGTGCTCTCTCCCTCGATCTCCCTTGATCTCTCTCTCTCTCAAATAAATAAAATCTTTAAAAAAAAATTTTTTAATTAAGAAAAAAAGAAAACATAGGGACTTTGCTCCTTGATACTGATCTTAGCAACAATTTTATGGATATGACACCAAAAGCATAAATGAAAGCACAAATTAATAAGCAGGACATCAAACTAAAAAGCTTCTGCAGAGCAAAAGAAAATCAACAAAATGAAAAGGCAACCTCCTGAATGGGAGAAAATATTTGCAAATCATATATCTGAAAAGGGGTTAATATCAAAAATATTTAAAGAACTCCTACAACTCAATAACAATTACAACAAAAATCCAAAATGGTAATCATGTGAGGTGAAAAATGTGTTAACTAGCCTTATTGGGATAAACATTTCACAATACAGACATGTATCAAGCTATCACATTGTACACTTTAAACTTAACACAGTGTTATATGACAATTGTATCAATAAAGCTAGAAAAAAATGTTTTTAATGAACAGAAGATCTCAACAGACATTTTTCCAAGGAAGACAAACAAATGGTCAAGAAGTATATGAAAAGATACCCAACATCACGAATCATTAGAGAAATGTAAATCAAAACCAAAAGGAGGTACCACCTCAACCTGTTAGAATGGCTATTATCAAAAAGACGGTAAATGTTGGCAAAAAGGTGGAGAAAAGGGAACCCTTGTGCACTCTTTTTGGGAATGTAAATTGATACAGCCACTATGGAAAACAGTAGGGAAGTTCCCCAAAAAAGTTAAAATAGAATTATCATATGATCCAGCAACTCTACTTCTAGATACATATCCAAAGGAAACCATCAACAAAACTAAAAGACAACTTACTAAATGGGAAAAGATATTTGTAAATGACATATCTGATAACGGGTTAGTATCTGGGGCGCCTGGGTGGCACAGCGGTTAAGCGTCTGCCTTCGGCTCAGGGCGTGGTCCCGGCGTTCTGGGATCGAGCCCCACATCAGGCTCCTCTGCTATGAGCCTGCTTCTTCCTCTCCCACTCCCCCTGCTTGTGTTCCCTCTCTCGCTGGCTGTCTCTCTCTCTGTCGAATAAATAAATAAAATCTTAAAAAAAAAAAAGGGTTAGTATCTAAAATATATAAAGAACTGATACAACTCAACAGCCCCAAAACAAATAACCCAAACAAAAAATGGGTAGAAAACATGAACAGACATTTCTCCAAAGAAGAAACACAGATGGCTAAAAGACACATGAAAAGATGCTCAACATCACTCATCTTCAGGGAAATGAAAATCAAAACCACAATGAGATATCATCTCACACCTATCAGAATGGCTAAAATCAAAAACACAAGAAACAAGTGTTGGCAAGAATGTGGATAAAAAGGAACCCTCATGCACTGCTGGTGGGAATGCAAACTGGTGCAGCCACTGTACATAACAGTAGGGAGGTTCCTCAAAAACTACCCTGTGATCCAGTAATCATACCACCAAGAATACAAACACTAATTCAAAGGGATATATGCATCCTTATGTTTACTGCAGTGTTATTTACAATAGCCAAATTATGGAAACAGCCCCCCAAATATCCATGATTGATGAATGGATAAAGAAGATGTCACACACACACACACACACACACACACACACACACACACACAGAGGAATATTATTCAGCCATAAAAAAGAATGAAATCTTGCCATGTGCGATAAGGGCAGAGTTAGAGTACAAGGCTAAGTGAAATAAGCCAATCGGAGAAAGACAAATACCATATGATTTCACTCATGTGTGGAATTTAAGAAACAAAACAAATGAACAAAGGGAAAAAAAAGACAAACCAAAAAACAGGCTCTTAACTATGAAGAACAGATGGTTACCAGAGGGGAGGTGGGTGGCAGATGGGTGAAATAGGTGAAGGGGATTAATTGTGCACTTAGCTTGAAGACCACTGAGTAATATATGGAATTGTTGAATCACTATATTATACACCTGAAACTAAGATAACACTGTATGTTAACTACATTAGAATTAAAATTTTTTTAAAAAGAAATGAAATCAAGATCTCAAAGAGATATGTGTACTCCCATGTTCACTGCAGCATGATTTACAATAGCCAAGATAGGAAAACAACCTAAGGGTCCAACAATGGATAAACAGATGAAGAAAATGCAATACACAGACATTACTCAGTCATGACAAAGAAGGAAATCCTGCCACAACATGGACGGACCTTGAGAGCATTTCACTCATGGCTCATTATTACCCATGTATAAATGCATGTGCTAAGTGAAATAAAATCAGAAAGAGAAAAACAGGTAATGTATGCTCTCACTTAGGTGTGAAATCTTAAAAAGCTGAACTCATAAAAACAGAGCAGAATGCTGGTTATCAGGGGCTGGGGACTGGAAGAAATGGGGAGGTGCTGGTGAAAGGTGTAAACTTCCAGTTGTAAGATGAACAAGCTCTGGAGATCTCATGCACAGCACAGTGATTCCTTCTGCTAATGCTGTGTTATATACTTGACAACTGCTAGGAGAGTAGATCTTAAATGTTCTCACCAAAAAAAGAAATGGTAGTTATTTGAGATGCCAAAGGTGCTGGCTAACTAACACTAGGGCAATAACTATTTTTGCAAGATGTAAGTTTCTTAAATTGTACCCCTTAAACTTATACAGTGTTATATGTCCATTAGAGCTCAATAAATCTAGAAAATAACTACAAAGAGAAAGCCATGTAGAATGAACGCCAGCATCTACAGTGAGTGGAATGGCAGGAGACGGCAATGGATACCAAGAAAGCTGGAGAGGTGAGGAAAAAATGCCAGAGACAATGGAGTGGAAGCAAAGGGAAACAAATGTTGCTAATACACTGAGGAGAATGTGTGTTAAAGATCACTGACAGTGACACAGAAATCACTGATGACCTTAAAAAAACCGGTTTTAGTGGAGTGAGGGGGCAGAGCCAAATTGGAATGTGTTAAGGAGCGGGTGGGAAGATAGGAATAGGGAATAGCCACAGGGAGATGCAGACTAGGGAAGGGCTTTGGTGGTTGTTTTGAAGATAGGAAATACCTGAAGAGGGGTTAGTTCTGATGGGAGGACCCAGTACTAAGGGAGAGGCTGAAGATGGTAGATAAAAGAGAATGGACAGGAGAAGGCTGGCTACTGAAAAGGTGTGAAGAGTCACATGAATGTAGGGAGAGGGGGAGAGGACGGGCTTAGCCAAAGGAATTACCACCTCTGTTTCCGGCAGGAAGAAGAGAACTGGGTGAGCTCAGGTAGGTATTATATATATGGATGTCGTAAGCAAGGTAGAAGCAATTCGGCTTTGTTCAGGAAGAGATGTGGTCATGTGAATTTTTAAAATCCACCCCTGTTGAGCATATAGGTTGCTTTCAGTCTGTCATTAAGAACAGAATATCTGGATCAAAGGGTAAGCTTTTCATAATTTCTCAATTCCTACTGCCAAACCACCCTCGAGAAAAAGGTGTTCCCTATTTCCACTCCCTCTATTTACAGTGTTCTCCTCATACTGGAGAACTATCTTTACCTCCCCCCCTCCGAATCAGTCTTGGCATTTATTGCTCATTATTATTAAATGTATTTCATGAGGAAAAGACTAATTTTTTTTTAAAGGTACAAAGTTAAAGTAATTACCCATGTACAAATGCAAGCAGGCCTCATTTAAAATTAGAAATCTCATTCTATCAAAATTATGTACTAAAGATAAAGCACCTCTCAAAATGAAGTTAGAGATCAGATTTACCATTATAAACAATATGTAATGAAATGGCAAACGGCCAAAGAAATAAAGGTGAGACATAAGAAGCAACTTCCCAATAAAGTAGATTACAGAAAAGACTACCATGAGAAACATTTTCTTTCTTTTTAAGAAAGGGAGAGAAAGTGGGGGGAGGTGTGGGGGAAGGGCAGAGGGAGAGGGGGTGAGAGAATCCTAAGCAGGCTCCACGCCCAGGACAGAGTGTAACACAGGGCTTGATCCCACAACCCTGAGATCAAAACCTGAGCTGAAATCGAGTCAGATGCTCAACCAACTGAGCCCCCCAGGTGCCTCCATGAGGAACTTTTTTAATAGGATTCAGCAACCAATCATCTGTCTAGGCAGAAGACAGGGTCCTTTGATTACTTAAAAATCATTTGCAATTCAAATCAACAAGTAAAATCACCCACCAATGAAGTACACAAGCACATTCTGCCACAGAAGTCCCATAAGCTACAGATTTCATGCCCAAACCTTCTCTCCACTAAGACCTTATCGTTACTATGCTGAGAACAGTGATAATGCAGATAACCCAGATCTAGGTCAGGAACTATTTTTATTGCAGGTTGAGTTACTACACAATTCTCAAAAGGCAGGAGAAACAGGCTCTTCTCTCTTACCTTTACCATGAACGTGAAATCAGTTAGAGCGGGGGAATACACAGCCCCACCAGCACACGGCCCCATGATCAGAGAAATCTGAGGGATGACTCCAGATGCCAGGACGTTCCTCTGCCAAAAGAGAAAGGCAAGGCATGCAGTTACAGAGGTGTTCAAGGCACTACCTGCAGAAAGATAAAGGCAGTAATAAAATTACATTTGGCTTTTAGTCACAGAAATTCTATGCTGGAGGCAAGAGACCTAATCAGTACAGGTTCTCCCAAAATTATATACTCAATTTCTCCCCATAACAGGAGGAATGGCTGGCTTATTACTTTCTGCGGCAAATACCCTCTCTCCCCTCCTTGGCAGTAGTTTCCCCAAGAGTTCCAACAGGATATAAGCTCAGAGAGACTCCATTCACTCCTACCCCAGCTCCAAACACACCTCAGGCCCAGCACCCCTAACTGCACAAAGCTGACTGAAAATGAATGAAAACCTTAGGCAGAATATACAAGGCCGACACTTATCCTGGAGCCACGACCTTTCACACCCAGACAGAGGGTACCCAGCAGTTACAAAGCAAGGCTAAGAGGCGGGTGGTACTTTACTCTGAGTCTTCAATGTCTGTCCACCTCATATGGGCAGGGCATATGGGGAAAGGAGGTAGCAGGGGAAAGGGAGGTAGCAGGAGCCAGGAAGGCTCCATGGGGACAGAGATAAGTGAAGGGCCAAGCCTCAGGCCACCTCCTGGGAAAGAAAAAAAATGGGGTCTGGAAGACCCAGGCAAGATGATGAAGCCCAGTGACTCCTTGCCCAACCCCCAACTTTTTTCCTTCCCCTGGGTTCCATCAGCGTAAGAGAAGTATGTCCACTTTTAGCCCTTTCTTGGCTCTCAGCCCAATTTCTATAAATCGTAGGACATAGCTGAGGACAGAACAAAAAGCTATCTATACAGAGGATTCTGGGAAGATGGCAGAGTAGGAAGCACCAGGAATCTGTCCTCACCTAGACAACAACTGCACTGACATAATCTGTCCGATAAAACTTTTTGAAACTCTAGTCTATTGAAGGCTTCCAACTCCCAGCGGAAAATTTGGAGAATAAACTGCAGCTAATTTTAGTCAGTTTTAGCTCTCAGCACAATAGCCGCTACTCATCCGCTGCCCCGTAGCCCCAAGGCAGGCAGCAGTCCTATAGTCCTGGAGCAGCTTACACAGGGCTTTCAGGAGCCAGTGCAGGCGAAAAGCACTCTGTCCTCTGAATATGAGGGATCACCCACTGCTGATTTTGGTTACAGAGATGTAGTTAGACAGGTAGGTAGCCACTGTTGTACCTCCTTACCCCACTGCTGCAAGCCCCTGCCCCTCCAGCTCAGTATCACTAATCATTAGGTAAATACAAACCATAGCTAGAATGAGGTACCACAACACAAATACTGGGATGGCTACTACCAAACAGAAAACAAGCAATGTTTGCAAGAATGTAGAGAAATTAGAACTTTTGCACAGTACTGGTGGGAATGTAAACTGGAATAGCGACTACAAAAAATAGCATAGAAGTTCCTCAAAAATTTAAAAATTATCATGCGATCCAGAAATTCCACTTCTGGCAATATACCAAAAAGAATGGAACCAGGATCTCAAGGAGATATCTGTACACCCACACTCAAAGCAACATTACTCACAATAACTGAAACACAGAAGCAACCCAAGTCTCCATCAATGGATGAATGAGTAAGCAAAATGTGGTATGTACATACAGTGGAATACTATTTAGCCTTAAAAAGGAAAAACTTCCTGTCACGTGCTATACCATGGATAAACCTTGAGGACATTAAGTGAAGTGAAATAAGCCATTCACAAAAACGCAAATTAATACAATATGCAAGCTGGTACAGCCATTCTGGAAAACAGAATGGAGGTTCCTCAAAAAGTTGAAAATAGAGCTACCCTATGACCCAGCAATTGCACTACTGGGTATTTACCCCAAAGATACAAATGTAGTGATCCGACAGGACACCTGCACCCCAATGTTTATAGCAGCAATGTCCACAATAGCCAAACTATGGAATGAGCCCAGATGTCCATCAACAGATGAATGGATAAAGAAGATGTGATGTGTATACACACACACACACAATGGAGTATTACTCAGCCATCAAAAGGAATGAAATCTTGCCATTTGCAACGACGTGGATGGAACTAGACAGTATTATGTCAAGGGAAAATAAGTCAGAGATGGAGTATTATATGATTTCACTCATTTGTGGAATTTAAGAAACAAAACAGAGGAGCATAGAGGAAGGGAGTGAAAAATAAAACAAGACTTAATCAAAAAGGAAGACAAACCATAAGAGATTCTTAATCATAGGAAACAAACTGAGGGTTGCTGGAGAGGAGGTGGGTGGGGGGCTGCGGTAACTGGGTGATGGACATTAAGGAGGGCACATGAGGTCATGAGCACTGGGTGTTATATACAACTGATGAATCACTGAATTCTACCTCTGAAACTAATAATACACTGTATGTTAATTAATTGATCAACTGAATTAAAAAGATACAATATGATTCTACTTATATAAGGTACTTAGTGAAAATCACACAAAGTAGAATGGTGATTGCCAGGGGCTGAGAGGAGGCAATTAACAGGTATAAAGTTCCGGTTTCTTTTTCTTTTCTTTTTTAAAACATTTAAGTTTTTTTTTTTTTTTTTAGTAATCTCCACGCCCAATATGGAGCTTGAACTCACAACCACAAGATCAACAGTCCCATGCTCTTCCAACTGAGCTAGTAAGGTGCCCCTAGTTCCAGTTTTGCAAGATGAATAGAGTTACATGGATGAATACTGGTTATGGCTGCACAACATTAAGAATGTATTTAATACCACTGGATGTACACTTAAAAATAGTTAAATTGGTAAATTTCATGTGTATTTTACAACAATAAAAAAAGTTGAAAAAGTTATATTTTGCAAAAAATATCAAGGTGTGTGGGTAAAACTTCCAGCTATGGCAGAATGAAGAGTTCAGAAAACTCTCCCCCCAAAGAAACAACTATACAACTGGACAAAATTGTCAAAAACAAACATTCGGAGGCTTAGGGAATCAGATCAAATATTAACAAATTGAGAAGTGCTTATTGATTAAAAAAACAAAACAACATTGCTAAACTTGAGATAAGAACAGTGACATTCTTAACTAAGGCTGCTACCATTGCCCACACCTCAGGATGTCCTTCAGGGTGAAAGAAAATAACAACAGACAGTAATTAAAATCCACAGGAGTAAGTAATATCACTAAAAATGTTAAATATGTGATTAAATATACAATACTGTCTATAGTTCTCTAATACTTTAGAAGACAAGATTGTATAAAGCAATTATTTTAATACTTTGTTTCTAGACTCATAAGGTATATAACAATAACGGAACAAAGGAAGGGGAGCTATGGGATCAAAGATCCTATATTTTACCAGAATTAAGTCAGTTTTAATTTGAAGTAGGGACTGTGGTCAATTGACATACATATCGTAACCCTTAGAGCAACTGCCAAATAACTCAATAAACACAGTTTTTTAAAAAGTCAGAGGAATTACAAAACTACATTAAAATTATGTGTTTAACACAAAAGAGTTGAGTGATATCATAGAAAATGCTGGAACAAGAAGTTCTAAGAATCCAGGCCTCAAACGAAACATCTATTGATTTCACAGGAACAGTCTGAAGCAACTATTTTGAAACTCTGGAGTCTAGCAGAACCATGCCACACCCTGCAACCCTGCAGCAGGCAGCCATGGGGACTATCAGCCCATGTTTCTAGTGTGGCTAGCTGTTGTCAGAGTAGGCAATAAGCACCCTATCCCCCAAAAATCAGGGTTATGTGTATTGATTACTGATCATGGCTTTTGATCAATAAAGGACCAGTACAGAGGCTGGCAGCTGTTTCAACCTGGACAGGTTCAAGTAGCTCTCTAAAGCTGAGATGGGATTTAAGGAGACAGTTTCTTGCGATGCCTGGGTGGCTCAGTGAGTTAAGCACCTGCCTTCAGCTCAGGTCATGATCCCAGGGGCCTGGGATCAAATCCCGCATTGGACTCCTTGTTCAGCAGGGAGCCTACTTCTCCCTCTGCCTGCCACTGCCTTTGCTTGTGCTTTCTCTCTCTCTCTGACAAATAAATAAAATATTTAAAAATAAAAAATAAAATCCAACAAGTTTTTAAAAATAAATAAATAAAAATAAAAAAGTCAGTTTCTCTTCAAGGAGCCAGATGTTTAAAGAAATCTATGTCAGGTCACTGGTTGACTGCCAGAAACTTCAGTGACCACACTCAACATGTAACATATTTTTGCAAAAACAGCTCAGAAAGTCACAAATGGATAGATTCAGCCCCCAACAAGCAAAACTCCACAATCCCTGATGAGTGAATTAGATTTACAACATTACCAGAAATACACATTATTCCCAGTACTCAACAAAAACAAGAAATTACTAAACACATAAAGAAACAGGCTACTATAGACCATTCACAGTAAACAAAGAATTTGACAGAAACCATCACTGAGGAAGCTCAGACATTGGAATTGTCAAAGATGTTATAGGAACAGTCTTTCTTAAAAGACTTATTTATTTTATTTTAGAGAGAGAAAAAGAGAGAGAAAGGGGGGGAGAAAAAGAGGGAGAAAAAGAGAGAGGGAGAAAAAGAGAGAGGGAGAATGCACCTACATGTATGCACAAGTTGCAGGAGAGGCAAAGGGAGAGAAGGGAATCTGACACAGGGCTTGATCTCATGACCCATGAGATCATAACCTGAGCCAAAACCAAGAGTCAGACATTCAGGCGACTGAGCAACCCAAGAACCCCAGCAATAGTCTTAAATACAAGTCAATGAGCTAAAGGAAATCATGAGGGGGGGGGGGGAATTAAAAAAAAAAACAACAGTGAACAAAATGAATATGCCAATAAAGAGACAGAAATAAAAAGAAACTAAGCAGATATTCTGGAGTTGAAAAGGACAATAACTGAAATGAAAAGCTTACTAAAGGGGTTGAACAGCAGATTTTGAGCAAAAGAAAAATTCAGAGAACTTGAAGATAAGACAACTGAAATTAGTCTGAGGAGAAGCTAAGAAAACAAAAAAGAAAAATGAACAGCCTGAGGAACCCGTAAGGAAGCAGACATGTACCAACATACACATTACAGTACTCTCAGAAGAAGAGGAAGAAGACCCTCAGCTCTATGGTCAACTAACCTTCCACAAAGCAGGAAAGAATATCCAATGGAAAAAAGACTGTCTTTTCAACAAATGGTGTTGGGAAAATTGGACAGCCACATCCAGAAGAATGAAACTGGACCATTTTCTTACACCATACACAAAAATAGACTCAAAATGGATGAAAGACCTAAATGTGAGACAGGAAAATCCACCAAAATCCTAGAGGAGAACAGAGGCAACACCTCTTCGACCTTGGCTACAGCAACTTCTGCTAGACACATCTCCAAAAGCAAGGGAAACAAAGGCAAAAATGAATTGGGACTTCATCAAGATAAAAAGTTTTTGCATAGAAAAGGAAACAGTTGACAAAACCAAAAGACAACCAACAGAATGCAAGAAGATATTTGCAAACAACATATCAGATAAAGGGCTAGTACCCAAAACCTATAAATAACTTATCAAACTCAACACCCAAAGAACAAATAATCCAATCAAAAAATGGGCAGAAGACATATACAGACATTACTCCAAAGAAGACATACAAATAGCCAACAAACACATGAAAAAAATGTTCAACAGCACTTGGCAGCAGGGAAATACAAATCAAAACCAAAGTGAGATACTACCACCTCCCACCAGTCAGAATGGCTAAAATTAACAAGTCGGGAACAACAGATGTTGGCAAGGATGTGGAGAAAGGGGAACCCTCTTACACTGTTGGTGGGAATGCAAGCTGGTGCAGCTACTCTGGAAAACAGAATGGAGGTTCTTCCAAAAGTTGAAAATAGAGCCATCCTAAGACCCAGCAATTGCACTACAAGGTATTTACCCCAAGAACATAAATGCAGTGATCCAAAGGGGCACCTGCACCCCCAATGTTTTTAGCAGCAATGTCTACAATAGCCAAACTATGGAAAGAGCCCTGATGTCCATTGACAGATGAATGGATAAAGAAGATGTGGTATGTATGTGTGTGTGTGTGTGTGTGTGTGTGTGTGTGTGTATATGTAATGGAATACTACTCAGCCATCAAAAAGGAGAAAGAAATCTTGCCATTTGCAATGATGTGGCTGGAACTAGAGGGTATTATGCTAAGTGAAATAAGTCAATCAGAGAAAGACAGTTATCATATGATTTCACGCATGTGGAATTTAAGAAACAAAACAGGATCATAGGGGAAGGAAGGGAAAAATAAAACAAGACAAAATCAGAGGGGGAGACAAACCATAAGAGACCCTTAATCATAGGAAAAAATGAGGGTTGCTGGAGGGGAGGGGATTGTGGGATAGGGTAACTGGGTGATGGACACTAAGGAAGGCACATGACGCAAGGAGCACTGGGTGTTATATAAGACTGATGAATCACTGAACTTGACCTCTGAAACTAATATATTATATGTTAATTGAATTTAATTTTTTTTAAAAGAGCAAAAAGTTTTTTTTTTTAAAGAAGAGGAAGAAGCAGATAAAATATTTCAAGAAATAATGTCTGAAAACTTCCCAGATTTGATGAAAGATGTAAATATACACATCCAAGAATCTCAGTGAATTCCATGCAGGCAGGATGAACTCAGATTCACACCAAGCTCACATTATAATCAAACTAGTGAAACCCAAACATAAGGAAAAGAATGTGAGGGCAGCAAGAGAGAAGATCTTGTCACATACAGTACATCCTCAATAAAATTAACAGCTGATTTCTTACCAGAAATCACAGAGTCCAGTGGGATATTTAAGAGTCTTGAAAGGAAAAAGAAAAGTGTCAAACATATCCAACAAAACTATCCTTCAAGAATAAAAGAAAAATTAAGACATTTCCAGACAAAAGCTGAAGAAGGTTGTTACAGTAGACATGCCATTCAAGAAATGTTACAGGTTCTTTAGCCTGAAATGAAAGCACCACAGTAAGTACCTTGATGCCATGAGAAAAAATAAACACTAATAAATGGAATTTTTTAAGTAAACATAAAAAACAGTATTATTACAGTACTTTGATTTTGTCTGTAACATCTCTCTTCTTCCCATGGTATTTAAAAAGCAAATGCACAAAACAATTATAAATCTGTTAATGGGTACACAATGTATAAAGATATAATCTATAATAACGACATGGAGGAAGAATGGAGATATATACAAGTAGAACTTCTGTATACTACTGAAGCTAAACTGGTATCATTCAAAACAAATTGCTGTAAATTTAAGGTAATAATTGTAATCCCCTAGATAACCATTAGGAGAAAAATGATGAAAATGAATGAAAGAAGTGAATCAAAATGACACACTTAAAAAAATAACTACTAGTAAAAGCATTAATGGAGGAAACAAGGAACAAAAAAACAGAGAAAATAGGTAAAATAGCAGAAATAAATCCTTTATTAGTAATCACATTAAATGTAAACGGGTTAAATTCCTCTATTACTATAGATTTAAAAATGCAGCTTTTGGGGCGCCTGCGTGGCACAGTCGTTAAGCATCTGCCTTCGGCTCAGGGCGTGATCCCAGAGTTCCGGGATCGAGCCCCACATCGGGCTCCTCCGCTGGAAGCCTGCTTCTTCCTCTCCCACTCCCCCTGCTTGTGTTCCCTCTCTCACTGGCTGTCTCCATCAAATGAATAAATAAAATCTTTAAAAAAAAAAATGCAGCTTTTGAGGGTAATATAGGAAGAACCTGAACGCACCTCCTCCCATAGCCACAATGCATCTATAGCTACATATTGATGTCCTCTAAAAAAATAATGTCCTCTAAAATGTCCTCTAAAAAAATAAAAATAAAAATCCTAAAGGCTGAATCAGTGACAACTACACAGAAGAAAACCACATCAAGGCAGGTATGAGAGGCTGGGGGACACAATAGCACATTAACCTCATGTAAAACCTGGACCTTCTCCCTAAGGAGCAAAGAGTTAGAGCCCCAAACTGAGAATCCCAAACTTTTAAGATAAACACCTGAGAGACACACCCCCAAATTACCTAACAGGGCTCATATCCTGAGACCCACAAGACTGGGAAGCAATCTTGAAAACCACTTTTAAGGCCTCACACACTTGGACTCACCCCAAAACACAGCTCAAAGGCAGCAAACTGCACCCAGACTTAAAGTGAAGAAAGCTCACATGCTTATATTAAACCATCAGCCTGAAGGGCAGACATATACACATACATCTAGGAGCCTGCTTGAATACTCAACAAGAACAGAGGCTGAGGGGGCACCATCTTTGTGTTCTCTTTGCCATGCTCCAGAGCACTAGCATCTCCTAGAAGGGAGCTTTTGCACAAACCTGGTGCCCCAATTTTTGCAGGTGCCATCTAGGGGACATCTCTTGATGGCTTGGTTCTGGAGGTCAGAGGACCTTACATTCTTGGTTCCATGGGACTGCAATAATTGGTGTGACCCAGAAAGAAAATCATACCATCTGGTAACCTGATTTTTGTGACTGCTGCCAACGGACACCTCTGCATCACCTGACTCTGGTGGCCAGTAGGGCTTACACTCCTGAGACCCACAGGACTGCAAAAAATGAGAAAAAGTTCTAAAGCGTCCATAACCCACAATGCACAACAAGGGGCAACAGGCTTAGGAACTGTCTGTCTGTGAAGAAGGCTTATTAGCTGATCATCATAATTGCAATCTGAAGGCAGACTTTTGTTTTTATTAGGAATGTATCTTGGGGCCAACAGTAATCCTTTCCAGAGACCTCAGAGGGCGGGCACTATCTCTGCACTTACCCCCTACCAGGTTCCAGTGTGCCGCTATCCCCTGGAGAGCTGTACATGTTTACCAATTCTTCTAAAACTCCTCCAAAAAAAACAAAACAAAACAAAATAAAACAGAGGGGAACTCTTCCAAACTCATTTTACAAGACCAGACTATCCTGATATCAAAACCAAAGATACCAGAAAAAGAAGAATTACAGGCCAATATTCTTTTTTTTTTTTTTTTAAGATTTTATTTATTCAACAGAGAGAGAGACAGCAAGAGAGGGAACACAAGCAGCGGGAGTGGGAGAGGGAGAAGCAGACTTTCTACTGAGCAGGGAGACCGATGCAGGGCTCGATCCCAGGACCCTGGGATCATGACCTGAGCCGAAGGTAGATGCTTAACAACTGAGCCACCCAGGTGCCCCTACAGGCCAATATTCTTGATGAACACAGATGCAAAAATCCTCAAACTATCAGTAAATCTAACTCAACAATACATTAAAAATATCATATACGATGATCAAATGGGATTTATTCAAGGAATGCAAGGATGGTTTAACATCTATAATATAATAATAAAAATCATGATCATCTAAACAGAGCCAGAGAAAATTTGACATGTGACAAAATTCAACATCCATTTATGATAAAATTTCTTGACAAAGCAGGTATACAGAGAACGTACCTCAACATAATAAAGGCCAAATATAACAAGCCCACAGCTAATATCATACTGAATGTTGAAAATCTGAAAGCGATTCCACTAAGATCAGGAAAAAGACAAAGATGCCCAGTCTCACCATTTTTATGCAGCACAGAATTGAAGTCCTAACCAGAACAGTCACAAAAAAGAAAGGGCATCCTAACTGGAAACAAAGTAAAACTGTCACTATCTGCAGATGACGTATTATATATGTGTGTGTGTATGTGTGTGTGTGTGTGTATAAATATATATACACACGCCCTGAACCCTAAACCTAAAGATTCCAAAAAAAAAAAAAAAAATTAGAATAAATAAATTCAGTAAAGTTGCAGGATATATAATCAGTATATAAAAATCTGCTGCATCTCTACATACTAATAATTATTAGAAAATAAATTAAGTAAAAATCCCATTTACAATTACATCCAAAAGAATAAAATACCCAAGAATTTAACCAAGGGTCTGTATATCGAAACCTTAAAACATTATTAGAAGAAACTGATAAATAACACAAATGGAAAGATATTCTATATGCATAGATGGAAAGAATAAATTGTCCATAGTACCCTAAAGTAATATGTAGATTCAATACAATCCCTATCAAAATTTGATTGGGAAAAAAAAATTCCAATGGCATTTTTCACACAAATAAAAACAAAGAATCCCAAAATTTGTATGAAACTTTAAAAGATCCCAAATAAAGCAATCTTGAGAAAGAACAAACCTAGAGGTATCATGATCCTGATTTCAAACTATATTACAAAGCAATAATAATCAAAACAGTATGGGACTGAATTCAGACAGACACATAAACCAACAGAACAGAGCACCTAGAAATAAAACCACACATATATGGTCAATTAACTTTTGAGAGAGGAGCCATGAATATACAATGGGGAAAAGGACAGCCTCTTCAGAATGTGGTGCTGTAAGGGTGCCTGGGTGGCTCAGTTGGTTAAGCATCTGACTCTTGATTTCGGCTAAGGTCATGATCTCAGGGTCTGAGATCAAGCCCATATCAGCATTCATGCTGAACGTAGAACATGCTTGGGATTCTCTCTCTCCCTCTCCCTCTGCCCTTCACTCACACACACACACACACACACACACACACACACACACACACACACTGTCTCTCTCTCTCTCTCTCCCTCCTTCTCGAAGGAAAGAAAGAAAAGTATTGTGAAAAACTGGAAAGCCAATGCAAAAGAAACTGGACAGCTGCCTTTGTCTATATACAAAGATCAACTCAAAATGAATTAGACTTACGTATAAAACCAGAAACCAGAAACTCATAGAAGCCATGGGCAGTAAGCTCCTTGACACAGGTCTTAGCAAAGTTTTTGTTTTGTTTTGTTTTGTTTTTTAAGATATTATTTATTTATTTCAGGGGCGCCTGGGTGGCTCAGTCATTAAGTGTCTGCCTTCGGCTCAGGGCATGATCCCAGAGTTCTGGGATCGGGCCCCGCGTCGGGCTCCCTGCTCTGCTGGGAGCCTGCTTCTTCCTCTCCCACTCCCCCTGCTTGTGTTCCCTCTCTCACTGGCTGTCTCTCTGTCAAATAAAATCGTTAAGAAAAAAAAAAAAGATTTTATTTATTTGAGAGAGAGCATGAGTGGTGGGGACAGAGGGAGAGGGAGAAGTAGGCTCCCCACTCAGCAGGGAGCCCACTGTGGAGCTTGTTCCAAGCCCCTAAGACCATGACCTGAGCTAAAGGCAGACGCTCAACCGACTGAGCCACCCAAGTGCCCCAGCAATGGTTTTTCCTTAATCTGACACCAAAAGCAAAAGCAACAAAAGCAAAAATAAACAAATGGGACTACACCAAACTAAAAGGCTTCTGCACAGCAAAGGAAACCTTCAACAAAATGAAAAGAAAACCTATGAATGGGAGAAGATATTTGCAAATCTTCTCTGATAAAGGGCTAACATCCAAAATATATAAAGAAATCACACAACTCAATAGAAAAACATCCAATTAAAACATGGGGAGAGCTGAACCAGACATTTTTCTGAAGAAGACATACAGATGGCCAACAGGTACAAGAGAAGATACCTGACTTCACTAATCAGAGAAATGCAAATCAAAACCACAAGGAGATATCACTTCACTCCTACTAGAATGCCTATTATCAAAAAGACAAGAATTAACAAGTGTGGGTAAGGGTATGAAAAGGACACCCTTTCTCACATCGAGGTCTTTCATCCATTTGGAGTTTGTCTGTGTGTATGGTGTGAGAGAGTGGTCAAGTTTCATTCTTTTGCATATATCCGTCCAGTTTTCCCAGCACCATTTATTGAAGAGACTGTCTTTTTTCCACTGGATGTTTTTTCCTGCTTTGTCAAAGATTAGTTGCCCAAAGAGCCGAGGGTCCATTTCTGGGTTCTCTATTCTGTTCCATTGGTTTATGTGTCTGTTTTTGTGCCAGTACCATGCTGTCCTTGTGATCACAGCTTTGTAGTACAGCTTGAAATCCAGCAATGTGATGTCCCCAGCTTTGTTTTTCCTTTTCAACAATTCCTTGGCGATTTGGGGCTTTTTCTGGTTCCACACAAATTTAAGAGCTATTTGTTCCAGCTCTTTGAAAAATGTCATTGGTATTTTGATCGGGATGGTATTGAACGTGTAGATTGCTCTGGGTAGCACAGACATTTTAACTATGTTTATTCTTCCGATCCATGAGCAAAGGGATCCCTCTTACACTGTTGGTGGGAATGCAAGTTGGCACAGCCACTTTGGAAAACGGTGTGGAGGTCCCTTAAAAAGTTAAAAATTGAGCTACCCTATGATCCAGCCATTGCACTACCGGGTATTTACCCCAAAGATACAGACGTAGTGAAGAGAAGGGCTATATGCACCCCAATGTTCATAGCAGCCTTGTCCACAATAGCTAAATCGTGGAAGGAGCCGAGATGCCCTTCAACAGATGACTGGATTAAGAAGATGTGGTCCATATATACAATGGAATATTACTCAGCCATCAGAAAGAATGATTACCCAACATTTGCAGCAACATGGACGGGACTGGAGGAGATTATGTTAAGCGAAATAAGTCAAGCAGAGAAAGACAGTTATCATATGGTTTCACTCATTTATGGAACATAAGAAATAGCAGGAAGATTGGTAGGAGAAGGAAGGGAAGAATGAAGGGGCGGTAAACAGAAGGGGGAATGAACTACGAGAGACTGTGGACTCTGGGAAACAAACTAAGGGTTTCAGAAGGGAGGGGGGTGGGGGACTGGGGTAGGCTGGTGATGGGTATTAAGGAGGGCACGTATTGCATGGTGCACTGGGTGTTATATGCAAATAATGAATCATGGAACACTACATCAAAAACTAAGGATATACTGTATGGTGACTAACATAATAAAAAATTTAAAAAAAAAAAAAAGAAAAGAAAAGGACACCCTCGTGTACTGTTAGTGGGAATGTAAATTGGTGCAACCGCAATGGAAAACACTATGGAGGATCCTCGAAAAATTAAAATTAGAGCTACCATAAGATCCAGAAATTCAATTACTGGGTATCTATCTGAAGAAAATGAAAACACTAATGCGAAAGGATAATCTGTACCCCCATGTTCACTAAAGCATTATTTACAATAGCCAAGATACAGAAACAACCTAAGTGTCCATCAATGGATGAATGGATAAATTGTGGTACATATATACACCGGAATATTATTCTGCCGTAAAAAAACAAACAAACAAACAAAACTGTCATTTGCAACAACATGGATGGAGCTCAAAGGCATTACGCTAAGTGAAATGTCAAAGACAGACAAATACTGCACTAGGCATATGTAGAACCTAAAAGAATAGATGTATATATTTTTTAAAAAGCTTGTAGATACAGAGAATAAATTAGGGGAGGGGAGGAAACAGGGCAACTGTTTGGGGAGGTGCTTTTTAAATTTAAATAAGTTGAATAAAAAATTAAAAATCAAGTTTAATAAAAATATGTCTACATTTTTCCACAAGAACCTCACTTTATAGATGAGGACATCAGAAGGTTTAAATAAAAAAAGGAAAAAGAAAAAGATTCTATGTTGGCGTGTCTGGGTGGCTCAGTCAGTTAAGTGTCTGCCTTCAGCTCAGGTCATGATCCTGGAGTCCCTGATCAGCCCAAGGCAGCATCAGGCTCCTGCTCAGCAGGGAGTCTGCTTCTCCTTCTGACCCTCCCCCCTTTCCTGCTCTCTCTCCCTCACTCTCCTCTCACTGTCTCTCCCTCAATTAAACAAAATCTAAACCACATTCTTAAAAAAAAAAAAAAAAGATAAAAAGATAAAAATTCTATGCAAAAGGTAATCTAAACAGGTCCAGGGTGGCTCTACTATTGTCAGACAATACAGACTTCAAAATAAAAAAATTACAGGAGGTAAATACATACATATATTGATAAAAAGTTCAATACACCAACAAGATATACAATTATAAAAATATATGCACCTAACAGAGCCCCAAAATATGTGAAGCAAAAATTGACAGAAATTGAAGGAAGAAATAGACAGGTCTACAACAGTAGCTATTGACTTACATATCCTACCTCTAATAATGGATAAAACCACCAGACTGGGGATCAGTGAAGAACAGCAGACTTAAACACTATAAACCATCATGTGCAATAAACATATATAGAACACTGCCCCCAACAACACTACACATTCAAGTGCATGCAAAACATTCTCTAGAAGAGACCACATGTCTCATTTAAGACTACAGCTAAAATTCATAGCTATAAATGGGCATATTAAAAGAAAAAAGATTTCAAATCAATAATCCAATATTCTACCTTAAGAAACTAGAAAAAGAACAGAGCTAACAGGAGAAGGGAAACTAGTAGTAGAAATAAATCAAATAGAATATAAAGACAACAGAGAAAAATCAAAAAGTTGCTTGACAACAAAATTGACAAAATTTGAAATAGACAAAAATATTTGTATTACTAAAATGAGAAACAGGAGCCATTACTACAGAAATAAAGATAAGAAAATAACAAAAAAAGAAAATACTATAAATTGTACAGCAACAAATTTGATGACTAAGATTAAATGGACTAATTCCTATAAAAATACAAACTACTGAAACTGAGTCAGGAAGAAACAGAAAATCTGATAAACCTGTAACAAATATAGATTCAAACAGAGGGGAGGAGGGTGGGAGATGGGCAAAATAGGTGAAGAGGATTAAGAGGTACAAACTTCCAGTTATAAGTCCTGGGGATGAAAAGTTTAGTATAGGGAATATACCTAAGAATATTGTAATAACACTGTGATAGATGAGAACTACACTTATCATGATGAGCACTGCATAATGTATAGAATTACTGAGTATCTTGTACACCTGAGATTAATATATTATAGATCAACTACATTATGTACATTACTTATAAAGCAAACTCAAGGCCCAGATTGCTACACTGATGAATTTTACTGAACATTTATAGATTTAATGTCAACCCTTTATTAATTCTTCCATAAAAAGAGAAGAGAAGCAATACTTCCAACTGATTCCATGAGGCCAGAATTATCCTGATGCCAAAACCAGAAACAGTTATCACAAGACTCAATAAAGGTGGGGAGAAAAAAATTTTAATCCTATTTTTAAGTAACCTCTATATCCAACATGGGGTTTGAACTCACAACCCCAAGATCAAGAGTCACATGTCCTACCAACTGAGCCAGTCAGGGCCCCAAATCTGGGAAAATTTAAAAACAAAGTCAGAAATGTTAAAGGGGACTCTTTGATTGGAAAAGAGAGATCATAAGTAAGAGTAAGAAAAGTAGGAACCACAAAAGCAGTAATATTAAGTTTATCTATAAAAAAATCAGTCAAGGTATTAAAAAAATAAAAGGCCGTAAAGTAGGACAGCATATACCTAAAACCTGGGGGGAAAGAGGAGGAAAGAATGGGTTCAAACTTAAGCAACCATCAACTTAATATAAACCACTATATGCAGATCTTATATACAAACCTAATGGTAACCACAAATCAAAAACCAGTAATAGATACGCAAAGAATAAAGAGAAAGGAATCCAGGTATATCACTAAACAAAGCCAGCAAACTGTGAGAGAACAAGAGAAGAAAGGGACAGGGAAGAAATACAAAAACAACCATAAAAGCAGTAACAAAACAGCAACAAATACATACCTATAAACAATTACTTTAAATGTAAATGCCTAAACATTCCAATCAAAAGACATATGGTGATAGAAAGGATAAAAAAGCAATATCAATCAATACTCTGCCTTCAAAATACTCATTTCAGACAGAAAGACACATGCCGATCAAAAATGAAGAAATGGAAAGGCATTTATTATGCAAATGAAAGTGAAAAGCAAGCCATGGTGGCAATACTTACAATCAGACAAAATGGACTTTAAAATAAAAGACTGTAACAAGAAACAAAGAAGGGTACTATATAATCATAAATAGAACAATCTGCCAAGGTGTAACAATTGTAAATATTCACACACCCAGCATGAGAGCACCCAAATACATAAAGCAGCTAGTAATAAACACAAAGGAAGTAATCTATAGTAAAACAATAGTAAAGGACTTTAACATCTCACTCAGATCAATGGACAGATATCCAACAGAACATCAACAAGGAAACAATGGCTTTGAATGAAACACTGAACCAGATAGATCTAACATATAATCAGAACATTCCATCCTAAAAATGGGAATACACATTCTTTTCAAGTGCACATGGATCTCTGTGGCCTACTGGTTAGGATTCAGTACTCCCAAGCACACACAGAACATTCCAGGAATAGATCGAATATTAGGCCACAAAACAAGTCTCAACAAATTCAGAACGACTGAAGTCAGACCATGCATCTTTTCCAACCACAACACTATCAAACTAGAAATCAACCACAAGAAAAAAATCTCGAAAGAACACAAATACATGGAGGTTAAATAACTGTACTAAATAATGAATGGGTCAACCAAGAAATCAAAGGGAAAATTGAAAAATACATGGAGACAAATGAAAATGAAAATAGCCCAAAATCTTTGGGATGCAGCAAAAACTATTCTAAGGGGGAAGTTTATAGCAATACAGGCCTACCTCAAGAAACAAGAAAAATCTCAAATAAACAACCAAACTGTACACCTAAAGGAGCTAGAAAAAGAACAAACCAAACCCAAAACCAGCAGAAAGAATTAAAGATTAGAGCAGAAATAAATGAAATAGAAAAAACAAACAAACAAAAAACCAGATCAATAAAACCAGGAGCTAGCTCTTTGGGAAAAAAAAAAAATCAACAAAATTGATAAACCTTTAGCCAGACTTACAAAAAAAAGAAGACTCAAAATCAGAAATGAAGGAGAAATAGCACCAAAGAAATATAAAAATTGGTAACAAAATATTATGAAAAATTATACACCAAACTGGACAACCTAGAAGTAGATAAATTTCTACAAACATAACTTCCCAAAACTGAAACAGAAAGAAACAGAAAATTTGAACAGACCAATCACCAGCAATGCAACTGAATCAGTAATAAAAAAAATTAAAAATTAAAAAAGATGGCTTCAGAGGTGAATTCTCCCAAACACTGAAAGAATTAATAACTATTCTTCTCAAACTATTCCAAAAACATAGGAGAGGAAGGAAAGCTTCCAGAATCATTCTTTTTTTTTTTTTTTTAAGATTTTATTTATTTATTTGACAGAGGTACAGCCAGCCAGCGAGAGAGGGAACACAAGCAGGGGGAGTGGGAGAGGAAGAAGCAGGCTCATAGCGGAGGAGCCTGATGCGGGGCTCGATCCCATAACGCCGGGATCACGCCCTGAGCCGAAGGCAGACGCTTAACCGCTGTGCCACCCAGGCGCCCCTTCCAGAATCATTCTATGAGGCATTACCCTGATACCAAAAACAAAAAGAACATAGACCAGTATCTCTGATCTACACAGATGCAAAAATCCTCCATAAAATAGTGACAAACCAAATCCAACAATACATTAATAAAATCGTTCACTACCAATAATGGGATTTGTTCCTGGCCTGAAGGTGATTCAATATTTGCAAAATAACATGATACATCTTATCAATAAAAGAATAAAAACGATAAGATCATTTCAAGTGATGCAGAAAAAGCATTTGACAAAGTATAACATCTGTTCATGATAAAAGCCCTCAACAAAGTACAGTTAGAACATACTTCAACATAATAAAAGACATACATGAAAACCAACAACTAACATTATATTCAATAGTGAAAAACTGAGAGCTTTTCCCCTAAGGTCAGGAACAAGACAAGGATGTCCACTCTCACACTTCTATTCAATACAGTACTAAAAATTTTAGCCACAGCAAGCAGACATCAAAACTAAAAGGCATCCAAATTGGTAAGGAAGAGGGAAAACATTCACTGTTTACAGATGACATACTATATATAGAAAACCCTAAAGACTCCACCAAAAAAACTACTAGAACAGGGGCGCCTGGGTGGCACAGCGGTTAAGCGTCTGCCTTCAGCTCAGGGCGTGATCCCGGCGATCTGGGATCGAGCCCCACATCAGGCTCTTCCGCTATGAGCCTGCTTCTTCCTCTCCCACTCCCCCTGCTTGTGTTCCCTCTCTCGCTGGCTGTCTCTATCTCTGTTGAATAAATAAATAAAATCTTAAAAAAAAAAAAAACTACTAGAACTGATTAATGAAGTCAATAAGGTTGCAAGATACAAAATCAGTATCAAAAACCCATTGCATTTCTATACACTAATTATGGAAGCATCAGAAAGAGAAATTAAGAAAATAGTGCATTTACAATTGCTCTCAAAAGAATAAAATACCTCAGAATAACCTTAATGAAGGAGGTGAAAGACTTGTACTCTGAAAACTATAGAACACTGATGAAAGAAATTGAAAACACAAATGGAAAGATATTCTATGTTCATGGATTGAGAGAACAAATACTGTTAAAATGTCCATACTACGCAAAGCAATATACAGATTTAATGCAATCCCTATTTTTCACCAAACCAGAACAAATAATCCTAAAATTTGTATACAACCACAAAAATCCCGAGTAGCCAAAGCAATCCTGAAAAAAAGAAAAACAAAACTGAAGGTATCACAATCCCAGATTTTTTTATAATAATTTTTTTATTATGTTATGTTAGTCACCATACAGTATATCCTTAGTTTTTGATGTAGTGTTCCATGATTCATTATTTGCATATAACACAAAGTGCACCATGCAATACATGCCCTCCTTAATACCCATCACTGGCCTATCCCAGTCCCCCACCCCCTTCCCCTCTGAAACCCTTAGTTTGTTTCCCAGAGTCCACAGTCTCTCGTAGTTCATTCCCCCTTCTGTTTACCCCCCCTTCATTCTTCCCTTCCTTCTCCTACCAATCTTAGTGCTATTTCTTATGTTCCATAAATGAGTGAAACCATATGATAACTGTCTTTCTCTGCTTGACTTATTTCGCTTAACATAATCTCCTCCAGTCCCGTCCATGTTGCTGCAAATGTTGGGTAATCATTCTTTCTGATGGCTGAGTAATATTCCATTGTATATATGGACCACATCTTCTTAATCCAGTCATCTGTTGAAGGGCATCTCGGCTCCTTCCATGATTTAGCTATTATGGACAAGGCTGCTATGAACATTGGGGTGCATATGGCCCTTCTCTTCACTACGTCTGTATCTTTGGGGTAAATACCCGGTAGTGCAATGGCTGGATCATAGGGTAGCTCAATTTTTAACTCTTTAAGGGAACTCCACACTGTTTTCCAAAGTGGCTGTACCAACTTGCATTCCCACCAACAGTGTAAGAGGGATCCCCTT